>NC_080705.1:16833000-17135000 GCF_943734765.1 Anopheles ziemanni | reverse complement strand
TTGTACGAGGAAAATGTTTGCTGATTACTCCATCGGGGTGCAGATGCGTCAGGAAAGTGCATCGGAAAATCTTTACAGCTGCATTTGGGTATAGATTTCCACAATGCTGGAGAAGGACGCAGGCGAATAAGATAAACATAGCAAACCTTGTCGCTGTCCCGCTTTTTCCCTGCTCGACGAAATGCACTTGAATGCACCTCAATGCAGCTCGAATGGAAAAAAGCGGGGTGGAAAACTTCCCTTAAGGGAAGAAATAATTAAAACTCAATTCCGTTAGCAAAAGTTTACTCCCTTGCGAAGAAACATTCCTACACCTGCCCGCACCAGGGCACCAACCGAAAACACACACACACACTCACATACACTCCGATGGTAACGGTGGAAAAATCTTTTAATTGAACTTACCCACCCACTTTTCCGCAGCATTCGGGAGCGCACACCCGTTGCAACCGTTTCCTAGCACCAGCGAAGAAAAGTCTTCGCGTACTCGAAACAACTTTCCACCGCGCACAAATTATTTGTCGATTAACGATTGAGCTGTCGAGGGTTTGCAGCCAAACAAAAGTTTCCCTTGGCGGTGTCTCGTCGCTCCCGGGGATTTTTCCGGCCGACATTCCATCGCGCCGAGGGTGCTTTCGTCGTTCAAGAAAGTTCTCTTCAGGCTCCACGATGGCAAAAGGCTTCCCGGGGGCGCACGAGAGTGTTTGGCTTTCTTGCGCTGTTCGGTAGCATTTTCTTTCCCGTCCGCTTTTGTCACATACGGAAAATCACATCGCCGATGAAATAGTGTGATTAAGAGTGCTCACACGAGGCAAGCACCACCTAACCCTCCCACACACACACACACACACACGTACGTCACCAACCGTTGATGAAAAGCTCCACTCAGCTTCCCATTCAATCGGCACCGGCGACAAATGGGGAAAACCCGGCATGACAAAATGGCATGTGATTTCCGTACAATCGCACCGGAGACGACGGAACAAGGCGGAGGAAGGATAGGAGGGCAATTTTCCGACGAGGAAAAACTGTTTAAACCATTGCCTCGTCGTACGGTGCGATCGATTCGAGTTCGAGAAGTGGAACCTTACCACGTACGTGTGCGTACGTGTGCGCAATCAAATCTCAATACACCCGGAAGGCGGCTGGCGGAAAAGTGACAAAAACAATAAACAGTACATTTAATTCCGAACCAGCACGGGAATGGCCGGGGCGACAATGCGGAAAAGCAAAATGCACCCAACGATGCACTCGCATTTTCGGTTCGGTTTCTTTGGGTTCTTTCGCTCCCGTGCAAGTTTTTCCACTTGGACGACGACGATGAGGATGATTGTCGAGGAAAGTTTCGCCGTAGACGGGACGACGGTTCGACGTGGAAAAATGAGTGACAGAAAGAAATGGAGAAACAGAAAGAGAGGAAGGCAATGAAAAATCCTTTCGAAAAGCCATCGGAAAAGCATCCGAACGCAAGTGGCCAATATGTGCTTCGAGTGCCGCCCGGGAAGGGTGGGGAGGTAGGGAGGGCTTCTTCGGAAGGGGGAAGGGGGCGATAATAGCCGGGTGTCGAATTAGTTTTCCGTCCCAGTCGGAAGCTGTGTTTTTTTTCATTTTTCAGGTCGGTCCGTTTTTTGGGAAGCCTTGCTCACAAACACTACAAAAACCGAGGGGGTGAAATAATACTTGACGTGGGTGAACTAATCCCAAACCGTTAAAGTGGAATTGTTTGTTCGACACTGTTGCTAAACTGTTATTTTTCATCATCGTTCCCGGCGCAAGCAGGAGGGACGAAAAACGCCGGACCGGGCAGAAGAGAAAGTTGAAATAAATTGGATTTTTGCTGCAAGTCTCCCGGTGCATGTGCACGCGCTGGGAAAAACGGATACCAGGAGCAGGTTTCTCTCAAAGCGACGGGGACAAATATGTGGGATAGTTTAATTAAGATGCAACGGCCAGGGGCAGCTGGGAAACCGGAACGGGTTGGGGTGGAACAAAAAAGAGGAGCTGGAAAATAAACCCTCTATCGAATTGAGCGCAAAAAAAAGCACCAGCAGTCGAAAGGAGTCGAATGGCAACTTTTCATACAAATCATTGCCCATTATGTTTGCCCTCCTCGGGGAGAGCATGAGAGCAGACTCCATTCCACCCACCCCCGAGAAGGAGCCCGATGTGATATTGGCTTAAATTAGTTTACCGTCGAACCGGAACCCCGTTGCAGCCGGGAAAGAAGTGCATTATTTACTTGGTTATCGAGCGCAGCTCAGGGGAAATGTGTAGCGTATGAAAAATATACTTGCATTCAAACCCAACGCCGGGTAAGTAAATATTATTCCTGCTACAAGGGAATGCATGAGAATTGAGTTAAAATAAATTGAACCAGCCCCTGGCTGGTTACGTCGTGTTCATGGCATCCTTTACAAAACCATGGCAACCATCGGAAGGGTCGCCTTTTTCTTGACTAATGTTGAAGAACATACATCAATCTTGCATCTTGCCTTTGTGCCCGTTCTTGTAGCTCTAGAAACGAGAAAAAGGTTATACAGAATCCATCATATCTCAACAAGATCGGATGGCCATTAGTAGTAGCGGATAAAAACAGGGGTTCCCTTGAACGTTCCGCATCGATTCGCACAGTTTAATATATGCAATGGTAACTTTTTAAGAAACTCTCTTTCTCTACAAACTATCGTGAAGGTATAGTGAAAGAAAAGTAGTTTATGTTTAAATGTTTAATTTCATTTTTGTAAATTATCCGTGGGAATAAAACCGACCGGAACATTTAACGCATTCAAAGTTATGTTAACTGAGTATAACAATTTTGCATCCAAATTAGCATAATTTGAAAAGCCCAATATTACTAAGTTGTTAAATGAAATACTGATCAATGTTCGCTTTTGTGATTAACCTGGATAATCGACGTTTTACTGTATCATTAAATTGTAGCAATTTAGAGACATAGCATTACAACAATGGTAGCGAATATTAATGAAGGGTAAGTCGATATCTAGCCATTTTGTTTCAAAAATCATGGTTAGGAGTTTTACATTACATTTATATTTTCCACAACAAAACATATCATGTTTGCGTAAGCGATATGTTTTCTATCGTTAATTTTTCCCCGAAGCCAGTGAACGATATCCGAAATTCCGCTGCATATTTCCGCAGCATAATTGAAATGTTTTATTTATGTGAATGTACCCCAAATTAACTCGAAACAAATTAACCGATGAATTGTTCATGGAACGCGATTAGAATGTAAAATGCATTAGCACCCAGCGCTATAAATGATCGTACCGGACGGGGTTGTACCTAGGTACCAAGGATGTACCTTGTAACCAAATTTTGCTTTCGGAACATGTTCGCAACAATCGGAGGGGAAAATCGGTCGGGAAAATTATCATACACCCGGGGGTACATTTGCATACAATTTTCAGCAACATTTATAGATGGACGGTGAAACCTCGCGTGTAATATTGAAATAATAATAATAATAATTAGAAATAGCTTTCGGAAAATATGTTGGGCAATACACAAAGCCACCCCACCGACCCCAAAGCATCAACCGGGTGGTGAGAGGGAGAAAATTAAATATTTCGACAAAAGAACACACATGTAGGATCCATGCCTTCGGGGGTTTGTCCGCTTTAACGTCGGAAACATGCATGTATGCTAAATTAACACACCCATTTGCCAACCCCTGCACGCCCCCATCGTCATTCCAAGGTACGATCCGAATCGAGACCGAGTCCCTCCGTCGAAACCAAACGATGGGAAACCGCACCGCGTACGGGGTGTGAGATCATAAAACCGGACCGAACTTTCTAAATTTAATAAACAAAACAATTAACATCAGCAATCATCTTCCAGCCGGTGCCCGGCCGTTCGTATCCGTCCGCCCTGCCCGTACCGGCCGTTCGGTTCTCTGTCCGGAACACTCGGTCACGGTCCGGACGACGACGGACGAACGATGACACCGGACCGGGGATCGTTTGTGTCGCACCGGGTCGGATCCTTTGTTTTTTCTCCCTCCGCCCAGCCCCATATTCCTGCTCCCCGGGCATCGTCGCATCGTCGCCTAGGTTTAGAATTTATCGCAAAGATGGGCCACAATATTTCCGCCCGCAGCGGTCGGCCCGTCTGCATGAATGAAAAACCAAGAGAGAGGGAGCGAAAGCAAAAGCGCACGCCCGGACGGATGGCCGGAATTATAGAAATCATAATTTCATTTCATCTCAAAACCAGACTGCCCGACGGGACGAATCTGCCGCCTGGCCAGCCGGTCCGCTCTCGGCTGCAGGACCTGTGCCTTGCCGAGCGCTTCGAAAACTTTAACTTTGCCATGGGTAAGGGCATGACACACCAGACAAACCCAACATGGTGGGATGTGGAAAAAAAGGACAACAAAAAATAAACATGGAAGCTTGAACTTTAACCGGCGAAAGCGGCCAGTTTCTACGTAGTAAATTTGATATACATTTTTGCCACCCTCACCAAACCCTTACACTGGCCATGATCCTGTTGATAATTCTACGCCCGAGAAACAACAACCGCCAGCAACTGAATGAAATCTGCACTCCCGGACACGAGGGTAGGAAAAAGGGGCGCCAGCAACGAAAGCAGAAACGAATTAAGATATTCAATTTTGTGCTTACGTTCGCTCGTTTGTCGTCAGCGTCGCCCGCGCCACGGACACGGGTTTTATCCTTCCCGTTACGCTGCCGGTTCCGTATAGCGTTACTTTTATTACTTGTTATTACGATAATAGGCTTACAATTTCAACGAGTGCTATAATAAACTATGGTAATAATTTTGATAAGCGCGCACTAAAATTAAAACGTTCCCCTGACGCAGCATCACGACACTCTCTCTCTCTCTTGATCGGAACCCTCATTACCAACCCCGCGGGGGTGGTAACATCCGCGACCGAGGACTCACTCGAGGGGAAACCTAAACCTCTGCATAGAGCTTCCGGAAGCGCTTCATCGTGCTCGCCCCGGTTGAAATCGTGTTGATTTTACATTCGTTCCACCAAAGATCTCCATTCTGAGGGAACGACAGAGAGGAGTGTGTGTTGGGCGGGGGATAATAAAGAAAATAAAGTAAATGATGATTCTCCACACCGTCACGTAGCGTTGACACACCCACCAAACATTAAAACTTTAATGCGTTCCCTGGGACCCTGGCACTCAATCCTATTCCGCGCTGGCGTCCACACACCGCCAATCTGCATCCCTCTACCGCACCGTCGTCATTGAGAGAGCTGCTTTTTGCTTCTTCCTTCGCAAACGATTTTCCACTTCCGAACCCGCATTCCTTTGCGTTTTGAACGGGTGGAGGTTTTTTTTCCAACGGAATGGTGGGGGAGAAACTCTCGCCGTACGCACCGTAATCCATATCGCACCACGGACCTGTCCCCCTGTCCTCCCCTCTCTCCACACCATGGGCTTAATTCGTTCGTCGCATCGCCTTCTCAATCGTCCGTTTAGTAGTGATTACAGTGGCAAGCTTTAATGATGGTGCACATTAATTCTTATTCCGCCGGCTCGGGCATTCCTCCGCCGGATGGCACTGCGGACGGTTCGCCGGACGCTTCGGCACGGGTGGCCGCCGCCTCCGCCTGGGCCGCCACCAGCTGGTTGTAGTCCAGCGTTGCCTGCTTGTAGAGTGTCGCTATCGTTTTTGCGGCCGCCAGTATCATCTCCGAACGGGGCACCGACGTGTACGCCCGGTGCCACTCGGTATGCGGGGTCTGAAAGTTGAGGAACAGCACACAAAAAAAACAAACAAGATGAAAATGGTGAAAATGAAACCGTACGATTAGATAAAGCGAATCGAACACGAACACGCACGCACACACAGAGTCATATGACTCGATTCCGGATCGAAAGACAAAAAACGCCTCCCTGTGACGGAAGGGCTTTAGCCGTCCGGCAAGGGTAGGGTTTAAATTACGTTGGAATACTCCCGACCTCCGACCGCGTACGACCACCACCACCTCTAACACTCCCACCAGAAGTTTGCGGTTGCCGAAACTGGCAAACTACGGACAACTTCCGGCCAGCGGACCCCGGTACCGATAAGAAAACTAATGAATTTCCCATAAAATCCAGTTCGTAGATTCCCTTCTGGTTCGGTTGCCTTCATCGCTTAATCAAACGTGCAACGGAAAGGGAGGGAAAAGGGTTGAGGGGGAGGGATTGAGAGAAAAAAAAACCCCCCACTAGAACCGAAGCAACTTTCCGGCGAGAGAAATTCACCCTTTTCCGAAGCCATCTGCGCGAACATCGGGTTTGCGATGGAATGCAGGAAGTCTAGGTCCAGATCGAACCCCGGGAAGTCAGTCGACAGTCGACCGGCCATACACCCATTGTGTGAACCGCAAAATGACAAGCAGAGAAAGAGAGATTGAAAATCGATTCCCCACTCGGCGCGTTTTTGTAGAACCCGGTCCCTTCTTACCGTCACTCTTTGCATTTACCTTCCGCTATTTAATTCCCCAAGGACCATTACCATTAAGGTGCATGACTTCGAATAAATGGGCGATCTTTAAACGGGGTTTTTGTGCAATTTTTCATCACTTGCACACATTTTGTTGAAGATTAGTATTGACTATCCAGGGTTTCTTGTTCACGTTTTACAGGGACTTTTTCTAGTCCCATAATTAGTACCAACGTTAAAAGGGGCAAAAACCTCTGAAGCGACACTTTAAAGCAGGATCGCTCTACAAATTCAAACTCCAAATTGGACCATGCCACCCGTGTTGTCCGCGATGAGAAAAATGATACGGTCCCTGTTTCAGCTGCATACTCGAGCAAACATTCGGTTGTACTCCATTCAACCGAAAACGACCGGAAATTAATTTTCTACTGAACTGAAATGTTGCAAAAGGGAGTGCTATTTATAAAAAGGAAAACAGGAAGTCCAAGCACTGATTGAGGCAGAACCAATGAAAACTTCCAGTATGATGGTAAGTCAATCAAATTAAATTAATTGAAGCGACATGCGAACTCCTATCGATCGAATGCAATGAGTTTCTCAATGAGATACGTCACTTGCAATTACTTGCTGTCAATTCAAAAATCTTGCAGCTTTAAAAATCTGTATAAAAATCTGTATGAAAAAGAGTGCTATTTATAAAAAAGAAAAAAGAAAGTCCAAGCGGTGATCAAATCGGAACCAATAAAATCTAACAGTGTGATGGCAAGTCAGTCAAATTATCAATTAAAAAATTTAGCAGCTTTAAAAACTATTTATTTGGGATTAAAGAAAGCCAATTAATTTAAGAAACTGAACTGACACAATGTATTGAACGAAAATTTTAAGCTTTCCGGAAGCCGTAAGCCGTTTAAGAACACACAAGCTTTAAGATGCGACGGTATGCAGGATTCCACTTTAAAAAGACTTAATAGTAAGTAGGTAGTAAGTATGTTTGGTAAAAAAAATACATAAACCACTTCCGTGCGATTACCAAACTTCCCAGATCAACTACCGTCAGCGGTACAAAGAGCCAAACGTCGGTTGAATTACTTTCGTCTTTTTCGGTTTGTATGGGAGTAAATACGTAAGTTCCGGCTTTCGCTGCTCGGTTGGAAAGCAAAAGGAGAACGGCTGCATTGAAGGAAAAAACTCCCTTTCTTCCACCGGATACCGGAACCGGTAGCTTACTTCGGTGGTGTGTGCCAGTTGTTACGGAACGGAAAACCACCGGCCAAATGCAAGAAAAGAAAACCGGAGCGTTGCTCGAGTGCAACGAGCCAATAATAGCGGGAGGGGAGGCGCAGCGAAGAGGTTACGGTGTAGCGAAATCTCCGGATCCGGAGCACCATCCGACCGGGCACGTGGTTTTGTGGTAGATTGGTTCGATAAGTTTCAATTTTCGCCTGCAGTAATATGGTCAGTGGCGATCCGTCGGGGCGTGCGATTAGCGTCCGGGCAGTGGGCCAAAGCCAATTCGGTGCTGAACGAAAAGAAAAAAAGGAAAAAAACAACATACCAGGTACCGACAACGGTGGGAGGCACAGTGGCCCAGCGTGCGGTCTTTTCGTTTGACATTTCATAAAATCAATTTTCAAAATTTCTCTTCCATGTGAAAGAATTATGGGTTTAAAAGAAATCTCCAGATTATTATCTATTTCAATGTACAATTTCAAGAGATATGGTTCTTGAAAGTTGCGTAAAGAGAAAAAAAGACTGTGAGCTATGCTTTCAAATATTTGTTTCGTTTTTTCATATTAAATTTGAGAGATTTAGAAAATATTTTCTTACACAACTTTTACATCGTTGCAAAGGAAATTTTGTTAGCTATCTAAATTAAAATCTAAATTAAAAAAAAAACACATTTTAAGGAAATCTACAGCTTCTTCCGAAAAATAAATTTTTAAAACACTTCACTATATTTATGTTTTATAAAGTTTCGTAAGCCAGCACTTTTTTGGAACTAAACGGAACACTTTGGGACTATATCAGGACATAAATATAACAACTTAAGAAGGTATACTGAAAAAAAAATGGATACGAAAAATTGCGACTTTAGGACTTATAAAAACTAAGCGTGATACGGTACGCTAAGGAAGGTTTTAGGTGCATGGAGCAAGTAATAAGGCCGTCTGGACTAAAATTCCTGCGAAAATCATAATTCAGTTGACCGTAGCTTCCGGCTTGGCAGTCAATTCAGGGAAAAGTGAAAGTTTCAGTAAATTTTATAAGCAATGCTTTTTATGCTTTCAACAGCCAATCTCTTATTTTAATCAAATACTACCGAAAACTGTGTGAAAATCTCCTCACGTTGAGCCACTGTGGGAGGCGAAAAACCTTCCGGAACTTTAAATCCCTACCTCCCCATTTTTACCCGGAGGTTTCGTTCAAGCGAAGCCAGGGACGGGTCGGCTCCAACCATCCGTAAAATAGTTTATAATCCAATTTGAATACATACTTTGCCAACAGCGTCACGGAAGTTCTCTAATAAGCTGGCCGTGTGGGTCATGTGCGAGAAAAGATGGGCAGCAAGTGAGCTTACGAGCAATCATCATCATCAAAACCATCATCGTCATGCGAAAAGGTGCGGGTGGACTTCGGTTCCGGTGTGAAATCTCCGATGAATGTACACTAAGGAGAATCCAGAATGTCCCTCCCGGGGATGATTCGAGTGGTTGACTTTCCGCTTCCACACACACACACTCTCTGCAACGATGTGGTATAATGAGCATAAAACCTCCACGCGCATTGAGTTATCTCGATGATTTGCGCTGCACCACGAAGAAGAATGGACTGCATCTGTGTGTATGGATGTGTGTGTGAGTGCACGTATCCTTACTCTTCCGGTATTTGACTACCAGCTGTGTGTTCACCACTCAACATCACCGGAACGCAACCGGAATGTGAATCCTGACCTACCCAGACGCTGGCTAATGCCATCGGGCATCAGCTGGGAGCAGATGTTGGAGACGCGCCGGAAGCAACAGCAGTCAGAGCCCGGGATTTCACCCATAACACGTATCACGAGCAAGTCAGTGCTTAATCCCGGCCATCTAAATCTCTCCGAACCGCACACCACCCACGGGGTCGGTGGTCGTGAACCTGCGGAAACGCTCGGGAAGAAGATTAGTCGCTAATGCTAAAACTGTGGAACAAGCTGTGGAATCGGAACCCTCCGTGCCGTGACCGAGTTGGTGGACAGTTTTTGTGTTTTCCGGGCATCCCTTAACAGATTCTGTTGAAAAATGGCGCTTGTCGGCGATCGGAAAATTGAATTCACGCCGTTGGTACTCGCTCGCTGCTGGTGTAATCTTATTACACGGACAACTCCACAATCGAACTCACCAGATAAACGATTCCGATCGGCTCCAATGGTGATGGTGGTGGTGGTGGTGCAAACATAAAAATATCGATATAATTTAATTATGGCCAGCGGTTACATGGTATTGGAACATTTCTCGTTCCATTCTCTTTGTTCCATTCTTTTCCCGGATCTTATGCTCCCTGGCCATTGACACACGTCAGTTACATTGACAGGGTAAACAGTCCCGGTTTTGCTCCGTGGCTTGGAAAACGCCGAACGCCAAACTCGTTCTGCAAATCGCTCGCTTATCAAATTGAAAAGTACAATTAAAACAATATTTCTCACCACAAATGGCTTCCACCTAACCCTCCCTTCCATGGTTGGTTGTAAAAGGAAACCGTGGGAAAAATCATTTCCAGCGAAAATTTGCGAACGATTAAACGCTCGTTCGATGAATGGTAATAAATGGCAGTTATCGTAACTGCTTCAATTAACGGGCGGTGCGGGGCGAGGGGGAGGGGGGTGACTGAAACCGCACACCCTCAATCGATTAAAGTACCGATTTCCAAAGCAAATAAAGGGCACCGCAAAAACGAATTACAAATTCGGCTCCAGAAGGGACGCTCGGGTTTATCGATGGGAATCAACACAAAGCGACACAACGAACGGCTACAATGGAAGTAGTGTGCATAAATGAACAATCCTTGCCGAGGGGGGGGAAAGACCTGGGTGTAGGAGCATAAGCTCCTTTTCGCACTAAAAGGTTAAACAGGAAAACATTTTCCACACAATTCTGCACAACCTTTTGTTGACCGATCAGAACCGATTATCCTTTCGGCTTTAAACATTTGCAAAGCGAACGTGCTACACTCACAGGAGATTCCATTTAATTTCCTGCAGAATATAAAAAAAATGGGAGAAAATAAACCAAAAAAGCCAACACATCCCGAGCATGTTCGTTCAAAATCTTCTACGCTTGAATATTTTACGGACAACATTAAACACACGATGGGGACTGCTTAAGGTCTTGATCTTCACACAAGAAACCCATCAGAAATCGACTGGTGACGAGGTAAACGCATCCGGGAAACACCTTGATCCTTCGTGGAATCGAACCTGTCCGGGGCTGTGCTGCTCCGGTGGGTTTTGTTATTCTAATCCCAAAGCGGGAACATATCGGCTTGGCATTACTGACCGACCCAAAATACGCCCAACTGAAGCTGCTTCTTCTTCTTCTTAGGGTGGCCTGGGTTTGGGGTTTGGGGAAATGAATTCCATGGTTGAGGGATTAAGCGGAAATTTCCGACCCATCGAGTAAATATTCACCCCCTCTCCTAAAGACCCGTGAGTTAGGGAATCAAAGAGACTATATAAGATGTGTTCCTAAAATATGTCACAGTTGTCCCAAGAATTTTGCCTGGAAACTTTGTCATGGGGGGGCGAGCCAAAGCGGTCGGTTTCACCCGAGATAATCGATTTAAATTCAATCAATACACAGCATACACATTCATGCCCGTCCGGAGGCGGATGATCTTCCCCTCAAACGGGCAGAGATGTCAAGGAAGGGCGGGTGGGGGAGGTATTATAGAAGCCGGCAAAATTCTGCCCCCGTAAACAGACAGATTGACAGCGGAGAATGAGAACGATCCCATCCCGAACGGAGCCTCAGTATTTCAAAATGGCCACCCCATCAAACAGTAATCAGTGATTCTCGATACCATCATCTTTGTATGGATTTGCTGCCTTTGCTCGTCACACCCAGAGTTTGCTGAACACTGATCCGGCAATTCCAGGCAACTCCGCTACCAGCCGCTCGCGCCCCGTTGATGTTTGGTGAAGCTGTCTCTGGAAGCTCCGGTTCGCACCTTTACACGCTTCAGCCGGAAGTGAGCCGGTATTCAATGGTGTTCCGTCGTGAACGTTTGATAAGCAAACGGGTGGTTCATGGTGAAACATGGTTAGGCATTGTTACCGTTTCGAAACCGCCACCAGCCAGGGACAACGAACCGGTGGTCGAGTGTGTCGTTTAGTGGTGGTGCAAGCTTGAGCGTTGGACACGCTTCACAGACGCCTTACAGCGTACCATATTTCCATTTCGACGGCTTTATAGGACGTAAAGGAGCGTGTGTGTGTGTGTGTGCCCTTTCACGCGTTCGTCAGAAGGATCCACTTTGACTCGTTGGAAAAGCGTAAGAGGACAACTTGCGCTTGGGTCGGTGGTCGGCATGACGTCCTTCATCAACGGATCCGGAACGACCGAGGGACAGAGCGGGCCCGTGTCGCTTCGGTTGGTTTCTTCGATCAACAACTTTTGCCAGCGGCCTCCATTTTGTCCTTCACACTCGGCCCGGCCTTTCGACGGTCCTTTCGTTTGTCATCAACGCTCGGATCAGCATTTCACGCGGTACCACTTCGTTGCCGGGGCAAAGATCCCGGCATCAATTTTGCCACTTAGTAGACACCCCATCTTTCCGATCGGCGTCCGCTTCGATGCCTCGCTAAGACCGGTGCTGAGCCTTCGAGCGTGAGGTGCGAAGTTCAAAGACATCGATGATCTGCCGGTCGGTCCTAGGGTTCCGAGAAAGGGTCGATGTACCGTTGTCAATGGCGGTCCGGGCCACACGAGCACACCAATCACCTACTTTTCAATAAATCAAGAAACATATTGCAAGATAAACAAATTTATCGAGAACACACTGCAAGAACGCATAAGATAACATATGAAGGAACGCATTAGGGTTGTATATTTTACGAAGGACATTCTGTAAGCTTCTTCAATTCTTACAAGAAATACACGTTGCCACCCGCATGATTGGTGTCGCAAGTCATGTGTCATGTCCAGACCCATTCGATACCGCAACAGTGGTTCGATGGGACAGTAATGAGCTTTTCGAACGAACCGGTTGAAGTGTATTCAAGTAGAACGCAAAACCGGACCGGATTCACTGCGTCCCATGTCAAGGCAAAACCGATTAGGCAACATACGGGTCGGTCCCTTTTCCAATCGGAGACCCCAAAACGCCTTCCGATGGATTTCCAATGACGAAGATCAACGCCGACGACGACAATATTCGTCCGACGGCACACAAAATAAGGATGGAGCAAGCAAACCGCACCGCACTGTTTTGTACAATTTGCTCTCGATGTCTTTTCGATGCCCGAAATGAACCGGAACCAGTTCGGAGGACAATTACGCAATCAGCCGCCGGCTGGATAAACTTTTCGGGGGGGCCATTAATTCGATCAATTGAAAACCTCGAAATCGTTGGTGAATTAGGGTTGGCCGGCGATTTTGGAGTAATCGAATGTAAGATTACAAGCTAAGCGAAACGATAAGGGAAGTGTTGTGGATTGGCAGAGCGTAAGGCAAACAAGTTTTACTGACAGTAAAGTTTTACAAACGAGAAAAATATGTAACAGGCGGTAGTAGTCTAAATATCCACTCTAGTTATGTTTTATGATTATATGTTATATGATTTTTTTTATGTTTTATACTTATTTTTCTGTTTTATACAAATTGATTAATTTACCCAATTTATTAATCTTGACTGTGCCTATCATCGTTGTCGGTACTGGTTGTTTAATCTAGCATTTTTTTTTCTCATCATTTCTGTCATCGCAATCAAATGACCCTCATATCCTATTTAATTAGAAATTAACAAACCAAGGTCATATCCGACTTTCAAACTATATTATATTTTTCAACTTTTTAAAATTTATTTACAATTCTTTTAAAAAGATTTCAAGCAAATAAGAAAGTTTAAATTCAGAGTTACGAATCTGAATACCTCTTTGCATCGATTTTGAGATTCTATATTTTAGAATGAGATATTTATGAATCCTAAAGTATAATAAATTTATGTATCACAGATTCAAGAAGCCCAAGGATTCACAAAAAATGGCAAGGAAATTTTGCCTGTTTTTTCGGTAGGGCACATGTACAACTAAACATCACGAAGATTCGAGTAAGATTATGTTAGATCGAGTAAGATTATGATGGAATGAATGTTTCGAAAGATTTATCAATGTTTTGAGGACCGAATCGGGGATCGGTTGCAATAAACAGGTACAGGCAGTCACCAGCTTGATTGGTTTTGCATAACTTGCAACAGGTTTATTGAATTTACCTTAAATAACGTGAGCATTTAAAATAAATTGTATCATAAGCTTCATAGAAAACTCCCAACTTCATTAAATAGCGGGAAACTTAGGCAACTTATTTAATCAAATCTGTCAGCGGCAGGAGATCGTTTTACACAAACAAGTGAAAGTTTCCAAAAATTGAGCTCCATTCACCAAGATTCATGATGAACGAACGCTTTCCCTCGCATACAAAAAATGGTGGAATCTTTAGATAAAAAAAAACAAACCCGTTCCAACCCGCCAGCCAATTTGAGGAAAACTTTCAACTACCCTCGACCAACTCTAATCGAATAGTTTTTTTTACTAACATCATCCAAGTAACACAGGCCGCTCGCAGGAAGCGGAAAAAACGGTCACTTCATCCTTTGTCCCGAAATGTGCAACGAGCAGCACACATTGGGGAAAACGGTTATACGGAAAGCATGGCACACGATCAAACTTTCCCAGCATCGATTTCCCGGGTGCGCGTGGTCCAGCAGTGCAGTGGCTAAGGGACGTTTTTCACGTCACTCTCCAAACGACACGCCATCCATCGGCTTCCGTGTCGACCGCGCGGCTTGCCGAAAGGGGGTGGAGGTTTTCCAGCGCCATTTTTTTTTTTTTTCATCCGAATGCAGAAAAGCAAGGAAAAGACGCAACGAACGGCGTTTGTGTAGGGACCCAATTATGGCGCTTGCAGTTGCGTTTTGCGAGAAGGCCACCGGAGAGAAAACGAACACCCGGTCGTAGTGAGCTCGGGCGACGTGCGCCACCGAACCGAACGTGCACCAACTGTCCCTGGTGCATGTAATTGATTGGAATTAGATGGAGTACACAGTGTAAAATGGGAAAACTTTTGCAAATCCACCCACCGTCTCGTCCGGAAGGCGATGCTTCCGCCTGCGCCACGGCACGTTGGACACAAGCAGTCCGGGCTGGAGCAGCCACAGACTGGTTCCAATGCAGTCAGCAATGCCGAACCTCGGCCCCGGCGGGCACGACAACGCCGTCAACCGGGAGGAAAACTTTCGCACGGCAAAAGACGTTTCAGGTAATTTTATCAGGCATTGCAAGGAACAGCGCATCGGAGCAAACTCCATCTACCGAACGGTGAAAACGCAAATTGGACACCGTAAGTGGCGGTGACCTTTGGCGTCGTGGAGAATTTAGTCGAGCGCATCGAGTGCTGGCACCTTTTATTTTAATGAGGGATTTCCGGATGCGTCTGCCATCCATCATCTCCACCACCATTAAGCCCCGTCCGACCGCAGCAGCAGCACTTTCGTAATAAGCCGTGCATCAGGTATCCGATAAACCACTCGCCAGCCGACGGAACTGAACCCGACAAACGATTTCCCAACAAACGGATGGTGGAAAACGGCCCAACGACACCGAGGTTTGTTCCGGTGCGCTGGTTTCCACCTTTTCCGGATGGTATATCTGCTCCCCGTCCTCCTTTCCTATCATATTTTCTCGCCACCAAAGCGCATCGTTTGCGCAGGAAGTTACATGCAGGGATGTGGTTCTTCTGCATTGGCTTCCCTTTAACGACATCGGCCACACTTCATCGCTCACTAGGTTCCACGCCCAGAGTCGACACCCAAGCCAACCCTCCCCCCCACGGGAAGAGGATAATGCCGGGCATACATTATTATAATAGGCAAATGGCGTGCCGGAACACTTGCCCGCTAGAAAGTTTGCTATTTTTCATTTCCGTTCCAGCGGGTTGCTGTGCTACGAGCCAGGAGGAAGACCTGCTTCCTCGTACGCGTTGGTATGCGCACCTGTGTGCAAGTGATTCCATGAATTTTCCTCCGATCCAAGCGCTCTCGCTCTGCAACCTCCGTTTTGCCCTTAATGGTTCTTTGTGCGCCTCTTGCCAAAAAGGGGTGCGGGAGTGTGTCCCGTAAGGAAGCGGTTACCGATTTTCCCGGTAAAGAGTTTCCCACCAAACAGCGGACGAGCCTCGAAAGCGGGGAAGAGTAACCTCTCGAACTGTTTTCCTCTCCCGAGGATGTTCGGCCCTGATTTTCCGACAATTTCGCGCAGCGCCTTCTGGATGCAATAAATCATCATGCGCACACACACACACACATACAAGCCCTCCGCCGAAGAGTAAAGTTCCCGCCGTACCCGACGGTAGATAGTAAAACTAAAGAAAGTCGGAACAGGAACCACGACGAGTACGTTCGATTGCACTTCCCTTCCAAGTACGCGTATGTGTGTGTGTGTGTGTTTGTGTGTACGGACCTTCAGCATTCCCACAGTGGTGTAGCTTTTCCAATTCATCTGCTTTTATTACAGCCTCCCGTGCGTCCGCCGAATCTGCAGGCACGGTTCCAAAGTGCCACCGTCGTTGTGTGGTTGCGGTCGGTAAATTTCCATCTTCGAGCTTGCGTTCACAAGGTCTTCCGTCGGCACCATGACGGCGTGTCGTTCGAAATTGTGCGGAAAGGGAAAACAAGTTTACTACTGCCTGGTGCCTGCTTTCGGCGGGAAACTGCATGCGTGGCACGGTATGCTGCCGTCGCAAAACTGAAAATGGCATCGTGGGATCCACAATTTCCGGTAACCCACATGATGACCGCGGAGTCTTCGTCGTTTCCCATACAATCACTATCAATTCCGTAGACAAACAAAGCTGGCAAAAGGACAGCTAGCGTAGAGGTTGGTTCTCAATTAACTCCCCGCCTGCTGAGATTATCTGTCGTCACCATCAATCCGCAGGCAGCCGACAATAAAATTCACTCAACTCTCGGTTTTCCCGGAACGAAGTCACCTTTGTATTTCGACCGAATCGAAGGACTAAAAGTCCAAACGAAGGATACTGCTTCGTAATAAAAGGGTACGTACCCGTCGGAATAAAACACGGTCAATGATTTACGGGTTCTAGGAATTCTTATGGAAACCGGTTCGGTTTCAAATTTCTCAGTATTCCATTCGAAAACCTGAAACGCACGTGCCTGGATGATAAAGGTAAAAGGAAACATACTGAAATACCATCTCATCAAAACCGTTGAAATTCTCCTTTTCATGCTCCTGTCCACCGCACCTGCACTGAGAAATAAAAATAAACAAGATTCTTGGAACAGTTCGAATAAATCGAAAACAACTCTATTGTGCCACGATTACAGGACACTCCAATTGCCATTTCAATGTAGAGAAAAATATTCTACCCAAACGAACACAAACAATAATTGGTGATGAATTGACGCTTTAAGTTTATCATCCAAGTAGGTTCCACTTAGCAGTAACGGGTGACGGAATATCCGTCTGGAAAGCCGAACGGGCAACGTTAAATGCCGACCGCACCGATAAACATGTTCGAATGTTAATTATCCGACCAATAGCGGTCCGATTTCGACATTTCGGTTGCAAAAAAATTAAAATAACATCGAATCCGAAATCAATTATTCAGTTTTAATTCGCATGCAAACGGCTCATTTGGCTGAACCGCTAACAGCACGGTTGGCCGGGCAGAAATTAACACTCCAAACCCGGTTGAAGTTTATAATTGGTACCCTGTTCCTTTTGCGGTTTTATTGGGAGAAAAACAACGGAAAATATCGGTTACGCTGATCGCCGACAAAAAGTGCACGGGAATCATTTCTCGCAACCTGGCAACGCATCATTATCCATTGTAAACAGTTTTTACGTTATTTTTCATACTAAACCTAACCTCAAATGATTTCGAGAAAACAACGATGTTCGTTACAACATATTTCTAGGCATTTCATTTGACTGCAAAAGTCAATACCGGCGAGGATGTGAATGCATTCGAGCCCGGTAATGCAAAGAAAGAACTTGACGAGATGAGGTACAAATAAATCCATCAAATGGAAAATCCCTATAATGAAGGCTTTAACATATGACTCCACCGGGTTTTTTTCCCGGTAGAGAAATACATTAACCGCGCAAATTTTCCGCATTCAACAGATTGACCCAATGCAAACGCCGTGCCCGATGCACGTGCGAAAACCAGGTCAACTTAATTGCATATTATTTTGCTTCACTCTGCGCGTCCCAAGCGGGGGTGGTCCTTTTTGGAAAGAAAAAGAAAGCAGCCTTTATGCCACCACATGGTCATCGTGCGCAAATGGTGCACAATTTTAATTAAAATACCCATTGACTTCGCTTTAAAAGGCGTCACATGGGACGATGTAACGAACCGGATGCATTCTCACGTGTTTTTTTTTTTTTGTAGGTTTATAATTGGTAAAAAAAAAGTACAAGCAGGAAATATCATACAACAAAAATGTGAACGGAAAAGGTATAAATCATTCCATAAAGGTTGTTAAAGTGTGAATGAAAATTATCCAACGGTCTACGTTCTTCGCGAGAAATAATAAGCAGGACCACTTTTTCTATCAAAAGAAAAAAATGTGGCTCAGCTTAGCATAGAAACTAACGCGTCGAATGAAGTTAAACTTTTTTTTTAACTTTTCATCCACAATTTTTCTCTTAGCCGACCAAAGCCAACACTAACGGGTGTCCCGCTAATCCGATTACAGTGCACAACAGTACTGACCAGAGTGGTTCACATTTTGCCGCGCACAAACAACAGTAAACGGTGGGAGTTTATTATCGACACGGACAAACAGAATTCTTCCGTGCAAGTGCAAGACTAACTTTTCCAGGAAAAGTTTTAATCGCTACTTTTAAGTCAAATCCTTGTCTTTCGGATTGGATTTGTTTCCATAGTGAAACGAGGCGTAAAGAAAACCGTGCAGGAGTAGAACAAAGCAGAACTATCTAGTGGTGTTTTTAAAAATGGTGGTCGACTGATCCGACACTTTCGCGTAGGTAAAGCTCTGTATCATTCTTTCCACTCCCGTTTGCAACAAATAAATGCTGAAAGATAATGGATGCTTTACTCACGTTCAAATTCCTAGCCATAATGCTCCCGACGGTCACGGCGAAACCCGTATCTTTAAGCGGATAATCTGCCGGCGTGTCGGCCTGGAGTGCCGTGATCACCGGCAGCGGAATCGGGGTCATTTGCGTGACCGTTTTCAGCAAGATGCTTTTCGCATAGTCGAACAGTAGAATCACGCCGGCATCGAACCATCTGGGTGGAGGGGAAAATAGACGAATACAAATTTGACCACGTTACTAACATTGGTATTGTTAGCCACGATAGGCAGTATTAGACTACGTACTGGTCTGGGAAAAGTTCAACGACAAAGTTTTCGATCGCCACCACGGGAAGATGATCGTCGACGCGTGGATTTTCTGCCCTTATGCTATTGATGCGGTGTTCGGCTCCTTTGAGACCCGCTGTAAAGCCCACCGGTTGGGCCGCAATGGCAGCCGCTTGAGCCGGAAGACCACTGTAAGGAAGTATAAACAATTTCACAATAAACAACTGATCCACAAACGATTCCTTTTGTTGGCAAGACTTACATGACTGTTGCTTTGCCAAACACTGTCTGAAAAGCCTCACGTATTGGACGAACTTTATCGTCCTTGTCGGACGCAACGATCACTTCCGTGTCTCCACCGGAATCTGAAGAGGGAGAGAAAGAAATCGTAAACATTCGGAACTGCATGGAGCACCGTTTCAGACAATCATACTTATGTATTCCTTCATTTGCGGATCCAGCGTAGTAACGATCGTGTCAACAGAATTCTTCGCCTTTTCGGCGACCTTCTGCAAGATTCCGCCTCCCGAAACGGCACCCTTCATCCAGCCAAACAGTGCCGAGCCACCCTGAGTAATGGGACTCAATGCTGCCGCGACGGGTTCAGGGTTGAGAATCATGCTAGCAAAGTCCCGATGCACTGGTTCCGCCTCGGGTTCACCACCCCTGTGCACCGCATCGACCGCCATCGGCTGGTCCGCGGACAGTAGCAACGATGTGTCTTTGCTGGGAGGAATTGCCGGGCTAAATGTGGTCGGTATGAATGGTTCCGTTTCATCTTTCTTCGCACCGTCGTCCACCGCGGAGGGTTTGTTGCTTTGAGTCACCGTTATGTCCGTAGCAGCTGTTGCCACGTTCGCCGTAATAAAGCTAGGCAGCTCGGACGGTGGACTCACGTTCGAAAGAATGTTTCCCGTCTTTTTCTTGAGGTCACTCATTGTGCGAATAGCGGATTGTGGATCAATAACAAAATAAAACAACTAGACACAGCACTTCACGATATGGTTCGGCTAATAAAATGCGTCGTCTTTCGGAATGCCTACGTTTATTTTGCTCCGTTGTTTGTTTATGTTTTGATGTGCTTTTAGTACAGTTAAAATGATGTCAAATGTCAACAAAAGCAGGGCTCAAAAAACATCCTTTTGGCTTTCATAAACACAATTTCATTGTATTTTCGAGCAAACATTTCTTTTCTAAATATTTTCATGTATTCTTCGACTTTTTTCTACCAAATTGCTTACTGTAGAACGGCTGATTTGAAAGTTTTGATTATTTCATGATCTACGAACCTTGTGTACTAAAACAATGTTGACAGATTCTCTTCTTTTTTTATCACTTGGACCAAGGTTACTAGAAACACAGCAGCACTTTCAAGATCGGTAAAAAGAGAGGTCGGATCAAAGCTATTTTTTACTCCATCATTGTTGTGACAGTTGGTTGAAAAAGTGACGACAAACATACTTGCAGTATGTGAGTGATCTTTGCTATAATCTCTTAAACGAAATAGGTAATTGGAAATTTTGGAGCAGTGTACTGTTCTGCTGTGTTAAATCACTGGATATAGATCCTGTTGGCCGCCATGATTGGTGAAATTAAGAGTGATGGCCTTCCTCACGCTCCAGAACATAAACCGAACGCCTCAATTGCCGCTCTGAAACATACCGAGTTTGCAGTTGTGCCCTCAAACAATTGTCAAAAAATTTACCACGGTTTTTATCTCGTTACATGGTGTGCTGCGACCTCTTTTCCATTGATCTTGAGCACTTTGCAGTTTAGCATCTGACGTATCTTGTTTTTGCTGACGACAAGCAGGAGAATCCAATCATCGTCGTTCGCGTGAAAAAAGATAAGTGCAAGTAACGCAAACCCGACCCGTTTACGCTGGGGATCCGCAGGAAAAACGGTAGCCGTCCAAAGCAGAACAGCGACGTTAAAGTGGCACGATAGTCCTCAGCCGAGGCGGTGCGTTTCTCGGGTGTATCGTCAACTTTCTTTGTCGCGCGTACTTTTCTTCCCAATCCCCTCGCTCCATCGTGGTGTGTGAAGCAAAGTTTGTGACGGTTCTGAAATATAAGATAAAGCATCTAGTAGCAGCTAGGTAGCAAGCAACTAAGTGCAGCGGAAAAGATGGATACCAACGGAACGATGGATCACAGTGAAACAGAAAAATCACGAGCGCAACCCGCCTTCGACAATGTCGACATCACATCGCCGGACGATGAAAATGAAAACGATATCTTCGAGTCCGCTATACAGGTTCGTATTCGCTGTTCGATTGCGCTGGGCGGACGGACGGACGGACGACGGGTGCTCTCTTTTCTCCTTGCTTTCTTTCTTATCAACTCTGTCGCTACTGCATCCGCTTTCTACAGCAGCGCGGCTTGCCACGCGAACCAATACTATGATATTAAATTAAATTTGATTGAATTACGTTATTGGGCTCTGGTGCACTATAATTGGCAGCAGATAAGCACATCTTGGAACCGGCCGTGTCGATGTCATGTATAGTATGTGAAGATGAATCAGCGCGGCATTGCTCCTTTTCATCCCCAGTTTCGCTGGAGATCTTGCAATGCCATATCGACGGAGGCCATTCCGTTAGATTGCGATAAGGAAGTTAGCAGTAGAAACCCTTCCTTTCGAATGGGCGTTTCTATGCCTTCGCTCTATGACTCGTCCGTCAACATTTGCAGCAGACAAAGGTTTATCATCCTCTTTTTGTTTGTCGTTTTGCCCATCCAATAGGAACCATTATCGCCGGTACTGGAAGACGTACCAACGGACGAAGCAGGCGATGCATTCATCGAAATCTCCGTTTCCGATCCGCAGAAAGTGGGAGACGGAATGGGATCCTATTTAGCTTACAAGTACGTACTAATTACAGCTCACTTTCACACCCTTCGGTGGCATAATTTGCATCTCTCTTCCGCTCTTCCCCCTCACGCAACACAGGGTGTCTACAAAGACCAACATTCTGAAGTTCAAGAAGCGACAATTTTTCACCATGCGTCGCTTTAGCGACTTTCTCGGTCTGCACGATCTGCTCGTGAGCAAATACCTCCGGATGGGTCGTATCATTCCACCCGCGCCGGAAAAGAACATCATCGGCACGACGAAGGTGCGAATGGGCAGCCAACCGCAGGCCGATACGGGTACGGGCGTCAACCTGGAGTGGATCGAAAATCGGCGGGCATCGTTGGAACGCTTTCTGAATCGCGTCGCCCAACATCCCGTCCTCTGCCTCGATACGGATTTCGTAAACTTCCTCGAAAGCGACCAGGAGCTGCCGCGGTCGGTCAACACGGCCGCCCTGAGCGGGGCCGGTGTGATGCGTCTGTTCAACAAGGTGGGCGAAACGGTCAACAAAATAACGTACAAGATGGACGAGAACGATCCGTGGTTCAACGATAAGATCAACGAGGTGGAAACGATCGATGCGAACATGCAGAAGCTCCACTCCGCCATCAAGGCGCTGGTGACGCACCGCAAAGAGTTGGCCACCCTGACCGGAGGGGTTGCCAAGTCGGCCGCGTTGCTGAGCACGTGCGAGGAGCACACCGGACTGTCGCAGGCCCTCTCGCAGCTGGCCGACGTAGAGGAGAAGGTGGAGCTGCTCCGCTCGGAGCAGGCAAACTCGGACCTGTACATTCTGTCGGAGACAATCAAGGACTACATCGGCCTGTTCGGTGCAATAAAGGACGTGTTTCACGAGCGAGTGAAAGTGTTCCAAAACTGGCAGCACGCGCAGATGCAACTCACGAAGAAGCGCGAAAACAAAGCAAAACTGGAGCTGCAGGAACGTCGTGACAAGCTGGAGTTTGCCCAGAAGGAGGTGGAAGAGGTAAGTGAGGCCTTGTCGGTGCGCCCTTCGGAGCTTTTAACCACTCCATTCATGTCTGTTCGCAGTGGGAAGGAAAGGTGCAACGGTGCCAGAAGGAGTTTGACAACATTTCCAGCGAAATCAAGAAGGAAATGGAACGTTTCGAGCTGGCGCGTGCGCGTGACTTTAAGTCGACCATCATTAAGTATCTGGAGGACCAAATGGCTCATCAACAACAGGTAAGCTAGAGGGAAAGAAACAAATATCTTCAACTTGCTGCAATTCTAATGCTCTCCTTCGTCCATCATCTTCGGCAGCAAATGAAATACTGGGAGGCCATCGTCCCCGTGGCCCGTGACATTGCATGAGAGGAACAGAACGCTACGGATCCACCCACCCCGTTTGCCGATGACGAGCGCGTTCCGACGACCGACAAGCTTCGGCTGTCGATAAACTTGGTCGACTCTAATGCTAGAATATCGTAGAACGATAAGCGCGATCCGGAGGGGGAGGATGATGTTTGGCTATTGGTGAAATGTTTTAGGTATGATTACTTTATCCCTGTTGACCACCCGGAATTCGAGGGTGGGATACGTCTTGTGAAATGGTTGGGTTCTGTGTGCGCGGGTTCTGAACCTTTCCACCGGAGACCGTCCACACTCGCGTGCGTTGATAGTAGTAGAATTGAAATGAAATTATTGTTTTGTGCGCGTGATCATTGCGCCTGAAGTGTGAGGGACCTTTGTGATTTCCTTCCGCGAACGGGAATTCTCCTCTTTCCTCTCTAACTCTCTCTCCCTAGGTACTAATAGGATGTTTTCTTTTATTTACCTTTTTTGTCGTACGATAAAAGTTTATCTATTAATCTTGATCGCTCGTGAAATTGCAAACAAAAGAGAACAATTGAACAACAAAAACTATGATATCGATCGACCAAAAGTGATGTAATATGTAAATAACGATAAGCGCATTTTGAGATATCGTTGCAAAATTTATGAACTATAAAGCATGAAAATCCCAATTCGACATTCGTAACGCCCGGTTCCCTGCGACATTTCGGCAATAGATGAGACCGATTGTTGTGATGCTAATATGAAAATAGGCTTTCCAAAAATTATGCTTCTACCGTTCCACACATATCTTCCCTGGAAAACGTGGCAAGTATTTCCCCCCTCCCTTTCTAAGTCAGCCCTTTTTGCTGCATTGCTGCGTGTGTTAGCAAACTTTTAAACCAACTGTAAATATCTATTCCCTGCTCGGAACAGCCACCCCCCAGTAGTCTGCCTTTGGTTTCAGACTGCCCGGGACGTGGTGGTGCTATAACCAAGACAAAAGAAGACAAGGTGCGAAGAATCTAGTGAAGCAGTGGAACAAATTCTCGAATAATGGTCATAGCAAAGTCGGAACGTAATGGAACCAAAGCGAGACGTGTACAACTACTTTACGATCGCTCGAAAATTCTTTCAATGAGGCGTTCTTGTTATGTTTTTGCTTCACCAGACGTTACTGATGTTTAGTAAAGGTTTGGCTTATTTGGCTTTTCGTGTGAACTACAGTGTAAACAAAATATGTTCTCGAAACTATTCTTCACTTCAAGGGCATTGTTTGAATTGGGCTTTTCTAAGCATTAACAGAACACGTTACAAACTATAGTAACGAAGTGTTTAATCATGGCTGAAGCAAAAACAGACAACATTTGCCAGGATATGAATGTGGTTGATGGTTTTCCGTAGACCAAACTGAATTGCTGAACAAAAGATATTTCTAAATTTGCGATAATTTAGGAAAATCGAAACGGTAAAACATTATACACACGATTATTTTCCCAGTTTTTGGTTTACAGAGCAGCACTGTATTCTATCATTTTTGATATTAGCGTAAAATTTCGTAAAAACGAATGTTAAAATGGAAGGAAATGTACCAAAAACAAATGATCGTTAACGCTTTCCAAAACTTTTCCGTTTCCAATCCCTGAGTTGTTTAGTTTTTTTTTCGGGGACAAGTTAAGGCTAATGGTTTTGCATAAGATTCTTGAAGATTTCCTTACTTTAATGCTGTGCTTAAATGGTACTCGTAAAACGCCTACGTCTCGCCGCCAAACGTATCGATCGCGTTACTCTCTAACAATTTCTGCATCAAACAGGTGCTGTGCTGATTCCAGTGGTATTCTCTACCTTGAAACAGATAGAGTTTAGAGGAATCGATCATCGCTCAGTTTATTCGCTTCTATTTCATCCTTAGCCAGCCAAAGTGAAGCGATAAAACTCACAAATCTATTATCTACATAGGGTCTACGCATCACGATGCACCCAAACACCTTGAAACAATCAAATAAATTTAGTTGCCTGTTCGTACATGCAAATACTACCCGGTAATGTTCAGTGACATTATACTGTGAAGCATTTTTTTAAAGCAAATCATTACGCTTTTCACGGAATTAAACCAGAACGCCAATCATGTTATTCCTAGCATTCCAATATCGTGTTATATATTTTTGAATTGTTTATTAACAGTGTTCCTGTTTATGTAATTATGGACAAACATACAAACGAAGAAAAATAATAATGTAACTCTGGCAAAAGGCGGATCGTGGTTGATCTAAAACGCGAACGCGCGCTAAACTCTTGTAGGCATTTGTAGGCAAAGCAAGTCGAGGAGCAGTGTGTTCTTAGTCGTACGCGGATGTATTATAAATAAGGGAGGCCTGTAGAGAGGGGAATGTTTTCCCCCGCGAATGCTGCTCTAATGATAGACAAGACGGATAGATACGATTAAACGAAAAGATTCAAAGACCGATCGCTGGTGTCTTGTAATAGTTATGCAAAGCTACGTATGCTAGATAAGCCCGGTTCTGGAATCATGTTTTCAAATTGTCTCGACTAATACACAACTCAAGCGTCAGCGCTTTTCTTTAAAAGCAGCGAAGCCGGATTGGTTGCTGTTTCATATGATTTCCCTGCTGTCTCATACTTCTCATGATCAAATGGACATAATGGACCACTGGCAAATCAATGCGTTAAGTTATTTACACGTCTTTTCAACGTACAGGTCCAAGGCATCAATGACGATCAATCGGTAATCAATGACGAGACAAGAACTAGCCAGAACAAATGAGCACGTGAGAACTGTTATAATTTTAAGAGCTATGTTTAAAAAAATATATATACACATTATATATATCTATATTCTATTACAGATCTTCGTCTTACTTTTATTGCATCCTGATAGTTTTCTCCAAACGACGAGTAAAACTGCATTTCACATCCGAACTATACACCATTTTCTTTTTATATTATTTTCATTTATACGTGCACGTACGGTCTTAACTCCCATGTTCCTTAAATTAAACTACAATGTCAAATGTAATATATTATAGTGAGTTTTAGAAAGTTCCCCACGTCCACCATGCTGTTCACTTCTCGACCGCCAATTCGAACTGAATCAGGATAATGAGATAGCTCGTCACGGATGCAATAATCTGCGAAACGAAAGGAAATGAAAGATTCTTGATGAAAAACTAACCTTAACACATTTTCCTTACCATTCTAGGCGCATGCGACTTACCGAAAACAGAACCGTATAGTCTAATGTGAACATTCGCGAGGCAGTAAACTCGATCGGCTGATGGAGTGTTTGAAGGGCAAATATCTCGATCTGGAAGAGGGTAAGAAGTGCGTATGAGTAAAAATGTCGTTAGAAAAGGCAGCAGACCTCAAACATGGGTACGTACACTTTCCTTTAGCTTGTGATCTATCTTGGTAACGTTTAGACGGAGCAGTAGCTTTTGTGTTTTACGTGACTACGGAAGAAAGGGAAAAATTTGTATAAATAGTATACTATTTGTGCAGTAAGTTTAAATGACATGAATAATTGATTATGTTTTTCGAAAGCCACATAGATCCGCATATAGTTGAGGAAAGGTTGCGAAATGGCTTCACTAACCTGCTCCTGCACCATCTCACACGAGTTCATAATGCAGTACAGTTCGTAGAAGCAGAGCAAACAGGTGAGAGATTCGTGCGCCAAACCAGGTATCGACACTGATGTCTGGCCCCGATAGTTAAGGTACAAGATTTCAAAGAAATGGTACATCTGCAAACGTTAAACGGTGTGTGAGTCAAACTTATTTTCCCAGCCTCCAACGAACCCTACCCTGCTACTACCTGGGAGACAATGAATGTCATGCAGAGGAAACAACAGTTCACTAGCATCTGATCATAAAACGCATGCGATTTGTTGCAGCAACGTGCAATGCGACCCCTTGCATCGGAAAGGTGATTCAGCTTGCTGCGCATGTACACCGAATGCTGCGTTCGTACGTAACCCCGGACCGATTCGTCCGGACCGGCGGAATGCTCCAAAAGCAACTGCTTCATCCGCTCGTTAAGGGCGTAGTGCAGATTTTGCAGAAACATCATGACAGCGTAATGCAGTGCCACGGAGCTAGCGATCGCTACCATCGGGTAGTAGTAGACGCACAGCAAGAGCAGTTCCTCATCGAGATTGGCCTGATCCGACACAACCAGCTCGACGACAGCCAGCGCGAAGCTGCTCGTAACTATCAGCTGGCTCAGCATGATCTTCCAAAGGATCCGGACCTTAGTCCATCGCATGCCCAGCTCGGTGGAGCTAAACAGTTCCACTTTGAGCTGGTAGAGCTCCTTCAACAGCGTGGCAACTTGGTATCGCTTCCGGTAGCGCTGTATCGCAGATGACAGGAACGTTTGCAGCACCAGCTGCCCCTGAATGGCGCTGATCACCAGGTTGACCGAAGTCGTCTTAATTCCACCCTTGTACCGGGCAGTGCTCAGCACAAACTGAGTGCTCTGGTACAGCGCGCTGCAAACGATGGACAGCACAATGCTGTACACGACCAATATCTTCGACACGCGCAGTTCCTTCGCCTTTTTGTCGTACGTTATGGATACAATGCCACTCAAGGTGGCGATCACAGCGCTGTACAGCAGCAACCGATCGATCGATTTCTCTCCTACTATCATCGTTAACAGTAAGCAATAGTGGCCAAACCTTTCGAGCCTCACGACCTACACTGTACTGCGGGAAATTTAACGATAGGTTCATGTTAAAGTAAAACCACACCATTGCGTCGTTCCGAACAACTTACATCCATGATTGTTGATGCGCTGCATTGTGCTAGCGGACATTAGGAAAACACAATTACACTGTATTGAATTACTCGAACCTTCCATCATGAACGCGGTCGACCGATGCGCCCACTAATTAAAAATGTATCGCAAAGCAGGTCCGTAATTTGATAAGTAAATGCAATCAAAGATATTCCATGTACACAAAAATTGCCCACCAGAGTTGGGGAAGAATATTGTATGTTTAATATGATTGGATAGCCATCTCTTCACAACAACAGTCGAATCAATGGAAGTTAATTCCATTAGTTACACAATGGAGTTATACAATTTTGATTTGAAATTGAATCTTACCTCACTTGTTACCAGACTGCATTTGCCAACGATGTGCATAATGTAGAGAAGATCGAATATGGACCACACAATCTCCTCCACCGAAACGACGGTGTCTGTCGTTGTAAGCGGTTCTTTCCCGAGCAGAAACGTCGAAGAAAACGTGTAGAACACCCCAGTCGTGTGCAGGCATAACATCAAGAGATAACACACGATCGGGATGCCAAACAGTGCATTGAAACACTCACAGCACTTCCATAGCTGACCGTAGAACTCCATCAGCTCGCCCATGCGAGGGTGTCTTGCCGAGGAGATTGTACATCCACTTGATAGTAACACCTTGTTAAATGTTTCCGTAATGGTCAACAGATACTGTACCGCAGCGTACACGATCAACAGCACGGTCGCTTTCGAAAAGGTGGTCAAAAACAAACACGAAAGGTACAGCACCATCAGCGCGGGTGAAAAGTCTCCCGAAAGTACGCCATAAGTCGACGTAGTGATAATATACACGATATCGTACAGTAAGTTAAACTTAAAGCACTTAAGAATCAGCCCATCTATTCGAACGTAACCGACGAGCAGCGGGTTAAAGAACAGTTGCTTGAGGTGGTTGAAAAATGCGATCACACGTTGCTGGCAGGACAGAACGTAAAACACCGGGAAGGCGATGACCAACGACTCTAGGAAGTAGGTAATAAAAGCCGTCGCGCGAAGGACAAAATATTCGGCACCGAAATTCCACGCCCAGAGGAAATTCAGCAGCGTGCGCGCAACCTGACCGCAGGTGCTGACGAGGTAGCAATAGTACAGCAGAACTGGTTTGTCCTCTAACCGGGCCGGATATAGATGGTACCGAAACGGAAATACACCTAACAGGACTGCCTTTGTGTATAACATACGAAATAGAAGTAGTGACATGACCATCTCGTAGCAGAGACTGTCGAAACAATGACCGAGAGCACCGGTTCAACCTAATGAAAGTGCCAGTCGAGAATGGTTCAGGACTCGATTGGGACAGTAATAGATTTAATATCTTATCAAGCCGTAGTAGTTGCCGAAAGTCTTTAATAATGCAAGAGTGACAATACCTCATTGAGCAAACAAACGATGAGTCAATGGGCACGCTTTGATGTCCCTGTCCTAGTCCATAGAAAACAAAATAAATTATAGAACCATTACCAATCTACCAACGATTGTGCACGGTCATCTCTACGATTAGTATACGTTCCTGAACGATGCTCTGAAAATAATTGTGTTGAG
Source organism: Anopheles ziemanni (assembly GCF_943734765.1). Classification (NCBI taxonomy): domain Eukaryota; kingdom Metazoa; phylum Arthropoda; class Insecta; order Diptera; family Culicidae; genus Anopheles; species Anopheles ziemanni. The sequence continues at coordinate 17,105,441 of NC_080705.1, read as the reverse complement.
ATTCGATTTTTTAACGAATGTTAACATTATCTTACCTCATCCTTTACCAGAACGCACGTACCGATGATCAGCTTAATGCAAAACAGCTCACATAACGCCCAAACAATCTCTTCCGCCATCAAACCGACCATTGACGGTGTAAACTTCTCTTTTTCCAGCATAAACTCGGACAAGAGTGTGTAGACCACGACGGTGGTATGTATGCACACCAGCAGAAGATAGCACACGATCGGGACGCCAAATAGCGCGTTGAAACATTCACAGCATTTCCACAGCTGCCCGTGCAGCACCATCAACCCGTGCAAGCCAACGAACGATGGCTGTCCGTGAGCCATCAAAGCCGCATTTAATGTTTTCGACACGTTCCACAGATACTGGCCCGCGCCGTACATGATCATCAGCACGATACCCTTCGATATCGTGGTCAGAACTATACATGGAACGTACACCACCATGAGCTCTGGAGGTAGACCGTTCGAAAACAAGCCTACCGCTATCATCGAGCAGGAGCATGTGATCTCGTAGTGTAAATTGAACATTAAGCACTTGCGAAGCCACTTTTCCGGCCGAACGTACCCAGCGAGCGCTGGGCTGTAATAAAGTTGTTTAAAGCTTTTGAAAAATGCTATGATCTCCCCCTGGCACGAATGAACATAGAGTACCGGAAATGCGAGTACCATCGATTCCACGAAGTAATGGATAAAACTTGTCGTCCTAAGGACGAAGAAGTCGGAGGCGTAATTCTGGAGCCAACATAAATTCAGGAATACCCGCGCCGACTGCCCGAAAATGGTGACGACGTAGCAGTAACACAGCAGAACCTTTCTCGGTTCCAACGTGACAGCAGGGTGGAGCTGAAACCGAAACGAAACAACACCCCACAGGACTGCCTTTATGTAGAGGAATCTAAACTGGAAAAGCGCGCTGTCCATCTCCCAACTTTGACTTTGAAATAATGAATGGTAATGTATCGAAAATGGTGCATGTCATCCACCAGGATTCGTGATAGCCCGCACAATATAATTGTCTAGGTGTCAAAGTTGTTCAATAATTCAAGACCTATTACTTTGTTGAATAACCAACTGAAGGGTCAATGCGCATGGTTACGTAATAAGTAGTGACCTCTTCAGGTTCAGCCCCGAGGTAACGAAACCTTTTAGTAATTGAAGTGCAACTATAGCTGTAAAATTTAAAATTAATTCTTACCTCATCCTTTATAAGACTGCACGTTCCAATGATCACCATCACGTACAGCAGGTCGAAGACTGCCCAAAACATCTCCCCGTATGACAAAACTATCTCTGGCGGTGTAAGGTCTGCTTTTCCCAGCAGAAACATCGACGACAGTGTGTACAGTGTTACAGTCGAGTGCAGGAACACCAGGAAGAGGTAGCACAAGATCGGAATGCCAAAGAGCGCGTTGAAACATTCGCAGCACTTCCACAGTTGCCCGTAAAGCATCATAAACTCATTCCAAACACGGTCCGTGGATGTTTGACCGCCTGATAGTAGGACATCGTTCATTGTTTTCCAAACGAGCAGCAGATACTGCCCGGTACCATACACGATCAACAGCACGATCACTTTGGAAAGTGTGGTAAAGCACATAAATGGAACATACGCCACCATAGCCTCGGGTGGGAAGTCGGTCGAGAGTATACCGTAGACCACCATGGTGGCAATGTACATGATGTCGTAAAATAGATTGTAATGAATGCACTTCCAAAGCCACCTTTCCAGTTGAACGCGTCCAGTAAGCAGCGCACTGGAGTAAAGCTGCTTGAGGTTGTTGAAAAATACGATCACGTCCTTCCGATGGGAGAGAACGTAGAGCACCGGAAGAGCGAGTACCACTGATTCTAAGAAATAGCTGAAAATAGACGCCGCCCGCAGGACGAAGCATTCCAGGTCATAATTCCACGCCCAAAAGAAATTCATGAACAAACGTGCATGCTGGCCAACGATGGTAACAATATAGCAATAGTACAGTAAAAACGTTCTGCATTCCAGCTTCGCAGGATACAGTTGGAATCGAAACGGAATAACACCAAATAGGACTCCTTTAATGTAGAGCACTTTAAATAGGACCAGTGACATAACCATGTCTTGGCTTTACTCTGGGCAAACAGTGGAGTGGTCTTTTCGACTTTTATCGTTCAACCGACACATTTTCCAACCCATTTTAAATTCTAATGTACTTTGAATAATTCAGTATGAAAATACATCGTCCTGTACATTCAAACGTCAGGCAAAGCTATTCAATAATGCAAGTTCAGACGATGGCATTGAAGACCATCCAATCCAGCTGGTATATTAGTATGCATTCATGATGTGGATCATCGTTACTCGCAATAATATTGGTTGAACGCAAATATTGTCCTACCACTTCATTTATCCAGCGACACGTTCCGACGATCTACAATGGCCCGAAACGATTTCCTCCATCCAGAATATTAAGTAAACTATAACTAACTGCTGGAAATGTCCTTCTGGGATGGACATGTCGTAGAACCTAGGCCGGGGCATAGGGTGTCGAAGCCTCTTAGGATTTTGGGTGCAATTGTTGAGAAATTAACATAAGATCTTACCTCATCCTTTATAAGACTGCACGTTCCAATGATCACCATCACGTACAACAGGTCGAAGACTGCCCAAAACAACTCATTGACTGACAAAGCTATCTCTATCGGCGTAAGGCTAGCTTTTCCCAGGAGAAATACCGAGGACAGCGTGTACAGTGTTACAGTCGAGTGTATGAACTCCAGCAAGAGGTAGCACACGATCGGAATGCCAAACAACGCCTTGAAGCATTCGCAGCACTTCCATAGTCGGTTGTAGAGCAACATAATTTCATTCCAACCACACGGTGCGGATGTTTGTTGGACGTCGTTCATTGTTTTCCAAACGATCAACAGATACTGCCCAGCGCCATACATGATCAAGAACACCATCGCCTTCGAGAACGTAGTTAAATACAAACACGAAACATACGCCACCATAGTCTTGGGTGGAAAGTCGGTCGAAAGTACACCGTAAACCACCATGGTGATAATATACACGATGTCATAAAGCAGATTGAAACTAATACACTTCCAAAGCCACTTCTCCAGTCGAATACGTCCAGTAAGCAGAGGGCAATAGTAAAGCTGCTTGAGGAAGTTGAAAAATATGATCACATCCTTCCGATAGGAGAGAACGTAGAGCACCGGAAGAGCGAGTACCACTGATTCTAAGAAATAGTTGCAAATAGACGCCACCCGCAGAACGGTGAATCCTGGCGAATAATTCCACGCCCAAACGAAATTCAACAGCAAACGTGCATGCTGGCCAACAATTGTAACAATATAGCAATAGTACAGTAGAATCGTTCTGTATTCCAGCTTCGCAGGATACAGTTGGAATCGAAACGGAATAACTCCAAAAAGGACTCCTTTAATGTAGAGCACCTTAAAGAGGAAAAGCCACATCTCTTAGCTTTACTGTGATAACAGGGAATAGTTGTCGCATTTAGATAGAACGGACGTGCAACCGTCAAACTACCGAGTCGTTTAATAAGATTCACGACGCACGAAATGCAAGTGGAATAATTCAGCATAAAAATACATCCTTTTCTATTTGTAGACATTAGGTAACTCCATTAAATAATGCAAATTCAATAAACTAACCGTGAACCAAGGGGTATATCTTTTTTTTTAGCATTCTGGGGACGTTAAAATTGATGACCAATCAACCAACAAAAGCTGGTACATTAGTGTTTCCGGTTACTGGATCGTTATTTTCAATCATGTTGATTAAAAAGGAATGTTTTCTTACCTCCACCCTTACCCGATTACACGTTCCGACGATCTCCATGACGTAAAGGACATCAAAAATAGCGCGAACGATTTCCTCTACCCAGAAGATGAAGTCCGACAGTGTTACCATTTCTTCACCAAGCAACGATATTGACGATAGTGTGTAGAGTACTGTAGTGGAGTGCATACAGACCAGTAAAAGATAGCACGTGATCGGAAAACCAAAAAATTTGTTAAAGCATTCACAGCACTTCCATAATTGTTCGTACAGCTGCGGTAATCCATACTGACCCAGCTGGATCGTCCTGGACGTTGTACATCCACTAGCAACTAACGTCTCATTGAATGTTTTCGTGACAAGAAGGAGATACTGTCCCACACCGTACATGATCAACAGTACCGTCGCCTTCGAGAAAGCGGTCATAAACGCAGCCGGAACGTACGCCAGCATCATCTCGGGTGAAAAATCCTCCGAACTAAATCCATACACCATCATCGTGAGTGTGTACATGATTTCGTACAGTAAATTAAACTTGAAACACTTGCGGATCCACTTTTCCAGCCGAATGCGTCCAACGCACGGCCGGCTGAAGTAAAGTTGTGCGAGGTCGTGGAAAAATTGGACCACCTCTTTCCGACGCAAAAGAACGCTAAACACTGGAAGGGCAAGCAAAAGTGATTCGCATAAGTATGTTACAATAGCGGTTAAACGCAAGACGTTGCACTCGGTAACAAAATTCCACGACCAAGATAAATTAATCAACATCAGCGAGGTCTGTCCAATACCGCTGACGAGGTAGCAATAGCACAAAAGGGTCTCTTTAACTTCCATCAAGACCGGATGGAGATGAAACCGAAACGGAACGACACCCAACATCACTGCTTTAATGTACATCAGCTTAAATAAGAATAACGACGGGACCATCCCATAGCCTTATGCACTGCACAACAAGTGAGAAATGATGAACTGAGGATGTCTAGTTCCTCTCCAAACCGTTTGTGGGTAGGAAGTTTATTTCAAACGGCTAGGAAAGTAGTTCTTTCCGAAAAAAAATACTATTCTGCATTTAAAAACTGATAGGTGAACTGAACTAATTATTATTGATGGTTGGCCAACCTGTGGAAAGTACCACCATGTTTAATAATGCAAGGGGAACTAATTGAATGAAACAAACGAATAATGAATCAACGAGCAATCAATTGTTTGTGAAGTGGTAGAAATGAAAATGTACGTAGTACGATCAAACAAACGAAAACAAAACTCGGAAAACGAAGTTGTGCGATCGGTCGCTAAAATGCAACTCTGGGGTTTTAAAACTTTTTCACTGGCTTGAAACTCTTTCGATAACAACAATAACTTTTGTATAATCAATAAACAGTGATTAACTTTACCTCATTTACAATTTGGCAGCATGTTCCGATGATCAGCATAACGGACAATATTTCCCACAAGGCCCATGAAATATCCGCTGCCCAAGAAGTAAAGTCTACTATAGTAAACTCTTTTTCTGCATGCAAGAGTATTGACGATTGTAAGTAGAGCACTGAAATCGCTCGCAAACAAGCCATTAATAGGTAACATATTATCGCGACAGCAAATAGCGCGTTGAAACGTTCACAGCACTTCCATAAGTGGTTGTATAGGTTTATCATTTCGCCACTACGACGGCGTGTTATATTCATCGATCTTGTAACCACAAACTCGTTGAATGTTTCTGCCATCATCAGAAGATACTGTCCCACACCGTACACGATCAGTAGCATGATCTCTTTCGACAATGTGATGAACGATAACAGCGTAACATACACTAGCATAATATCGAGCGTAAAATCCTCCGAAACCAACCCGTAAGCCGTCAAGTTGATAGCGTTCACCACTTCATACAGTAAGCTAAACTTAAAGCACTTGAAGATCCACTTTCCCAGTCGATCGGATCGAGCTAGCTGCGAGTTGTGGTAAAGTTGTTTAAGATCGTTGAAAAATGCAATCACTTCCACCTGATGCTGCAGGAAGTAGAACACCGGAAGAGAATGTAACACCGGTTCACAAATGTACGTAGCAATAGTTATCAGCATTAAAACGTTGCACTCTGTTTCAAAACTCCACGTCCAACCCACATTGATCACCAACAGCGCGGCCTGTGTGATAATGGTAACGAAGTAGCAATAGTAAAGAAGGGCGATTTTGATTTCTAATTGGGTCGAATAGAAATAATAACGAAACGGAACGACACCAAAGAGGACCGCCTTGATGTAGAGGAGTTTAAAAAGAAAGATCGATCCAACCATGGTTTAAGTTCCTTTAATATCTTAGGCTAACATGCACAACATCTTTCCTTGTACACCTTCAAGTACACTTTCAAGCGACACGAACGGTTACACTTGACCCAGGATAGAAAAATCAACAATTCATTAAATAGTTATGAAACTATATGATGCCCTTCAAACTATTTAGATTTATCGCTTACCAACTAATGGTCTGTTGTAGAATAATGCATTAGAAACAAAATAATGAACAGAACAGCGGAACAGCTTAGGATTAGCTGTCCACAATGTTCCGAAACGCATGTAGATTAGTGGTTTACCGCGTTGTGAAAACTGACACATTGATAAATGATCCAAAATTGACTAATTGATTAAACTAAACAACGAATGAGGGTATGAACTTGGGAACCAATTGTTCTTCAGGATTGAAGTGGAGATGATCATGGCTGTTCGGGATATTTCAAATCATCAGGTCTTTCGTAAAATTTTATTCACCTTACCTCATTTTTTATCTGATAACAAGTTCCGATGATCAGCATTATGGATATTACGTCCCACATGCTCCATGTGATTTCCGTTGCACGATAAGCAAAGTCTGCTGTTGTAAGCGGTTTTCCTCCGAGCAGGAATATTGACAATAGTGCGTAGAGTACTGTAATTGCTCGCAAACATACCATCAATAAGTAGCACACGATTGGCAAGCCAAACAGCGAGTTGAAACATTCACAGCACGCCGCTAGCTGGTTGTACAGAGTTGTCAACTTCCAGCCACTTCGAGAGCGTGGTAGATTCATCGCACTTGTAACCACGACCTCGTTGAAAATTTTCGCCACCATTAGAAGATACTGTCCCGCACCGTATATGATCAGTAACATGCTACCTTTGCACAATACGATGCATAAAACCAACGTAACATACACTATCATCGTATCTGGAGCAAAATCGTCCGAAACCAACCCATAAGCTGTCAAGTTGAGAGCGGTCACACCTTCATACAGTAAGCTAAACTTAAAGCACTTGCGGAGCCACATATCGAATGGAATCTGCCCCGCTAGATTGGGGATATAGTAAAGCTGTTTAAGATCGTTGAAAAATGCTATCACCCTCACTTGATACTGTAGGAAGTACACCACCGCAAGCGAATGTAACAACGGTTCACAGACGTACGAGATACTAATTGTCAGCATTAAGACGCTGCTCTTTGTTTCAAAACTCCACGTCCAAGCCACATTGATCAGCAACAGCGCGGTCTGTGTGACGATGTTAACCAAGTAGCAATAGCAAAGAAGGACGAATTTGAGTTCTAATTGGGCCGAATAGAAATAATAACGAAACGGAACGACACCAAAGAGGACCGCCTTGATGTAGAGGAGTTTGAAAAGAAAGATAGACCCAAACATCGTCCAACTTCGTTTGATGTTCGAAGATTATATTTATAACATCTTTCTCTGTCAACACTGCTCTGAACTCTGGACGAGTATACTCTCAATCGGCCCGAACGATTATACTTCAATCGAACTAGAAAAAGCCAGCAATTCGTTGAATAACGATGGGGCTTTATGATAACCTTAAGAGAAATTAATGAATGTAGCGACATGGGCGTCCGTTACCTTTTTGTTTTGACGATGGTGGCATAAGCATGCCCAGATGGTTTTGGATAAAAGTACGCTTCAGGCTGATAATAGTTGAACCAGCATGTAAAGCAAAAACAATTTATGTAATAACAGTCACGTTGTTCAATAATGTAAAATTAATGAATTGCTGAAAAAACAAAACAGTGAACCAACTGACTACTAGTTGTTCTAGAGAAAACAAGGGCTGCTCAGTACAGGCTTAATCATGGCTCATCCAAGTTCTGTAACAACTTAATTTTATACCGGTATAAATGACTTTTACCAAGTTCACAAAAATTCTTTTAGATCATTCATAATTTTCCATTTATCTTACCTCATTTATAAGTTGACAGCAAGTTCCGATAACCAGCATAATGAACACTATTTCCCACATAGGCCAAGTGATTTCCAACGTCCAATAGACAACGGTTATTATTGTAAACTGCAAGCTGCCTAGCAGACACGGTGACGATAGCATGTAGAACACAGAAATCGTTCGAATGCACACCATCAATATATAACACACGATCGGAAAGCCAAAAAGTGCATTGAAATATTCGCAACACTTCCATAGGCGGTTGTAGAGTTTTATTAACGCTTTGCTATGAAAACGTAGTATATCCATCGACAACACCACCTCGTTCAATGTTTTCACAACTATCAGAAGATACTGCCCGGTGCCGTACATCACCAGAAGCATAGTTCCTCTTGAAGCTATTACGAATAACTGCATCGTAACATACACAAGCGTTATGTCGAGCGTAAAATCTTCTGAAATCAACCCGTAAGCCGTCAAGTTGATAGCGTTCACCACTTCATACAGTAAGCTAAACTTAAAGCACTTATGGAACCACTTTTGTAGCCGAACGTGTCCAGCAAACTGCAAGCTGTAGTAAAGCTGTTTAAGGTCTTTGAAAAATGCCGACACCTCCACCTGATACTGCAGGACGTAGAACACTGGCAGTGAATATAACAATGGCTCACTGATGTACATAATAATTATTGTAAGCAGCATAATTTTGCACTCTGTCTCAAAACTCCACGTCCAAGTCACATTGATCAGCAACAGCGTGGCGTGTGGGATAATGTTTACGAAGTAGCAGTAGTATAGCAGACCGGTTTTGGGCTCCAAGCGGGTCGAAAATAAATGGTAACGAAACGGTACAACACCAAAGAAGACAGCTTTTATATAAAGTAGCTTAAAAAAGGAGATGAATCCAACCATCTTTTCGCTTCATTTGATATGCGAAGTTAATAATTGTGTCATATAATCTTCCATTTCCAATAAATACTCAGGACACGAGGGCACTTTCTAACTGGCAGCGTATACAACCTCACTCAGCATAGAATAACCATGGGAGTATAGGAAATGCTTCCTGGATTTATCACTTACGACGGGGGGAAACTTCTTCGTTGCTATACATTAATACATCAATAATGTAAGAGGAACTAATTAATTGAAACGAAAAAATGAGGAACCAATAGGAAACGAGATTGTTTCAGGAGATAAACATGAAAATGATTATGACTCCATCAATTACAAGGATAACTAATGCGGAAGTTCAACACAAGGTATGTTACGAAGAAATGGTAAACGGACAACTATTTGTCCCAAAACTTCCCTCTTTTGGGAATTTCTGCTCGGGCAATTATAAAGATAAACAGAGTGAAGACAGTATAACGTACAATTTAATAATTGACCATTTACCTTACATTATTTTGTATCAGACAGCATCTTCTGGTTATCTGTTTCAAATACAGTAACTCTCGTAACAATTTATGTTGCCCAGCAAGAGAAATTTATTATTGTTTATGTTGAGCGCCTTAAAAAGGAACTTTGACTTTTCCATCTTCAGAGTCAACGACTCTTCGTGCGGAGAAATCATAGTTGTTAGCTTTTCGGAAGTGTTTCCAGTCCGGTTCTAGTAACTATTAAAATAATAACAGCAGAAGTAACATGAAGGACTGCCAGTAATTCCTCGATTAACGATGGCCGCTTGGAAGGTTTTGAAGTGACCGGAAATGATATTGAATTATCGTTTTCCATACCGTTACAACTGGCAATACTCCTCAACAATGAAACTAATTGATTGATGCCTTTGACGTTATCGAAAACTACATCTTCTCTTGGAACAAAGGTCAGTGGCAGCAAAAACATTGACATCTATCGGCGGAAGCTACCAAGGCCATAAGAAATCAACCCAAGCCACGCCTCGCGGACGGTGATGTCATTCTTTCGGAAAATAAACAATTTGACACACAAAACGTACCTTATCTTGCACTAAACTACACGTCCCGATGATGAGCACTATGTAGAGCAAGTCGACGATGGCCCAAACAATCTCGGCAAACGATAGTAAACTCTTGGCCACCGTGAAGTCTTTCTTTCCCAGCAGAAAGATCGACGCTATCATGTAGAACACTGTGGTTGTATGGAGAAACACGAGCAAAAGATAGCAAACGATCGGTATTCCGAAGAGTGTGTTAAAAGAGTGCGAACACTTCCACAGGTTCTCGTACAAGTTCATTAAACCACTTTGATCTAGGTGAGTCCACTCAGCCGCTGTTCGTCTGCTGTTTGCCAGGAGTATCTCGTTGATTCTTTGTATAACGATCAACAAATATTGTCCCGAACCGTACATGATCATCATCAGGGATATTTTCGAGAAGGAAGTCACCACCACGGCCGGTACGTACGGTAGTAACAGAATTGCCGGCATGTCGTTCGATATCGAACTGTAGATCAGTATGATAAAAGCATAGACAACTTCACAAAACAAACAAGATGTAAAACACTGCCGTACCCACGATTGCATTCGAACGCGTCCTGCGAGAATCGAACTGTAGTGGAGTTGTTTTAGGTTTTCGAAAAACATGCACACTTTCACGGGGCGTGACAGAAGGTAGCACGCGGGAAGCATGAGCAGCACCGATTCACAGCATTCCGTAATTACGGAAGTAATCCGAAGAACGCTTACGTCCTGTGTAAGTTCCCGGGACCAGGATAGATTCATAACAAATCGCGTTATTGGACCAGCCACGCTGACGAGATAACAATAGCACAGAAGAGAAGTACGGAGCTCCAACGAGGCAGGATAGAGATGAAATCGAAACGGAACAACACCCAACAGCGCTGCCTTCACGTAAAGCAATTTAAAAAGTAACAGTGATGAAACCATTGTTTCCTTATTCAAACGAGGGCACTCCGTGTGCTAAACGTTCTATCTAGAGCTTACAACTTATTCTAAGTAGCGGAATCCATTTATAAGTAGTAGCACCGATTTTGTTCATTGTGGTTTGTTTCCGCAGCTGTAAGACCACGTGGAAAGTACAATAAATTTTTAATTTAATTACAACTTCACGTCGATTTAGTGTTCCCGGTATTTGTGGTATCGTTATTATTCCATCGTTTTCTTTTGCCTGTCACCCACCGAAGGGTAGCGTAAAAGCGTTGAATAATGTAAAGCCAAGCAATTGATCGAGTAAACAAACGATGAGCCGACGAGAATGTAGTCATTTTTACGATTCTTTAGCGGCATCACGAGCCACGCCACGGATAGCATAAGCTCACACAGCTAAAACCGGAAGACCGAGTTGACAACGTCAGCAAAACGTGGAGAAGGAAAAACAGGGAGCAAACGATCGTGAAACCATCGTAAGGAAAGTGTGTTTGTATTTAAAGTCGCATTGACGATACCTTGGAATTCTGATCCCAGGATGTCAGGATGGAGATAACAAGCTTGAACAGTTTCTAGAAGTTTTCCAAAGTCCATAGGCCATGAAGAGAACAAAATAACGCAAAATATGACCCAATTACCTTGATTACATTGGTGCTCTTCTTTAGCAACAGTCTATTTTCTAGAAAATATACAGGTTGTTTAACGTAAATTTTCGGAATGGATAGAAAGCATTGCTGTTACACTTAATATGGTTAAGAAAAGCGTATAATACAACCAATTTATTGATGGAGAAGCTAAACATGGTGTTGCCCAAGTGGTGAATACATTTATACTGAAATAATAACTAGTAAAACATACTATTTCTGGGACAGTGTCACCGTTCCAAAGCAAACTGCTTCAATGGTAAAAAAGTTTTCGATGTAAGAAGCACGCAGAAAGTAAATCCGATCCACTTCGCCTTCCGTAAAATGATGCGGTTTGGCTAGATAGACGTACGACACATTGCTATTTACCATTGAATCCTGGAACACTGGGAAAGTGAAACCGCAAGACACTCAAAATAAATCCGCCTCTCCCGCAAAAACAAACTCATTAAATTTGTTTTCTTGCTTCTTCGCGTGTTTTGAACAGAGAAGGGAAGGAAAATCAGTTAACAACCCTCAGACAAGCTGGGAAATATTCGACCGAAAGACGCAGTTTACGAAAGACTGGGCGCCTCCATCGCCTCCGCCCGCAAACCGCCTAACAATAAAGTCGGTTTATATTAATCAGTAAATCGGGGTAACAAAGTCGTATCGTGTGGGAGTTTATTTTCGTCTTTTCGATCATTGAAACTTTCCAACCAAACCTCACCGACCTGACAAACATCCTTGACATTTTTAAACCAGTTTGGTTAGGAAAATTTCAATTAAACCCGGCGGATCGATTTCAATTACCCAAACCATGCTTACGTGCGGCAGGTCGCTAATGATTGCGGGCTGCGGTAGCGTGGGGGTCTTCAAATCCACAGAAAAAGGAACCCCTCTCAAAAGGGTCGAAAAGATCCACGGCTACCGAAAACAGCTTCTTTCCACAGTCAACCACTAAAGTATCAAATTCGCAACAAACAGGCATAAATTTCTCCTTTCACTTTCTCATTCGCCCATCGGGTCGTGCAGTTGGCCACCGTTCGTATCTTGCCAGCGTTATCGGAGAAACGTATTCAAAAAAGTTTCCCAGCGAGCAAAGTTACAACGTAAATAAAAGAACCACACACAACACCGTTGTTTTTGGTGTCCATGGTTTTAATGACGTACCGAAACCTGCCCGGACTGTAAAACCCAACTAAAACGGGAGCGAGCTTAAGATGGAAACATTACTGTGTCTTTTTCGGCATCCTTCTCTCGGACGGAAGGTAGTTCATGCTAAACGACAGTAAAGCTATGAAAGCGGACGCAGAATTGAATCCCAACGGTATCATCACGTGCTTGTGGCAAATCACGCCAATGTCCAGAGTAAACATAAAAACCAAAACGCGGAGGAACGCAAAACGGAAAATTCTCAGCAACAAGCCTGGTTCTTGCCGAGACATTGATTTTCGACCTAAATTTTCTTTTCCTTTTAACCCATCCTTTCTTGGTCCGCTTTGCCCAGTAAGAGTTTCCTGCGGGTTAATTTAGTGCTTCACTTGAGTTTTTTTTTCCTTTCTTGAGAAATTGAATCCGCCCAGCACCGAAGGGGGCTCGACACTCTAAATGGCGCGTAGAACGTGCAGAGGAGCAGCCGAAAAGAATGCTGTTCCTAATGGCAACTATTGAGACGGTGAGAAAAGGAAAAAAAATAGCCATCAATCCAACACCCTATAGCAACATTGGCACTGGAATTGCTGTCTGCTTCCAAACAAAAGTTACCGCCAAATATCCTGCACTCGGTGTTTGACGGTGTTGGTACGAGCGGCAATAGATCTGTACCAATACTATGAATGCAAAGGAACACTTCAATGCCAGCGTTTACGAACACAGCTTGGTGGTATTGGTGTGATTCTGGTCGTCAAGTGCACTCGTGCGATACGAGCCGAAACAGTGTGTACCAAAAGCAACAGAACAGGTCGTTTCCGAACATCGTTAATGGAGGCGCCTGGTGATTTGTGCAGAATATTTCTATTTATTATAAAAAAGATCTAAAAACATTTTACATAGTAATTTGAGGCTGTTTGTTGCAAATTGGTAATGGTGTTTTAAGGAGCAGGTATAAGGTATTTATTTTTAAATTTTGTTGATATTTTCAAGAGCAATAATGTATGAACAATTGGCCATTTAATTGAAAGTAGTTGAGAAACGTAAACATTTAAAAGGTTTTATTTTCATTCTTGCAGATTCAAGACAACAATGATTTCGGTTCTCCGGAACCGACTGCGTATTCTATCGACGTCACTACCACCACTAAAGCAGACCACGCTGTATCGGGAACGTTTTCGAAGCCGTCAGTTCGCGTCCATCGTTCGTCCGATACGGTTCGAGAGAACTCGACCTTTTCTCGCCCGTACGTAAGTGTCAGTTCTCGCGTGGTGGAACCGTATTTTCGTAGTTTCAACAGTGGAAATGTTTTGTGTTAAGCCATAGGATCTCGTAGGTGTAAAAAAATCATTTAAAAAACACACACTTTTCGAAACGGAGAAACACACGACATTTTATGCACAACTAAACGAAGGAATGTGCTTTCCTCGAATTCCCCCCGCCGGAGGATGGATTTAAGTTTTGCCTCGTGGTGATAATCGTTAATTGCCACTTAATAGTCAAAGCTTAGTCCGGTAAAGCCCACCAACTTGTGCTACGAAATTTTTGGACCGTGACCACGGAATTGCCGCTCGCTGCTGTAAACTGTCACGTCCACTCCGTCCGCGTGCCAACCAGCAGCGCAGGTGTGTTTACGAAGTTTTGGATTTTATCACCGTTACCATCGCTCATCGTAATCGGTAAGAACCGTGTTTGGCCCACTTCGGAAAATCTAGCTTTGTGGTCATATTTTTCGGACGGCTCATTATTATATGCTTTTCGATGTTGTTTTTTTGTCTGTTTTTGTTTGTCATTTATTCTTATGTCGTTAACTTGGCTTTAAAAGTTTACCTGATGGTTTGATTTTTTTTTGTTCCTTCACGGATGGTGGCGCAATTTTGGCAAGTCGTTAATTAAAAATACGTAAGCACGATAAGCGCGTCCGGCGACAAAGGCGTCGTTAATTCAGCTGAATTTGCTCTCCAACCCACCCGGGGGATGATGGTTTTGCAATTGTCTTTTGTAGAGCTTGGTTTGCCTTTTCACGCCAAGTTTCCTGTTCCTAGCACCATTGGTATATTTTGTAAGCGTGTTTATATACCAGTTTCCCACCCTGGTTGGCGCCAAGCCAATTTACATAATTGAGAAATGACACGATTAGAAGTGGGAATGGCAAACTAGCTACGCTAGCAAAGGGAGGAATCCCTTAGTGTAACACGAAAAACGAGGATCCAATATCGCGCTCTTCTACCATCCCTTTCGGTGCCTCGGCGTTTGCGAATCGGGTGGGTTTTTTTTAGCAATCTGTCCTAGCGCCTCCGTGTGTATAAGCTTATATTTTCGAGGGACGCGCATTACAAGATGCTTCTTCTTCCTGCAAGCATTGTCCCACGTGTCAAAATATTGTCGAGCAGTTATTTCCCTGCTCGCCACAAACACCTCGTCTCGATGGTGACGAGCTAGAAGGGAAAAAAACGGTAGAAAAAGAAACTCAAAATCCAAAAGACCATCATAAAGTGACGTCGCGATGATTTTTCATTCCCTCCCTCGTTTGCTCGGAAGTGGATGGCGAAGGGAAGTGGGACAAGTCGCCCGCTGGAGGATCCAATCATGCTCATGTGAATCACTTTGTTACCGTCCCCGGGGATCCCACGCACCACACACGAGCCTCTGTGCGCGACCTAGAAGAAGGTAACCAAGTGTCGGTCGGTTCTTCGTCCTTCGATCTCCCAACGCCGGAGAAAAGCACATTGAAGCCACTTTCGCTGGCCACTTTTTGCCGAACGTGCCCATTACCATGCCAACCAAAACGGGCGCTGGCGAAGCAAGTGGTGACATTTTCATCTTTCCAATTCGTCTTCTTCCCCGCCCGAGGCTTCCCGCGATGGCGGTTCCTCTCATGGGCGGCCATATTTATGTATGTTTGTACAGCTCCGCCATCAATCGCGTTAGGTTGCCGCAGTGGAGACAATTGAAAATTGCAAAATGGGTACGAAACAAACGCACTCCAAACCCGATGCGACGTTGGTAGAATTTAATTAAGTTTCCCCATTGAAGGGTGCGTATTGAGGTCGGAGCTCTTCCGCGTAGCAGTGGCTATTAGTTTGATGAAAAGCAATTTATTTACATACAATATACGGTACTCCTTCTACCCCGTGCGACTCCTCGACCGAGGGCAGTTAGTTCATAAAGATGAAAATAGGTTCATCCACCCATCGTGCGTTTGCAAACACATCGTCTAAATTTAAAATGCTACTATTTCATACGGACTCAAATAATGATTCCTCGTAGCGCATTTGGTTGCCATTCCGTTCGCAGTATTGTGTGAGAAGTCGGCTACAAAAGATATTGTTTTTGTTTTCCGATGATGTTTTGTGTGCATTTGTGTGCCCTGTGCCATGTGTCGCGTTACATCATGGAAGGAATTTTCTGATTAACTTCTGCTCTCGGCGAACCTGCTCCGGCTCTGCACCGCAAATGCCGACGAAGTTGTTTCTATACTTACCGTTCGTGTCGGAAATGAACAAAAGCTCGAGAAATGTGCATCGTTACCGTCATTTTCTATAGTGTTGGGGGGGGGGGACAAAACTCCCAACCGCACAAATGCGATGTAATTGCATTCAATGTGTATTCAGGCCAGCCAGTGTTTGGTTGAAGACTTCCGTCCCTCTTGTTGTACCTCTTATTCCATACAACTTTCAGTTTCTGAAACGGATTAAAAACGGTATGTTTGCGAGTTCGTAGTGGTAACGCCTGCAGTATCACGTATGCATTACATAAATGTATTCATTAAAGGCTACACTTATGCAAACACTCCCGAGAAATCGTTTAAAACACTGTCCCGACTACAGTGAGTAGGAAATCAACAGTTCGCCGAAAGCCAAGGTTTTTTAAACGTGATGTAAGAAATTTTCTTTACACAATTTTCGATGTTGTAGCAACATCTATACACGTTACCGTTATGCTGGAAAAGCAAGCAAAACAGGGAAGTTTTTCATTCCATATCTTCCTTCGATCCTGGTCTGCTCGTAATGAAATGAATCGTATGACTTTCGATGGTGGTGATAAAATGCATTAAATATGACGCGAAACTAGTCGGTTGTTGATTCCTACCGCTGGATTTGCTTGGCAAGAATACGACATTTTGGGGAGAACATTTATTCTTCGTTTTCCTTGTGTCTGAA
Source organism: Anopheles ziemanni (assembly GCF_943734765.1). Taxonomy (NCBI): domain Eukaryota; kingdom Metazoa; phylum Arthropoda; class Insecta; order Diptera; family Culicidae; genus Anopheles; species Anopheles ziemanni. The sequence continues at coordinate 17,088,652 of NC_080705.1, read as the reverse complement.
TGTCTTACATGTAGGGGACGCTGCGTGCTTCTCACTCCAATCCGTTCTATGAAGCAGTTGTGTACCCTACCCTCCGATGTGTGATGTTCCCCAGTGGATTAATTTAGCCCAGGACCCTAACCAGTGATTGCATCACGTCGCCCTCCTTATGGTGGATCGTTACTTGTGCCGAAGCATGAACGCAATGAGTTCGAGTTCTTCGGTTGTAAATAAAATCGAACGTTCTTCCCCTCCACGGAACACGAATATACCTAAACGGCATGAAACGGTACGAAGTCGATTCCCGTTGGGGGAAATTTTAAGACTTTCCCTTCCCAACCCAATCGAACCAATTTTGCCAATCAGAGGCTGTGAAAACACTGGCACCTTCACACGCAGAACGAGATCGGATAAAAATCGTTGAAAAGAAGATGATCAGGGCGCGCTCGAAATGAGGGGTGAGCGAACGAAAGGGAACTCGAGATCCCCGCGAAAGGAATCAAAAGCTTAGTGAACGATTGAAAAATAAAATAATTCCACCGAGAACGGCGCACATTTCTTTCGTTTTCCATTTCGACAAAACCGAATACGTGCAATGGTGCAGAAGTGATGGCACTTGAAACCCGAACCGAATTGAACCCCCGAGCAATCGGCAGTCCTGGACGTGTTTGGAGTGCCGTGAACCGAAGCGTCTTGAAGCGCCAAAATAACGCCACCGACGCGTGCCTCAAGGAAAATCGGAGGAAAAACAACACTGCTCCAACGCTGTTGGAAGCCTTAGGAAAAACTTCTGCAGACGTAAACCATATTTCCCAACATGGCGGGATGGTAAAGGAACCCGAGCGCACACATACAAACACATATCCGCAATTTAAAGCAACAACTGGGGAAGCAGGTCAGTTTTTGCACGAAACTTTCGTTTTTCTTTGTGTAGTGGACCGCCAAGAATTTCTGAAGAAATGTTTACTGTTGTGGAACTCTATTCCCCTATCTTACGTAAAATGCGAAAATAGAAACCAAACGAGGCGATTCACTTGTGGCTCAACCGTGGTTCTCTGGCGGACATAAAGATTTCCAGGGATTACAGGGATTTTCAGATGATATCCTAACAGCAGTTACCTTTTTTTCTAACTGCAGCACATTCCAACTGCATAAGTTGATTACATAACACGATCATGTTTATTATAACTTTGGCAGTTGAAATCAGAATTGAGCGAAGTACGCGACTAGCATAGGTTGTCGCAAATGGAAAAGAGGTTGCAGCATACCATGCCAACGAGAGAAAAATCGTGGGAAATTTTTTGACAGTTGGTTAAAATTTTATTTACCTCTCACGAGCAGCCAGGAAAGTGAGTTAAAACTGCAATTTTGGTATGTTTCATCAACAGAACAAGGAATTGAGGCGTTCGAAATATGTTCTGGAGGAAGGCTGCATTTAAGGCAGACCAACACACATAATTTCGGCAATCACGCCTAGCAAAAGAATCCATATCCCATGACTTCACACAAAAGAGCAGTTTCTATCCGCGAGATCATGGATACTGTGATCTAGAATTACCAATTACCTATTTCGTGAAGATTTTGGCGGAGATCTCCCACAAGTATGCTAGACAACAATTTTTCAACCAACTGTCACAACAATGGCGGAGAAAAAATAGCTTTGACACGACCTGTCTTTTGATTGATCTTGAGGTTGTCTATTGCTGCATAAGAAGCACGCGAGTGTTGCACAGAAGCATTTTTTGGTACCATAGAAACACCCCGAATTCATCCGGTTCATTTGGTTTCATCTGGATTTATCTGTTCATCCAGCTTCATCTGGTTAATCTGGATTCATAGGGATTCATCCGGATCTCGACTCTCGATTCCCGACTCCCGACTCCCGACTCCCGACTCCCGACTCCCGACTCCCGACTCCCGACTCCCGACTCCCGACTCCCGACTCCCGACTCCCGACTCCCGATTCCCGAGTCCTGGCTCATTACATGAGTGCTATATTTAATTTTGAAGTCACAGATTTGTTGAAAATTTGTTTCACAAATGTAGAACCTCTTTAAGATTTTATTTTTTCTTCATTTTTTTTAGTGTAGTTACAAAAAATGAAATGAATGAAATGAAAAAAAAGGAACACTTCCCGACATTTTTCCAATACGTCCTTTTGATGGAAGGAAAAAATGTATTCCTCAATCCAGCCGTACATATATTACGGTAACTTCAATCAAGCGTGTACGCGAAACAAAAAAAAAAGAACACCGAAAATCCTTCGTGGGGCGGAAAGATAAATCCACGAGGCTTTCCATCTTACCCCGTTTCGACCCCCGCCCCCCCATGGCTCCGGGCTATTGCCTGCCACTTAGCGTGCAGCCATGTACACATTAGTAAACAAAGCAATAAATCACATGATTAGAAATTCAATTACTAGGAACCGGTTTGCCAGGGGGGGTAGAAAGGACGGACGGCCGAGACCGTACGCGTACAAGCTGTTCCGTCTTTCGTCCTCCGACGTGTGTAGAACGCTTACGTACCATGTTTTTGCCGTTTTTCTTTCCTCGCATTGTGTAATCCTTGGCCGGCATCGTGTAACGCGGCAACCCGAGCTGACAGATTCTTTTCCGTTCGGTTCTCGGTTCTCCTTCAAGACGGGGGCGAGATTCAATAGTTTGACATTTGAGAGGAGGATCTTTCTCCCGCGCTGGTAAAAGAGGAAGGTAAAAAGCTTGTTCTCTTACCGACGATGCCAATCGGTCACGGCCGACTCGCATGGTTGGACGAGTTCAAGGGAAAAGAAAACCTCCCACCCGGCTCTTCCTTGGCGGTGGAAGTTTATGGGAAGCTTGTGTTGTTTGTTCGAGAGTTAAGATTGGTTTTACTACCTGGGTTCCTCTTTCGTAGTTCTTTCCCAATTAACAATACTACATCAATGTACCTTTGTTGATGTAAAGAAGCAAAATATGTTACACACAAATAAGACTAAAAGTAACTGAAGTTTTATGTTTGAGCATTTTTCCCTACTTTGTGATCACGATTTAGGGCGCAACTGAAAGCAAAACAACATTTGGAAAAATATCAATCTACATAAAAACGAGGTGAAAGAAAGATCCTTTCTCCTCGTACCATTTACGACAACATCCCTCATTTGTGCGTTCGTTCTAGCGCTTTCCGTTCGAGCGCGCACCGACACATCAATCTCGGGAAAGCTCTTGTCAAACTTACCCCATTCGCAAACAATGCGACACAATCATTTTTCGCTTCGATTTTCCTCTCCATTTTTCCACCCGGCACTCGGCACGCACCCCATGGGGCGGGCACTTTGATCCTTTTAGTTTTTGCTCGGTGTTTTTCCGTTTGTTTTTGCTCCGTTGCCCATTTGCGATCCTCACTTTATTCTAAGTGTTTGATGAACGTTCGGGTCCGCCGATGGTGCCCCCGTATCGGTGCGAATAAACTACCTCGCAAATGGGCCGGTCGTCCCCGGAATGGAAACGGTTATTGCGATTTCCACTTTACCCCGTTTTGCGTGTTCTATTTGTTCGCTGCTGCAGGAGAAGCTCGCTGGAGAGGGAACAAAAAAGGACGGTTTCCCAAAACGGAACGCGTTCGATCGGAGCATCGATGATTTGTTTCCGCTCCGTTCCACGCACCGGTTGTGATGGAAATTGTGCTGGTGGTCTTTCCCACAGCGTTGGCCAGGACGTGAAGATCACGTACGCACGGTAGACCTCGTCACGTACCATTAGGAGCGGCTGCAACCGTCTGTTGAATCTCTTCCAATCTTCAGCCGTCGATCGATATGTGTTGCGACCTCATTTTCCTTCTTCTCACAATTTGGAAAAAAAAGTCTTTATGCTTAAAATATTGTTGAGTTAATTTTAAAGAATCTAGAAAGGCAACTTTTTTGTCTTGTAGGAGTGTTTTCCATTTGTTTATTTTTTACTTCAACGTAGTTCGCAAATAACAATTTAGTGCCCAGGATTGGATAGAATTGTTAATTATAAATAATTTATAAAAAATAAAATTGAATTGAATGTTAAATACATTACAAACAAAAAAAAACAGGAAGCTTTAAAAACCACTTAAATATGAAACACTACAAAAACCCCGCATCGCAATTAATTCAACAGCAAAGCTTATTAAGCGCAGAGTACCACAGTTGAGAGTGTGTGTCCTCTTGAAATTGCATTAAAAATGAGTCACTGTCAACGAGCTACTTAGCAAAAAAAAAACCCAAGGATCGACTTCGGAAACAACGGCGTATCAGATGCCGTAAATTAATTCCCAACTCTATCATTTCATAATTTCCCAGCACACAAAATTGAGCACACGCTGCCGTTGATGCCTTTTCATTCAATTGACACCACTCAAACCGGCCGTGTCGTAAACCGAGCCGCCCACTTTAGCCGGCATTTTGTTGCCAAAGCAAAAACAAAAAATATCTGACATTCAAGTACGGTTCCGTTCTGCTCGGCGCTGCCAGCGGGATGAAGGTTGGCGAAATTGATTCAATGAAATGGGGGGAAAATGTCTGAAAATCACGCTCGTCTCCGCTCATCTAAAAGTGAAATCTCAACGAGCCACTCTCCACAACCGACCGACCGAGCGTTCGTCCGTCCCCCATCAGTCAATCAGGTGAAAGGCCGGCCGGCGGAACGGGGCAGAAAAAAGGGTCTGCCCTTTGATGAGGTTAGCTTTCTAGCGAGTTCCCATTCGCTGGGGCTGACTCCTCGATATGCCCTTTTAAACAGTGACGTTCTGTTCCGTCGGCGGCGGGTGAATTGAGCGATTGGATAACCGATGTTCGATGCTAATCCTATGCAAATCTTGAACCAAGCCACTCATACATGCGGCTACTTGGCCTCGTTTTCCTCGGCTACTTCCACTGCGAGCCCAACCACAATGGCTTGGAGGGATGGTAATATCTTAAGCTCAGCTTCGCGGTTTGTGCGGTCGGCGTAAAAAATCTCTTATAAAACCATCAAGCAACAGAGCCCTTATGCTTGCTGCTACGCCATGTTCGCGGTTTTGTCGGCACCACCGACCCGGGCTGACGTGATGGAAAACCACTGGCCTTGGATGTGCCTATGATCGACCGGTTAAAGTGCCTCGCCTACACGTACACGTAACTATCCGTAAGCCACCGTGCCCGTTCGCATCATGACGAGAAAACCACCGCTCTCACATATCGGCATGTTTTGCGGGACCGAGCGGCGGCACTTGGCAAAAACAGGTCGGCCAGATCGGCGGGAAAACTTTCCGTTAATCAATATTCATAAGCTCGCCATCGAACGGTTTGTCGTTCGAGCAAGGCAAAAGCGAAAGGATTGTGCGAGAAAATAGTGTATCTATATTCCCACTCGGCCATCCTGGCCGGGGGCCAGCAATCGGATATCGTTCGCCTGGATCGATCCGGGAGTCGATTATGGCACGATTAGTGGTGGACAACTGGAAAACAACCACGCCACCGGGCCCCAGGTGGATCATAATGGGAAAAATTGATCCGACAAATCATCAGACGTGAATCGAATGGAATATTTTGCCATGTTTATTGCATATGAATATGATTAAACGCTCCTAGAAAGGTTGTGTGTTCGGAGAAGGCTATCAGCAATGTTTGCATTGCATCTGCAAGATTATAATTTGAATTAATCAGTGTACCTTCTGCGTTGAATTATCTAGATGTTTTCTAATTCACAAAATCGGCACTTCGAATGAAACAGTTGTTACATTATGAATTGAATAAAATTATTTTTCTTAGTTTCTCTTTTCCGTTCAAAGAAAGCATATAACGATTGCAGTTTTTTTATATTGTGATAAGACAGTTAAGTCTATACGATACCAAATTTCTAAACTGTTAGTTCCTTCCAATCAAAATTTTCATAAGATTTATCTCACAGTTTGTCACAGTTACAATGTACAAGAAAAACTAACATATTTTTCATAACTAACCGTATTTACACAAGTCGATCATCTTTGTACAGCATTATTCTAATAGTTTCGAATCATTTCAAACCAAATTTTTTTTTACAATTTTTCTTTTGAAAAAATTTTTCCACTTGGATAAAATAACTTACCAAATTCATTTGTTTAAAACCCAGTCATCTTTATATAAGCTAGTTGCATAACGCTCTGGCCACTCTTATGTCCGTTACCAACTTTATTGTTTAGGATATCTGAGGAACTCTATATTATATCCGTGAAAATATTTTAAAATCAACTACCTAGAAATATAGAAAGGTTATACAGGATAATGTGAAATCATTACCATATCACGGTTTCGAACAAAACCTCATCCAAAATCAAAACGCTGTTTGATGTTTCGATTGACTACATTGTGGGTAAATGCGTCGGAAAAACTGGTTTCCATCATGCCATAAACCATTCGCTTTTAAAGAGCTCCCGAGAGTCGTTTAAGTGCGTTCTTTTAATGCCACTGGCAGGACTCGCGACGAAAGGATTTTCGCCAGAGGCCTCCAACGTGCCATCGTAGTCAAGCGGGTACGATGGCGATGTCTGTCCCATCGGAAGATCATCACCCGCCCAGTGTTGGGCGCTCACATCCAACTCAAGGCCACCACCATGTCGCAGACGCAAACCGTGGCGAGGAGGAAAAGGGAAAAGAAAACCACCCACAAGCCCCAAAGGCCCGTTGGCTGGAATCAGTATTTACATGCTTCACTTTGTGCGCCGTCCATCGGGAATAACGAAGCAGGGCACAAGGGAGAGGGGTCGACCAAGGGTAACCTGGGCGGTTGGTATTCGCCCCCTGAAGTGCGCTGGCGTGGCCTCATTTTGCCATCGGACGACGAAAACAACATCATTTTCGATGCTGCACCGGCGCCATCTGGCTGCAGCCGAAATGACAGTCCCGGGTCGGGTCGGGTCGGCACGGGCATTAACGGTCACGTTCCCGCCATGATCATCATCAGCATCATCATCGGCGTCATCATTATCTCCGGTGGCTTCCTAGTTGCCTTCGTTCGGCCGAAACCCACAGCGGGCGTGCCGTTCTGCATTTTACGAATCTCATTTCTCCCCACCCGGTTCCGTTTCCGGCAGCCGAGCCCTCGTGGTTAAATTCATCATTTACTTCATCCGTCGCTCGCAGGCTTTTGATGACTTTACATTGCATCCCGTCTTGATGTCGGATAGGGAGGGTTGAAGAAAAAACACGGGAAAATCCGTCACTGCAATCACGGCCGCTCCTTCGGCATGGGAATTCCTCGGCAACTAATTTCAACCTAACCACAGCCCTCCCTACAGTTTCCCATGGCAACGAAAGCACCCCAAACCGGTGTTGCCATGGTGATGGCTCGTTGTTACTTCGCCTCCTCCGTTGCTGCACAATTAAACTCAAACAAAGTTTATTTACTGTACCACCACCGCCCGTTTCCCCGCCCCTGCGGTGTATTCCTTGGGAAGCGTGCAGGAAAATTCCCCACCCAGCAAAGGTGGAGAAAATTCCGTTCCATTCCGCTCTATTCCGTCCAGCCCGGTGCGGTCGGTGCCATAATGACACTGGCAAACTTTATCCATCGCCCTCGATGTGGCGTCGACGGCCATCCTCTCCCTCCCTACGGCCCCTGTATATGATGAAGTCTAATTTAATCAGCATCATCCCAGCCCGGATGCCGAGGGGAAATGATTTCCCGGGATTAATATACCCGAAACCCTTGAAACGAAAACGGGCCGAACTAATAAACCAGCCAACGGCACCCCTCGAAACGGCGAAACAAAATAAAATCAAGAACATCGTACATCGCAAAAATCCATCCACTAAGGATTCACACTCGAACCCTCGGTCCATTGCCAGCGATGACAATGAAGGCGGCGTGGAATAAAATGCGAGAAAAATACCCACCAAAAACCGCCAGCGTATGCTCATCGTTCGCGACGTGAAGTAAACAGAAATCGCAAAAGCTCTTATGATATTTACCAGCACCATATTTTTTTTCCTTTTCTGGGTATGCGAAAAAGAGAAGGGAGCAAGACGTATTTACCAGGCTGGAAAATCCTCCAGAATCATATCGCAACCAGCTGGGCGAGTTTGGGGCTCCGTGGGGCTGGAGGATGGCGTAAAGTTTTGCAATATGATTTGTGGTTTATATTTTTCGACCACAAACAAACGAGAGCAAAAACAGGCTCGTGAGCACACAAAGAGGCAGGGAGTGGAGAGGTTGTATAGGGTCAGAGAAGGAAGAAGCGATCCCGATAAGCGCATTTGGTGGATAGGCTTTCGAATGACGTTTGTTTTGGCGTGACGTTCCGAGGTTTTCCGATGGTACGATGGGAAGCGCTGATGAATGGAGCCGACCGACAATGTTTGCCCAACCCAGCGCTTTATCGTGGCGGAGAAAGTCGCACTTCATCCAGACGAGGAGAAACAGTGATATGAATCCTTAGAAAGCCGGTCGAAATGATTCGAGGAATGCTTCGACAAATAAGCTATATTTAGTGGATGCTACAAATTCTGGGAAAGCGATGCCTTAGATTTGGCTGAAAAATCCTGAAATGGTTAATTTAAATTAAAAGCAAACTGTGCGCAAATAAATTAAAAGGAAGATAATTCTTTGATTTGATCCTTCTGTGATTTGATCCTTCTGATAGCGACACTAAGTTGTTTAATTAAAATTAGTTTGAAATTGCAATAGAAAAGTTAAATGGCACGAATAAAAGCGTTGGTTGTGTATGGATGAAACATGTTAAAATTGAATCACGATCTTGGACGGATAAATCAAACGGAAAATCATTCTTCAACTTGATCCTTCTAGTTGCAACAGTTATTAGAATTCGGGTGATTTTTCAAAAGAAAATAGTCAATCAACAAGAGCCCTTTTTCCATTATAATTATATTTTTAATAATTCCAAAATGCTTCTCGCTGATTATATTCTATTTACTAAACTAGTTTATACCTTTTTCTAATTCTAAAATATCTCTATCTCTTAAAGACGCAGTAGTGTTTCAACAGCAAAAGTATAGAATCATCCCTACTGTGTTAGATCTGGTAAATCTCAGAACGGAACAGCTCGTCCGATGAGGATTCTTTCACTCTCCTTCTGAATAAGCTTGCTTGTATCGTCACTGTATAAAAACAGTGTATAAAAAAAATCCTCAAACAGGAAGTAACGTCAAGAAACATTAAATTGTTCCCAGAATACTCACTGCTGTACCTTTGTGCTACAGCTTGCGTCCAAACGGCACAAAGATCGCTCTCCCACATCGCTTGGTGTTAATGAACTTTAACAGCACTTTAACGACACAATTTCGTTACACTTTACGGAACCGTTTCGGAATCGTGTGCCCTGCATGTATTCCCTCCAGGCGAAATCCTTCATTCGGCAGTGATTGGGTGTTGCGTGATTGAGGTTCAGTTGGTTTCTTTTCACGTGTCAAATTCATGAGCAAAAAAACGAACCATACCCAAGCACAATAAATAATGAAGTTACGCGCCGGAGGTTGACAAAAGTGTTTTACTTCACGCTTTCCACCCGGTGCCGCATTGTGATCGCAGGCGAAAGTATCGCCCAACGATTGTGTGCCATACAATGGACCAGGCGTTCCCCCGGCGGAGTGGGTGACGATAGTCATTTATTTTCCCTCCTAATTGTGTTTGATGCTCGGTCTTATATTTTTTCACCGCACACTCGACTCAACCGCCCCAGAGTAAACGTTTTTCGTGGCGGATTCTTTCGATACTTCATCGTTGCCCCTTTTCTTTTGCGCTGAATATAATCCGGCCACCGGTTTATGGTCTGCTACGAATGTAATCGGCAGGGTTGGTCAAAGAAAATTATGAAACATGCTTCCGCCTTACGCCTGCCGAACCAGGGTGGGACGATCGCTTGAGCTCCTTTGAAGAATGCTGGCGTTTTTCTTATTTTCACGAAATTATTTCCTCAGCTGGAAACTTGCAATCCCTTTGTGTGTGTGTTTGGTAGAAATTTTTAACAAACCTGCTCCCAAGCAACATTTGTTGAGCGCATAATTGATTTTATTTTTTCGTCCAGCTTCTTTTGGCCTTTATTTCGTACGCCGATGGTAGAAGCCGACGAATAAGGATTCTTTTGCCAAATTTCTACTTCAATTATTTCTGATATTGCACGCTGGGTCAAAACTGAAAGCCGTTCCCTTTTTGTTGCGTAAATTTTTACGATTTTCTAACCACTGTGGCTGAGCCTGAGCCGGCGGCTTGGGGAAATGAACCGGTCGGGAAATGAATTGACGGGGAAGAAAAACCTTTTAACCTTCGGGTGTGCTATTCGTTGCGTCACGGGAGTTTAATTGGGAAAAAAAGAAGGTGATGTGTTAACTCGAATGACTTTGTTAATTGTTAATTCAAAGAAAATTGCACTCACCCCAGTCTGAACGTTGTGGAGCAGAGGACTAGGCGCCTCCATTGGATATGGAATGAACAATCAAGAACAATGTTTGTGGCTTTTATCACGAATTTTAATGGCATTTATTTGAGTAATATATTTACGGATCGATCTACTATTTCACTGTCGTTGCATCGATTAAGCGATGATTAAAGGCAGACATATACAGAATCAATGCATAATGGAGTAAAGAACTGGGCGCCTCCATTGGATTTTAATTAAATTTCGCCTGTTTCTGGGAATTTTTGAGAATATTGAGAAATTTACGTTTTGAATGCCATAGCACATTCCAAGCGGTTAAAAACCTCACCAACACAGAGGGGAAAACGTTACGAGCAGTGAAGGGCTGGGCGCCTCCATTTGTTTTTGAATTAAAAATCCTGTTTTTGTTATCATTTTTCAGCGAAAAATTACATAGAACTGCACTTTATGTTTGAAATGGATAATTGAAATGAAGCAATAAAGGTCAATCGGTGGATAAAAGCACTCCCATACAACAACAAAGTGCAATAGTGTAAAAGACTGGGCGCCTCCATAAGTTTTTAAAATCATTCATTTTTGTCCTTGATTGCACATATTTACATCGAAATTACTTTAACTCATCTACAATTGCACTCTAATAAATCCTTTAAAAATGTATAGGATAGATGAAAGCTTCAGATAAACAAGTATATTCTCTGGCTACATCCTTACGTTTTCACTCAATCTTAGCGAGGTATCCATTAAGCAAATGGACTCAGCGTGGCATGTAATAAATGATTAATTTCCCATAATCCATAGCTTATTCAATTTTGTTTGATTCTCTTCATTTGTATTGCAAACAAATATAATTATGTATTCCAACAGCAACTCACTGATTCATTTGAATTTCATTGTTTACCCCAATAGATCCATCAACTACACGGGAAGATCAACGTGACGCGGAAAAACAACCATGAAAGGATCTATAAAATTCAACGATGATGAGCATTAGGCACGATCCCTCCACTGAGTGAACGTTGCCGCCAAAGATCGTCGGAGGCACGATCGCCTGCGTCTTCGTCGTCATCAGCATCACAACCTACCAACCTCGCCGGAGGTTCCACAAACTCGGTGCGGACAAGCGCCGGTCTCGTTAGCCTTCACCTGTTCCTGGCCGCCCTCCATCACCCGTCGCTGACGGTGCCGCACAATGGATTATATCAAAGAGCTCGACATTCGACTCGACAAGGAGCACTACTACGCCGGCGAAGTGCTCTCCGGGCGGGTAATAATGCACACTACGGAAAATTTCAAACTCAAGTGTAAGTATTCGCTAAGTGCACAGGCATGTTCCCGATGGCGCCGGTGCTAGGAAGTAACGTTTTTGCCCCGCTTCACATCAAACGAAACCTTCAATGCGGAAGAGCTTTCGGGGATAGAGGCTAGGAAAAGCGCACAGTACATATTTTCTTTTCCACTTACCATTCTGCCAGCAAATGACAATGGGGTGAGAGGCGGAAATGTGGTATAGGACCGCCTTGTCAAAATGGAACAAAGTAGGGCTCAGAAAATGGATATTGTGTTTCTAAATACGCTGGCATGATGTGTTCCCTATGAATCTCAGGAAACATAATGGCAAGTAAGAAGGGACCGAAAGTAACTTACTGTTTCTTTGTTTTCCATCAGTTTGATTTATTTCTAAACACGAAGGCACGTACCAAAGGACTCTGTAATGTTTATCCATCCCTCGACTGAGAATATATTAAGATAATTAACCCAACTAATAGGTTCAACCTTCCAAGTCTAGCGAGAAGATCTTGAAATGTTCTTGAAATTACTAGAACTTATCTTAGTCGCACTTTGACAAATGCCCCAAACGACCAATATGTTTACCGTACACCCACACCACCACAACACCATCCCCCCTAGCCCGCTACCCTAAATTAAAGCAAAAGGAACCCTTCCACCATCGTTAATACCCGAGCCACCGAGCAGATTTGAAAAAGCACTGCGACTCTCCGACAACTTCCCAAGCCCTCGGGCTAATCGGAAGGGTGTTTCGCTGCCCCGCTGGGTGAAACTTTGGGCCGTAATTTGTTACCGAACAAATTTGAACTGTCGAAACACCCCGCTGAGCGTGGCGAGCGCTCGACGAAGGGTTTTGCACAAAATGAACCCCCGGACCGTTCGAGCCAAAATTGCAACACCATCGCACCGACTGGGCGGCAGGAATCGGCACCGTTGTAAGCTCTTAAGGGAAAATCTTGACTCGCACATTGGCTAGAACCCAAATTCGTACCCCCCCGGGTACGGCCTGAGGGAGGTGAGCATACTCCTTGGCTCACTTATCACGCGTTCACACGCCCCAAAACAAACCATCCAAGCGTCGGTTGGCTTTTTGCTGGCCTGGATGGGAGAAGGGTAAACGGGGAGGAGGAAAAATGGGATACCCCTTTCTCAAGCGCTCGGGTTTCGGTATTTTCCGGCACATTCAACTAAACGTAGGAATGTCACAAATCTTGCCATGGGTTATAACTAGAACCAGCCTGCTGACAGCATAAACCGGACTTAGCTTCACCACATACACTTACTCCCTCTCCCTCTCTCCCTCTCTGTTTCACGTGTGTTTTCCGGGGACAAACCGTAGCGAGGATACTGACCGGTAAGATGCTCCTTCTTCACACAATCCGCCAGGTCTCATTCCGGTGAAAAGGGGGGAAGGAAACGTGCTCATGTTCTACTGATGTTTCTACTTCAATGCCTCTTAAGTAATCCGGTACCTTCACTCACACAGCCCCGTTTCCGCGTGGCACTCAATCTGGCTTGGCATTCGCTCGCTTGTATCCGATACCTTCCGCCTGCGTCGTGCAGCTGATGCTGGGAGTTTTGTAAATGCTTAGGAGTACAGTGCCGTTCGAAAATACCCACCAGTCATACGAAAGCGATTGGTAATGAAATTAAAACATCCTCGCAATACTTTTAAAGGAATAACTTGTTTGTTTTTTCTGTCTACTAAAACATGGATAGCGTAAAACATTTTTTACAGTATTTTTTTAACACTTTCACATCGATTTTCAATAATAAGTCTCTGGATGAACTTTGATGCTAAAATAATACAACAACGAAGAAAAACATGTCACTTCTTTGTAAATAGTCCAACATTTGAATTTTCATTGTGGAAAACATGAAAAAAATATCTCCAAAACAATTATAAAACAAGCAACTAAATTAAAAGGATCATAACCTAACAAAAATGTCAAACCGATTGGTTCGTAATTGGTTACCTAGGACGATTCAATTAAACTTTTTTGCGTATTCTATAGATTATCGAGCATTTTATTTCGTTACATACCACTGTGCAAAAACTGGCAGTAAATTGTAGTCCGGCGGCGGTGGTCACAGGATGCTGAAGGAATTATAGCACGAAGGAAAACAACGACATCTCAAACACGGACGTAGCAAAACAGTTTTCCCTATCCCGGTGTACCTTTCTCCGCCAGTACATGCGTCCAAGACATGTTTGCTGGAAACTTTTAGCGTTTTTCTGTTTTGCCCGCGCAAGCTCCCGGCAAAGTCCACCACCCCGCGCCAAGATCAATCGACCACTTCCGTTCGTCTCTTCGCTAATTCCCCTCAAGCAGACACAGGTCTTACGCTCTAAAGCAGGCTAGACGCGCGGGTTTTGTCATGATGCGGTTTGCACGACAAGTTAGCTTACGTGCGACCCTTTTTCCCGCCTTCCCTAATCGTGAACACTCTACCTATTGGTCCCCTTTTCACTCTTCCCTCTCTACTTTCAGCCATCCGGTTGCTGCTGCGGGGCAAAGCGCACGTCGAGTGGAAGGTGTTCGTGTCCGGAGACAAAAGAACGGTAATTACGTCCTAAACTGTGTGTACTCGCATGGCCATCCTCTTCGGGTCCGGTTGTCAACGTCGTCGTCGCCGTTGTCGACACGGCAGACTCCCATCGCCCATCGACGATCCTTGTGTTCCTTCCCTTTCCCACTGCTAAACCAGGTTCGAGCACTCGTCCACCCAAACCAAACCCCCTTTCGAGAGGGAAAACATCATAAAGTAATGGGAGTGTTAGCTTACGGCAAAGCGTTTCTATTTTCCACGTTGTTTCCTTGCATTGTGGGGGTTGATACGAAAGTCAACCACGCTTACTTGGCAGCTTATTTCACGATTAAACGTGTGATATGATAAAGGGACAACGTAAACCAATTTCGAGATAACTAACAAATAAATTTTACGACAAGAAATATTCACTGATCTAGGATCAATTTGGTACAAAACTTTTTGTGGGTGGAACCGATTTATCCATCTCGAATTGGTTCATTTTAATTACAACATTTTACAGGTTTTGCTTACAAAATTTAAAAAAATCATCAGTTACTGTATAACAAATGGCAAAAGAAGTAAACGAGTGCGACAAAAAATGTTAAACAAACTAACAAATTAATTTAATTAATTGCTGCGGTAGAAGCAAACCACTCTTTGCTATGGGAGTTGTTTTCCACCTTCCTTTGTTGACTTTCAGTGGCTTGTTTTTCTTTGGTGCACAACCACTGTTTATATTTAATCACCGAAATCCGGCGTTCTTTCCCGATCCATGCACCGAAAGCTATTTGTAAACGCTATTGTTAAACCGACTACTTTTCCGGAAATGGTTTGGTGTTTGTCGTTTGTTTGTTTGCAACCTAGAATCGTGATAGAAAAAATTAACGACAGTTGGAAAACCTCTTTCATTGGTACGGAGTTCTGTTTCCTCCGTCTCTCGAACATTCTGTCACTGTCGAGACGTAGAACCACGACACGTGATCCTTCCGGAAGAACATAAGCGTCCCATCCGGATGCTATTTGTATTCCTGTGGAAGTTGGTGCTGCAAGCAATTTAAACAAGTGGCTAAGTTTAAATTCATTTAGTTTTGGGTGCTAGAATTAATTCCACTCATTTATATTGCATGCAGTCAGGGGCAAAAACAAATTGTAAAATGCCAAGTGCTTCGTAATTGTTTGAGGCAAACTTTATTCTCGATTAGTTATTATTACGACAATATGTAACTGTTAAAAGCTAGCTTTCACTGATAACAAAACATAGTCAGAAGCGGGTTTTCTTATTTATACAAAAAAAAAAAACAAATCGTCAGCATCGTTTCCCGAATCGTGTTAAGCAAGTCATCGTGACCCACTTCGGCTGTTCATTTGCATATTTATCTTAATCGAATCGTCCGATACAAACGGGTGTGGGGCCGCTTTTTTCGACCAAACCGGCACAAAGTCATTTTTCATTCGGGGTGTGAATTTATACCGCTCGCAGCGATTCCCACATGACAGATCGTAATACTCAGCTTGAATGCCACGACCATTCTCCAGCCCGTTCGGCGATGTTGTAAAGAAATGAAGAGCTCAAAAAAGCTCACCATTCAAATCCATTTGAGTTTGCTCGGTTTCTTTTTTTATTTATTCAAATCTGGTTTACCAGAAATTTGGGTCAGCCCTTATTGAGCTACGGGAAAGATATTATATATAGCTTCTCCGCAATGACGTATGTATTTTCGTGCCGTATTCCTTTGTGCCCTTTTACGAGTCGAATGGCAAAAACTCCATTTGGCCAGCAAATGTGGCGTCGTCCGGTGGCCAGAAGCGAAACGCCCGGAAAAAACACTGTTCGAAAAAGCTGCTCACTCATCAGCTAATCCTTTCCCACTTCCGACGCCGATGCCGGAATCGGTTCTGAGTACCCACTGTTAGGCCCTCATTATGCCAACGGCAGTCCTTCCTATCGGTTTTATTGGAAAATGGTATTTTCGGGGGGTGAGTATACTGGCCAAAATTCTGTTAAGCTGCGGCTAGCATCTTCATTTGCATGACTAGTTTTCTATTTATTTGCATGCGAGACAAAGTCCTTATCGTCCCGGGGAGAAGAAGGTGGAGGACGTTTTATATATACGGACATGGTCCACCAAGCGGAAATGAAAGCATAAGGCCAATGACAGGGTTGGTTTATGTTCGTGAACGCTCCGACCACAATGGGTGGTTGAAAAATATGGTCGCAAAGTCATGCTGCAGAGTATATGTATTTTATTTTGATATGAATTCAATTCAATTAAAATAAAATATATAAAAGTATATTTCTATCAAATGATCTTTCAATAATCTTTTTCTCTCGTGTAAATTGATAGTACATCATTCATGTCTGTCATGCTGGCCTGAGTACAATGCGTTGATTTCACAGCTCGCACCTAATTGAAACGCTTTGTTAAAGAAAGGCACCGCACAAATAGTCCGAACCAATTTTGACGAGTAACGACTCCCCTTTTACGACCGATGCTGTATTATTCGGCATCATCAACTCGCTTCGATCATCACCATATCGTAGACTTCGCAGTCGTTCGCCTCGGTGACCATTTCCACCGAAGTCCACCCTGTCCCTGACAACGGCCCAAAGCGAGCCAGGAAAAACTGTCCACCGGTCGGCAATCAAAAGCTCGTATACCTAATGCGCAACAAAATGCCCCATCCTGCTGATCCACATTTATTTCTGCTCCGTTCCGGGCCGGACTTTCCACCGATGTGTTTCGCTTTTGGGTGCCCCCCTTACTAACCATTCGCTTCCTTTTTCCTTCCCATTCGCGCGCTGCCGGACATAAATAGGTGAAGGACGACCAGGTCTACATCGACGAGCGGGCCGTCATCTGGGGCGAACGGGCCGGCGAGGGGCTGGACGTCACGGTGCCGGTGTTGGTGCGCGGCCAGCATCAGTTTCCGTTCCGCTTCAACATCCCCGAAACCAACCTGCCCTGTAGCTTCGAGTCACGTGCCTGTTACATCCGTTACTTCGTTAAGGTAAGCCACTTCTCCTCCCAGGACGTGTCCCGGTAATCATCTATTGACCTACCGTCATCGTCGTCGTTGTCGTCCTCGTCGCCATCGATGAAGGATAGCGGTTGGTTGTTGCTCAGCCGGCTAGGAGAGGCCAGTCTATAATTCGCTCAACATTGCTCCGTGGTGGGGTGGAAAAGCGGGGCGACGATAAACTCATTTCGCCATAGATAGGCAGGTTGAATGGGGCAGAAAAGAAAGGTACAACAAAAAAAAAAGGGGAAACACATTCATCGGCACTAACTAAGGCCGCATTCAGCCGGTCCGCCGTCGTGTCGGAAAGTGGCGTCAAAAACGGAATAAAACGCACGCAAGTGTAAGCGAGTGTGTCGATGTCATCGCGGATGGCGCGACTTGTTCGAGAAAGCGACATAAGTAAATTAACATGGAAATGCACTCATGCTCCACCGACACACGCTGCTTTTCGGTTTGGTTCGGTGCTCGTCGTGTCACAAGCGTCGAGAGACACGCGCATACACACACTAGAATCCGCTTAAAAAGTAAATAAATTGTCAAAAATTACCCTCGTCACACATTGTTTGGTGCGGAGGCGAAACAATCGTAAAGCCAATGGAGGGTATGAAATCATTCGCCTGAAAAAGTTTGCCCAAAAGAAAACGTCGCCAAAGACCGACACAATTGCAGTACACATTTCGGCGTTCCGTGACGTTCCAAACGCTGCAGCCGGTAATCCTTTAACACTCGGTGACTCGGTGACTTTTGTACCTCGCTCCGTTGAAAAACGTACGACTTTTTCCGATGCGGTCTGCAGCTGCCATCAATGTCAAGTGGGGAGGACAAAACAAGCACCACGGGATGGTGTAGAGGCTCCATATTGACTGGGACAGGATCCACCCCCTCCCCGCGACTGACTTTTGTGGACGATCTTTTGACAGGGCCCCGGTTTCCCAGGAAAAAGCATAAAATATTCAGATTTTATTTACTTTTTTATTCACCAGCCGAACAATAGTAACGTGATACGCTTGCTGGTTAGAAATGGATTTGTGACGGCGTTTATTTGGTAACTTCTTTTATTTTGCACAAAGAAGGTTTAAAGGAGATGTTTTGTTACATTTATAAATCTTTGTTCGTAGAAATTCTTTGTTTTCTTTGCTGGTGTGACGACCGTCTTTGGTGATGCCTGCCGATTTCCATTGTAGGAAACATGCATGCATTTTGAATGTAACGTTTTCATTTATACCTTACCTACGAAATGTTACGAATGATAAACAAAATAATTCAACCGAAGCAAAGAAAGGTGTTTAATATCATTTTTTAAATACTATAATCCTGGTTCTGGTGGAATTTTCCTTCAGGCTATCTTTTTGCTAACATACTTTTTGTTTTGAATTTCTTTTAATTCACTTACCATACTGTGCATGTAGGAATAGCAAATTTTTCATTTTTATATTTGCTTTTAATAAAACCAAGTATTGTTATCTACTGGTTCTAAGAAATATCGCATTTTAGCGTATATAACAACCCCCTGATAACTTATTCAATGTCTATGAAAAGTTTTCAACTTCAATTATTAATTTTGATAATTTTTCCGATTTAAAAATAAAACTTAATATAATAATTCATAGGTTTGGTCCATATCACCCTCACTAGTGTTTTCAATCACATTATTAATAATGCAATCGTTAATGTTGTCATCCTTGTCTTCACTATTTTCACAAATTACATTAATTCTAGCGGAAATTCATTGAGCTAGAATCTAAAAGCTACTATCTCTATGTAAAAAACCCTCTAAATGAGATTTAGTCATTTTGGACTAAAAAGCTGTCATTATAGAGGCTAAAATATGGTATTTAACAAGCTCGCAAAAATGAAATGAAAATGAAGATATCAAAACACTAGGGTCAAATTTAATTTTCAACCAAAATATCTGGGAGTAAACAGCTTTTAATCTGAGTAAATTCAAGTTCAAAAATCTTAGAGTACCGTAGATGTACCATATTTGGCGCGGTTAAGGAAATTCTGCATAAAAAGTTGAATAACAAAAAAAATGTTCGGTCAAATCATACCATTTTTTGCACAGTGCTAGCCTAACTACCATAGAATATAAGAAAAATAAGTGAGAAACTCTTAAATGGTTATTTCTTCAAGTTTCAGAAACTCTTTGTGTGGCACATTATGTTCCTAACTTGGCGCATGGTTTTTGCAATGTTCCTTACTTGGCGCGATGTGTTCCTAATTTAGCGCACTTAAAACAAAATGGATGTAGTTCATTGAATTCAACAGCTATATTCAAAAGTCAACTTAAAACAATAGAAACACTTTTCAACAGCAATTAAAAAAACAATTTAGCTTTTTTTGCAGCGGACTTTGGCTTCTCTCATGGAAATAAAACTATCTCATCGCTAACTTTTATAATCTCATTCATCAAAGCCTTCTATGATTCAAAAATATCTAGCAGCGCAAACAGTCATATTCTCCACGGTGAATAATTAGGAACACTGTGAGCCAAACTTGGCGCAAAATTGTTCGCTTCAAAATTAGCATAAAAATCTCAAAAAGCGCCGAATCTAACCACGAGTCATTGAAAATACTTACTTTTCAACAGTTTCTGATTAATAAAATCCCTAATAATTTTTCCTTTGCGTATAAATTATTGGAAACAGTTGAACCCACTCCTTAGCAGCTTTGCTAACGCGAGTAAAAATTGGCGCACTTGTGAGATGGAATTTTTCATTTAATTATATATACATTCAATAACTAAAAACCAATAACAAGTTTTGATGCGGATGTATTGTACAAACATAAACAAATATTTAACTCCATATTTTAGGCTGAAATTATTTGGAAATAGTCTAATATCGAAGAAAATATTAGAAAGTGCGCCAAGTTTGGACCCGCGCCAAGTATGGTGCTTCTACGGTAATGCAAATCTCTTGAAATATTCCCCTCTGCTTTAAATAATTAAATTTTAATTTTACTAATGCATGCACAAAAACGAGAAAGACAAACCGATCAATATGAACTCAAAATTGTACGAACAAATCGGTAAAATCATCAAAAAGCTATTTCTGATCCTTTCCGAACCAAGCCGATTATTTGAGGCACCGGGGGGCAAAATCAAATTGATGATCTTTTGCGCCCGCTCCCATACATAATCGATTGATCTGAAAAGCTGGCAATTATTTTCTATTTCCCCTCCCCCTCCTCCGTCCTCCAACCGACCTGAAAAACTATTCCGAGCGCTTACCATCGATTCCCATTCGAGCACATCCCGAACTGAACGTATGCAGCTCCGAAGCCGGGCGCAGATGAAAACTCATCCATTAATCAATTAAATCAGCCACCGTGTGATTGCCATTTTCCGGGCTTCCATCATGCAACAGTGTAGCACGACAGGTTGCGAAAGGTCACGAAGAGCATTTCCACCCCCCCCCCCCCCCCCCCCCTGGGGCTTTTCCCGGGCTGGGAACTTTGGTTTATTAGGAAGGCAAAGGGCGAAGAAAATAAAACAAAATGGTAAAACGGATGCGCATCTGATGCGAAAGCGCTATAATGCGTTCAAATCGGGATCGTTCGGTCAAAAAACAAAGCCCCTTACTGAAACCGCAAAAGCTTCTAGCCGATAAAATATTCATCCAATCCCGCTGCCCAGGAAGGGCCATTGCTGGCCATTCTGCCGGCTCTGATTTGCCGGATAAAATCGCTCGCATTTCGCATTCGAATATGGGCTGGGGAAAGAATGGACCAAAACGTGGAGGGTTTCATTTCGTCCGCAAATTCAGAAAGCCCTGATGCAGATGGAGAATACTTTGTGTGGGCAGCATGCCATACCACCGTCGTCTTTTCCATCCGGTAACGTCCGGTTTTCGTGGTTGGGATATCGCCCACCCTCATCCGGATGTCCGGCAAGGGTTACCGGAAGAAACTATCGAAGCGTCCCCCGGTTTATGAGTGTCACATCTTTTCTCACAAGTATGTCTGGCTTCCAATATTCTCCCGACCCCGTTTAGGCGACGATTGATATTCCGTATGCCTCGCCGCCGCAAGGAATCAAGTACTTCACCATCGTCGGACCTCACATAGATTGCATGGACGAGCAATATCTGGTGAGTATCTGGCCACTGGAGCGGAAGCCGGTGGACAGTGGGTTTCCAATCCGAAATGTGCCTTAGGTCACCGCAAAACGGGCGGGAAAATCAAGGAAAAAGGCAACTCTAACGCCGTTCGCTTCTGGTATGTCTTTCTTCGCAGAAACCGGTTTCGGGCCAGGACAAGAAGGTCAAGTGTTGCCTGTGCTGCGCGAAAGGCCCGGTCACGCTGAGGTAAGTGAAAAACTTCGCGTTGGCACCTTTCCCACAGAGGCGCACTCGAATAAAGCAGGGAGGGAAAACAAAAACCCGATCGTTAATGCGCGCAGCGAACATAGGCGAACGGGGGCAAAACAAAAAAACTGAGCCACTGTTTGTGCATTCTTTATCTGCTCTCGAGAGAAAGTTCGTTTGCACGTTTGCCAGGGCCCCCATAAAGGACAGGATGGAGCTTTTTTCTTCGGTTCTTTTGGGGCGACCTTTCACGCTGAAGTTAAGTTATGAGCTGTTCGCTGCATCTCAATGAGCCATTCGAAGAAATGTTCCTCCCATTCGTTAGCAAATGGTCCGATGAACAATTTTTGGAAACCAAAGAGCCCACCAAAGGTTTTTGTCTTTTTAACTTTTTTTGTTGGCTCCCCTTTGTGTCTGCGTTGGTTGTTCCGTGGTTTTATGGCCTTTTGAACTACGCAAAGGGACGTTTGATGATTGTTTTTACATAGATTTTCATGTTCATTCGAAATTTATAACGATGTCGTTTTGGCACTGATCTGAGGCGTAGTTTTTATCTCATTTCAATTTAGTGATTTAGGAATCTTAAAACAATAAATTGTCAACACATCAATTATTCAAATGGATTTAATTCGTTTCTAGTTATTGTTAGTTGGATCCTTTATGTTATTGTATGTACCTTTTACTATGGATATAGCAAGTTTAAACGAGTTGATCGTTCGGATTGTTGCAGATTCCATAAACTCGGATATCATATCCTTAAACTTCATTATCGGATTGTCATATTGGAGGCCGGTTTGTTGCGGGTTCCATGTAGATGAAAATTGTGTGCTCATACATAAATAATCAACCATTTGAAAAGGAAGATACTGTTTACAAATAACATACACGATGTTCATCTATAAATTAATCAAGTGTTATTAATAAGATCGCGATCAACTGGTTTAAGCTTGCTCTATTAAAAGAAAATTGGCGTATGTTGCCTCCATGGCCTACTTTAATTTGATTTAACTCGCTATATGCATAGAAAAAAGCTGTGCGTTGCCTCCATGGCCTACTTTAAATTGATATATCTGGCTTGTTATATAAGCCACTGTTATTAATAGTGAATTCCGTAATCCCAACTAAAATCAAGGCTTAGAGGCACGTTTCGCTCGGGGTATCCATTAAACATAAGCATACATTTAATCCGAGGTGGAAAACGTAAATTGATGAGCCATTGTCACCACCTTGCGCCACGTTCCACCGAAGCACCGTTCGTGTGCAGAAACATATGTTACCGCTAATGGTGGTGCCCTCGCACTGGATCGCTTCGAATCAAAAGTGAAAATGCCTCCAAGCCTTGAATTAATGCATGCCATATCACCATATCACGGTCTTCATCTGTGCCCGCGGTTAACCGAGCGCCTTTCCGTAACCGTTCCAGCTGTTCGCTCGACCGGACGGCGTTCTGCTGCGGCGAGACGCTGAAGCTGAAATCAATTATCGACAATCAGGGCGAGGAGCCGGTCAAGCTGAAGGTGCGGCTGCTCCAGTACTGCGAGTTCTTCGTCGAGCGCGGCGTCCTCGGCGTCACCAAGGAGGTCCAACACCTGGTGCTGGAGTACAAGGGCGAGACGGTGGTGCCGAACGAGCGACAGGACACGTGCGCGAACCTGCGTATCCCCACCGTGCCGACCACCATGATGGGCGTCTGCCGGCTGGCGCAGATCTACTACACACTCGTGGTAAGTATCGTCCCTCGTCCGCTACCGTTCTCTAATGACCTCCGGAGTGGCCCCCCCGGTCGACTACGTTTGACGTGTGTGCAGTTTTGAATGGGATTGTGGTGAGGTGCGCACGACTCCCTTTCAACACGCCTCACTGGAGACGAACCAGGGTTGTGAAGTTATGCGGTGTGGTTACGACCACACGTCCCAACCTTTTGGTCTCATTACATTGGTGTCGTTTGCAGAGTTCTGCATCTGTTCTGCGTGAAGAGGCAGTCGTGTGTGTGTGCGTTCGCTTTACATCTCGTACATACTCAGCATGCAACTCATTACCAATCCAGGATGCTTGAGCAGTTAACCCACGCTGCAGCAACGAGTGACGCCTTCTGTCGTTGACTTCCAAGCGTGCATACCATGAAACCGTTGACGAGCTTGAAATCGTATGTGGTTTTGTAATAAATTTCTGTCAAATAATGAAGATCGTCAGCATCTCCATATTGCATTAACTTGTTTAAAGCGATACTATTTGTAACAGTCTGTAACCAATATTCGTGCGGCTTCTTAACCTCCCATCTACTATCTCCCAACCTAAACTCTTAATAAATCAGGCCATTTGGTACACTGAACTCCCTGTCAATATTAATTGTGGGCTTACCGATCCAAACCGACTAATTAATTCGTCAAAAGTTATTTATTTTAAAAGTCAAATTAACTTTAGTCAAAGCTTAAAGTTACAAATATAACTGTACATGTTTCAATTTTATTAAATGCTATTGAACTTCCCTATTAAGTCGTCAATGCGTTTAATTTTTAAGTGTTTTGAAATATTTTTAATCTTTGATCGTCTAATTGAATTAAATTGAATAATTGATATATTGAAAAGACTAGTGAAGAACAACTCTTTTCAAAGATTTGAATCAGAGTGAACGATCGTAACGATGATTCGAATCTTTAAGTCACTTTTTTGTGTATTAAAACATGTAAAACGATTTATTACTCGTCGAGGAGATTAGAATCCTTAACAGGAATTCTAATCCCAAAAGAGTGAATGAGTGAGTAAAAGAGTTGTTAGTCGTCATAGAGATTCGCATCCCAAACAAGGATTCAAATGCCAAGAGTGAGTAAAAGAGTTAGCAGTCGCCACAGGGAATCGAATCGAATAGGATTTAAATCAATCATTCATTAGTAAGATTTAACTCCATCACTCATTCTTACTCATCACTAATTGAAACAAATCATTCTTCGCTTATTTCTCATGCAAAAAACGCTTCCATAAAAATAGATTATGTACGTTTATTCCAGATAAGTATGGAAATCGAAAATTGTTGCTCAAAACAGTGTTCACCATATATTTTCCATCTGATTGGGTATCATTAAGCAAAGATCTGTTTTTAAATAAATGATAAATTTTGCTCAAATGATTATGATGAAAACTGTATTAAAATTTTACGTAACATCATTGCATTTGCCTCATTACAACGGATAATACATGATACTGCACCAACGGATGCGTACATTCATTATCCACCGTATCTATTTTGTTTCTGGATGTTGTGCATTCCATTAACTGGAATGCGTGCAATTTAATGGGGGAAGTTTTCCGCCTCACCATATCGGTTTTGGATAATCAAATTAATCAACCTCCAAATGGACAACATTTTTCGTGCGAATCCAACGCAATTACGCTCGATAAAGCCGCTTCCTAATGACCGCGCTTTTGCTGCCAGGTGGAACAAAGAAACGTTTGGCGTATGTTCACCCCGTTGTTTTTTTTTTTTTTGCAAACCATTTCCCAGCATAACCGCACACATGCCGATGGAAATCAATTCCCGGTAAAAAAACCCGGAAAGCCCACATATTCAGCGAGCCCACATGTCACAAATTGAAGCACACGGTTTGTGGGTTACTGACGTATGGATTAAAATACACCCAACATACTGCCACCCACCGGCCAACTGTAGCGGGCGTAAAATGGGGAATCGTTGCTCCCGTGGGATACGCAAACAGTTTTCGCGCGTGCAAGGACTCTTCGATCGCAAGGATCGATTAATAGCACCGGGTATTAGCTTCCGAAGGTGTTCCAAAGGGGTGTGGTAGAACCGGTGCAACCGAGAAAATCCCCACCCCCACTAATGTCTTCCTCACTCTTCCGACCTTTCTTTACCATTCCCAAACAGGCCTGCCTGGAGTTTGACAAATCGGGCGATGATTTGCAAATTAACTTCCCCATCACGATCGGCACGGTGCCATTCCGGATACCGAACAGCAATCTGCAGCCGCACATAGGTTACGGTAAGTCTTTCGACGGTTTGAGTTTCGTTCGTCCCCTCTTCTCTGTTCGATTCCGTTCCCCCTTTGCCATCGACTTGAAGCCTTGAAGGGGTGACAGATACGCCCAAGAAGGATGCCACGAACATTGCGAATTGCAATTTATCCATGCCAAAGGCTAAAGAAACCTCGAGCAGCACATTTCACTCGCAAATGCACTTTCCCACAAGCGAACGGGGGGTGTGCGGTAACTTTTCGTTTGCAACTAAAACGTCACAACGTCATCCCGAGAGCTATGGTGACACAATCCATCTTCGACCTTTGGTCTTTTGCTTTCGGTCCCCCACTCGAGGCCATGTTGAGCATGCAATAGAGTTTGTTAAGGCAGAAAACACCCAACTACGAACTGTGGGTTGCAGCTTAGTGGAGAATGCTGAATTAGTGGGTGGAGAGGAGGTGGAGGACATGCATCAACATGCAAAAAAAATAAAAAAAAAGTTGGACCTAGTTTTCTCGTTGCTTCTGGGAAAGTTAACACAGTCAAAAACAATTTATTTAATTTAAAACTATAAAACCCGTTACGTTTATAGATAGTAGGATGTTCAACTTTATTGCCTCAAAGTTGAAAGTTGAAGCTTATAGAGATTGTACAATGTCACTAGGATAATTTAAATTAAATTTCCAGCCATCTCGTATCCATCACGTCCATTTTTATTTTTTCAATTTAAATGTTTTTAACATATTCATCAACTTTATAAGAAATTTGCTTAAATTTTATAACAGGGGTCGGTAAAGTCCGGCCCGTCAAGTGATTTTATTTGGGTTGTTAGAAAATTGTAGTGCTTCATACAAAAACCCGTCTCCATTTTTATCGGATTTGTTCACGATGTCACGTTTGTTTTCTTCCCAAAAATAAAGATTAAATTTGTTGTATGAGGTGTTCCTGTTAGGTGTTGAAATTATATTAAAATTCAACGAAAATCAATAAAATTAACGTAAACAAGTAAGTTTAACGATAAAATTTAAAATATTTTATCTTTAATTACTTTTTATGTAAATTTACTATAAAGGGCGCTTCCGGCTTCCTTTTAATCATTTGGCCCATTTTAGGAAATGTATGCCGACCAATGTGTTGTAACATAAAACCAATTCGTTGATTGTGGATGTTAGTGAAATTAAAATTTTCAACTAACTATAATAAATTTTAAAATATTTTCTTTTGATAAGACACAGTTGAGTATAAAAACAAATCGAGAGAATTAAAGATCTTATTGTGTAATGTTTCCTCAGTAAACAGTACACTATTGAAACTTGTAACAAAATTGAACAATATTTTTCTTGGTCTGTTATATCATACATGTACAACAGATATTGTCTGTATATTTAATAAATTGTTTTAAAATTTATGCTTTAGATCTATTCTTTTGATGTGGCGTACAACCCACACTTTGATGTAATTGAAACGTTGAAACTCAACAGTGATAAAAATATAGGTGTTTGATGCATTTTAAAGCCGATAAATGTATTATTTTCATCACCCAATAGGCCATAACCTGATTTCCCCGAGTTCGTTTAATTTAAATCACCCTTATCATAGGGTTAACTCCTACGATGAAGGTTTCTTTCGGGTTGAGAGTGCCGAAAAAAAAGGAAAATCTTAGTTCAAATCCCCCCTGAAAAGTAGATGGCAAGTTTCCAGCACCCCGAGGCTCAGTTAAAGCTGCCCAAAGCGGGCAATGCAATCCATTCGATCTTTTCATCACGGTGCTGGGCACCGGAAACCGGAAGTCCTCCGTATCTTGACTTTACGATGTTACGTACGATTACGGAAAGTGTCTCGTAAATCCACCGTAAACCCAATGAGACGGGGCTCGCCGAGAAGTGGAACCTTCTTCTGGCAAACGAGTTCGATCGATTTCAGCACACGAGAGGGCGTAAATTTGGTCACAATGGGGGGAAAATTTAGGGTTGTCTGTTTTTTTCCCCCCAAACAAGCTCTTTGATTCCTTCCTGTTATGCGATGGAAAGTGTGTAGCTTTTTATTTTATTTTTTATGTCGGTCCCTCTGACCTCCGGATGTGGACATAGGAGATCGGGTTCGGTGTTCAGGAAACGGGTTTCGACTTTTTTACCCAAGAAAAGGTGCTAACGAACGGCTATTTTACTATCGTTTTTCTTTTCGCTTGTTCAACACAACAACCAGATGTTGCCATCGATCACGTCGAGGGAGGCACCTACATTGGGCCGGAGTTCCTGCTCGGCGAGGTGTACGACGGGTGCAACGTGAGCGACAACGAGCACCGCGACCTGGCACCGCTCTACCGGCCCGTCTATCTGACGGTCGTCCGCAGCTCGCAGCAGGTGTCGGCCAAGGCGGTCGAGCGCAACAACCGGCGTCAGTCGGCTTCCGCGGTGCTGGGCAGTCACTCGGACGGTGGGGCGCACGCCAGCGGAAGTGCGAACGGGGGCGGCACGGGGGATCAGCTCCAGCGATACCGGAAGTAGATCGGAAGTAGTGGCACCACCGTCGGCTGCATCCTCCATCGACTCCGAGGACATTGACCAACGGTCAATAAAGTAACGAACGAGGGATGACATTGGAACGAGAAGGTCCATTCCACTCCCAACAAGGAAAGGAAAAGGAAACGAACGTAAAACCGTTTCAGTTAAGGTCAAAACAAGTACTAAAAAAAGTAAAGAATGTGGGAGGTTTACGTGGGTAGGGGCCTGTTTTTTAAAAGAAAACAAAGCTAACAGTTAAAAAAAAGGCTTGTCCAATAATGTACCCAGTGTGTCGCTTGTTTCTTCGTGTCCTGTCCGTGGCACTCCTTTTCTATAGCCGCTTGGGTAAACCGAAGCTCCCAAGAAAGTGAAAACATCGGTGTGGCCACGATAGTGCAAACGATACACACCTTCACACCCTCGGTTCCCCCTTGCCGACAGTTGAGTCCTTCCAGGAGGTGTGGACAGGGCAAGTGAAAAAAATAGAAATTGCGAACCCGAACGAGATCCCGAGAGCTTTAACTTTAATATAAAGGTAAACAAAAAAGAAAAACACGGACGGACGAAAGTAAGCAAAGCCGTTAAAAAAAGAAGAAAAAAAAAACTTTAAAAACATACAACACGAACAAACTAGTAGAACAACCCGCTGTGCCAAAGATTGCCAAAGTAGAAAAAGGAAGCGAAAAAATAAAGGGAATGAAGGAAAGGTTCTCGACCCAAGAAACACACAAAAAAAAAAGGAAAAGTCACATCACAATGCGACCCTACGAACCGTGACTTTCGGTGGTCGGGACCGTCTTACCGATGGATAGATTACTTTTTAGATGTTGTCCTGCGAACAATTTACAACCTTATCCCCCCCCCCCCCCCCCCCCCCCCCCCACCAACCCTCCGCCATGTCAGCCTTAATCTTGACGTCGCGCACGCTCGGTTACGAGCTTCTAGTGTCGAAATCCTTTCCAACAAACTAGCACAATAGAGTACGAGAGGTAGTAACGTCGCGATGTTTGTTAGTTGTATGGTGTGTTCATGTCTGTTGAGCCTGTTTTTTTTAAATTCCCAAACGAATATTAAGCAAATAGAGAGCCGTGGGGAAATTGTTGTTAAATGGTTCAATGTGTGGTTTCGTTACGGTTTCAGCGAGTTTAATTTGTAGTCAACGAAAATCCAAACAGCGCCATTTGGTAAACAGGACGGGCCATGCATTCCCCGCATTAAAATTGATAAAAGAACAACTAGCAACCAAAATCATCTAAACTGAATGTAGTATTCGTAAAAAAGGGAAAAATAAACCGTGGGCTCGCGTAGAGGGTTTGCAAACCAACCATATAGTTAACGCACGAAGAAGGTACAAAAATAAGCAGATTACGATTTCACACAACCGGAATAGTATTTAGGCCCGAGCGGCACGCGACCGAACTTTAGGAAGATGAGGATGATGTCCCCGAGGACCAGCGAAGAAGGCAGCATAATGAATAAACGAACCTTCTGGAAGTCTTTAAATCATTAGTTGCGTTCTTAGATGATGACATTGTTTTAATGGACACAGATGTCATGCCGGTATGGACAAAGTTAAATGAATACTACTGGTCACTTATGGTCCGAGAAGCTGGTTCACTAAAAGTACAATAAAAAAAGGGTGAAAAAAAATCAAAAATAATATAATCGCTTAAAACATTTATTCCTTTAGGTTGAAGCGAACGACGGAAAACTCGCACTCGTCCTTAGTGCTTATATTTTGAAAAGGAGCTTCTTTCAAACTGCTGGTGGTACGGATCAGTGGCCTATATTTATTGTAATGAGAAATAAAAATGAAGGGCGTTATATTACGACTGATTTAAACGATAGGAAAATGTTTATTGTGTAGTGTAAGAAATTGAATCGGTTCCACGTTGCTTCCGGCCAACACTTGCACCAAACAGGACCGTCCGCCGAACGGCCGGGCTCACCTTTGCCGTACATTGTATACAGATTATTCTGCGCTGTGTCATTTAGCTTGTAATAGTGTCGTTTCCTTACTGTGTTTTTTTTTTCGTTTTTCATTTCGCTGTTTCTAAAGAGCTACAAGTTAAATTCATGATTTTTCTGTTTTTTTATTCTACACCATCAATTACGCTTTGTTAAAATTTTCTCCCTCATCATTGTCACGCGTGCCGACTTGTCCGTATATTCTATAGCTTGCTTTTACCACCAAAATTACATAGATTTTGCTGCAATAACTTACTCCCCTCGCCCGTGACGCCGTCTTTAAACGTTTTTGATTGAGAGGACGGTCGCCAAAAACAGCACAGTTGTACAGATTCACAATTCGACTGGTATTTAGGATGTCTTTTGTAATTCGTTATTGTTAAACAGTTTTCTTAGTATCAACTATGCGGGATGTCCGATTTGTTTATGTCTTTTTCGTTATTGTTAAACAGATTTCACAGATTCAACTTTGCGGGATGTCCGATTTGTTTATGTCTTTTTCGCTGTTAACAAAAACATGTGCAAACTCTTTTTCTTCCCTGCGGCCCCAGACTGTATTGGTCTGCAAAACGTTGACAAGAAACTAATAGCGCGTTTGTTTTATGTGTTTAATATGTTTTCGTTCGTACAATATCGATTGCAGATTGGGTTTATCTTTTTTGTTTTTTAGTCCATCACCGTTCTTTGAAAGCGTATTGAAGCCTTACTCATTCATCTATTACATTACCCTAGAATGCCAAACGGAACGGTGCATGAACGAAACCGTTAAATAATTTTTTATGGAGTTTAACTTCTAGTACTTTTTTCTAACGTAAGCAAAATTATTTTTCAATTCAAATAAATAGGCTTTATTAAAGGCATTCTTTCACCAAAAAGCTCCGCTATTTACCCCACAATCCGAGGCCGGAGTCCGTGGCAACGATCGTGGCGATCAGTTCTTTTTCGAGATTCACTAAATCGCCTGGCTCTGGTTAAACGAAGTAAAATCAGATTCTTATTGCAGCACCTCTTGCAATGCAAATTGTAGGGAAAATGAGAGAAAATATCCGCTCCGAAGTACATTTGAGTGTAGCTACGATCCATCCGTATTAATTTGGTAATTTTACAATTTGTTTACACCGATGCTCATGACTACCAGAACATTCACGAATCAATTTAGACTATACTATTGTAGTTTTGAAAATATATAAAAATATATGTGCAATAAGTTGAATACTGTTTGCGTCACAAAATTCCGAGCTAAATAATTATAATATTTTGTTTTTCGATTAGGCTTCAGGCTTCACGGGCATGTGTAGTATACGATCTTTTTTTTCTATAGCTTACACTCTACGCGAACAAGATCGCGATAGAACACTAATCGTCGAAGGGCCGCACTCCAGTTTTCATACGCATGTTTTTGCGCAGCGTACATGGGAAGCATGAGATTCCACCACGCACATTTTCCATTGGTTATGTTGCTTTTACACCAAAAAGATTCGGATTAACACCTTGTCGTCCGGAGTCTCCACTGTGGAGACGTTAAAAATGTACGGATTCACAGTCAATCACACCATGTTGGAGTGATGACAGTGTTATCGGTTTTGTAAACAAAGTTTTCACAACAATGTTTATGATTGGTTATGTTTAATGATTACGTTAAGGTACGTGGGGTTTCTTCGCTAGTCCGCGAATGGGTAAAGAAAGAGAGCACAAAAAAAACAGCCGCCAGCATACGAATTGACAGAAAAGCGATGTAGCCATTGCGAATCGCCCGGACGACAAGGCGTTTATGCGTTCCTCAGTCAAGGTTCACTGAATAGAGCATTAATTTTGATTTTCAATTCCTATACACGAGACAATACTAAACATCGTTGTGGATAAGCAAGACATAAATGAAGGTATTCATATTACATAATTGCTGGTAGTTTCTCTACATTTTCGTCGCGAGTGATTGGAGCATTTTCTTCTATATATTACTGTTTTTTTTAGATCAAAATGTTTCTATTTCCACAATTTTCCCGTGACACCTCATATGTTTTTTTTTTTTATGACTGTTTCCTTACGCGTACATGAATAGTCAGTTACCTCGTACAGGGAAAAGGAGAGGGGGAGGTGAGTTGGACTACTAAGCTACATAATTCTACTACATGTAATATAACACAAATATGTTAACAAACAAAACTAATATGAACACAAAGCAAAGGCTGCTAGGATTTACGACGGACGATACTTATTTGATTGGAATGAACACTGTTAGGCTAACAAAAAAAAACTTTGCGTCTTTTAGTAATCGTACATGGAACATTTCCACCATGTGACGCTCGTCTTTTTTAAATGATTTTGTTTGTTTTGTTTTGGAATTTTGTCTGAGATAATGGAGTAAAGAGTACTTTGAATTTGAGTTCGTTCGTTTTTGCTTTTGCTATGATTTCTTATCGACATATTGGTTAATTCACCTTGGTATCCACTCAAGCGCCATATCTAGAAGGGAAGACAGGACACATACGCACCCAGAGGACGTCTTCAACCGGCGTTGGTAGAATGGTTTCACACCGTTCAGATCTGGGGCGTCGCACCGTCGGTGTTATTGCTGTTACCACACGAGGTGGCCGCGGGATCGTTGTCGCAGATAGGCGGTGCCGGTCCTTCGTCCCTATCGCGAGCTCTGTGGCTGCTGGTCGTTGCGTTGGCAGACGAACTGTCACTCCCGAACTGAGAGCCACTGTGGCTGCTTGCGGCCAGGCTCACCACCGTCGACGAGGACGAGGAGGAAGCTGTGGATGCGGACGAGGAGGAAGTGGACGATGTCGTCGAGGTGCTCGGACCACCGCTAGAACTTTCCTCATTCGTCGTGCTGTGGCTCGTACTCTCTGTACCTGCAAATCGAAGGAGTTTTATTCTCCATTTTCTATGAACGCGTCTGTGTATAAGTACCATTTGCCGCGGGAAATTCTACCATCGGCGGCGATGCCGTTGTCACTGTGTTGGCGTCCGTCGGGGCGCCACTGCCCATCGCCCCGTCGGCGTCAAAGCTGTCCGTTTCGGTGCGGGAAGTTTTCGCTTTCGTCTGGCAGGTATTATATCCACCGCAGTGGGGGCACTTTAGTCCAACCACGTGGAACTTTATCAATGACTCCTGCTCGGAGAAAAAATAAAAGAATAACAAAAAGATCTCCACGGTTTAATATTTTTCATCCTTTTTCGGCCTAAAGCGCGCTCAACAAACAACCATAAGCTCACCTTGTGACAGTCCTTGCAAAGGATATCGACGTAATATTTCTCGTACTCCTTTGGCATGGGTGTCGCGGCCACTTCGGCATCCAGAAACACCCACAGCTGCACCATGTCCATCATCGATGTCTGGCAGATAGGGCAAGCATAGTAGCCAGTAGCGAGCTGGAGGTATGTGATGGAAGATGAATCAGTTAACACTTCCACGAAACTACTCCTTTCGGTGGTGTTTTCCTTTTTCAACATACCAAGTTCTCGAAGCAGGTCCGATGGAGTAAATGCCCACAGTCCGGAATGTGACACGGAAGACGCGAGGTGTGAATGTCATCCAGGCAAACTGGGCAATTCGAACGAGACACATTTTCCACGCACTACAATGACGGACGAGAGTGGGAATGGAACATTATTTATAACGTGTTTGACACACGCCAATCATGTCGATTGATTCACCTTACCTTATGGCCATCGATCTTCAGCTGCAATGGTAGACACATGTTGCAAACCTCACAGTGAAAGAAACGTCCACGGCCACCGACGCGGCAAATGCCGCAGCCTTCGCAGTGGTACTGATTACGATCCTCATCGTCGAAGAGATTACATACCAAACATGTGTACTAGGAGAAAGTATTGTGAAACAAATGATGAATATTAAAACGATAATATGGGGTATGAAAATTGCTGAAGTACAACATAGTCTTGTTTGTTTTGCTTTTGACTTGTAGTCTGACTTGTACAAAAAGGTAATTTTGTCTCCAATTATATGATATGTGTACATATTTGTCGCAAAATAAATTTATCAGTTCTGCACATCTCAAAAGCAAAGTTATGCAAAACGTAAAACGCACAAGAGTGTCATTCAGTGAGGTTATTTAAAATGATGTTTCCATCGAGAAGTAAAGTTAGCTAAACTCAACGCATCATTTTGCCCATTTCTCAAACAGCGGAAATGTTTCATGGTATCGCAAAAAACTTTTCACGATCATCTGCCCTTTTTCTGTGCAGTTCTTACGAAGTGCCATTTTACAGCTTTACACGTGAGACACGCCGCCCCGATTCCGGTTACCTTGTCCCATATACTTACCCTGCCGAAGCGGACGCCACAGTTTTCGCACTCCGCCTGCACCCGTTGTCGGGTGTTGCACTCGGTGCAGATAAGCTCCGTGACGGTTTTCCGGTTGAATAAGTGTGTCTCGTTCTCGTCGTGGCAGTATCGACACATGTAGAATTTATTGCAGCATGGAGTCTAAAATGGACCGAAAAAACCAGTGAACGGAGTGCGCACGATGTTTGGAAAGAGGGCAATGTGTATCAGCGAGTGAACAATATAAAACATCAACAGCGAGTTTTTGTTAAAGGAAGACATTATAAAAAGCACCACCTATGCCATATCAAAGGCGCGGAACGACGAGGGACCATCGTGAAAGTGGTTTCTGCGGCATTCAAATCATAAATTATCATCTTATTAACTAGGTAATGAGAAAATCTCGTCGCATGGCGATAAAAAGACACACAGGAAAGGGTAAACGACGATCTCGCACACGACCGCAAGCAATCGAAACATCGAGCGATCGGTCCGCATCGGTCGGCGTCATCGTCGTCGTCGTCTTGAGACCAAAGAAAGTGAATGAACTTCAGCGGCGATACCGTGAAGAGACCCTCGAATCCGTTTCACCACTTTCGCTCTCTTTCCAGATGTCTGCCATGGGGTTCTCCGGTATGCCACAGCATCCCGGAATGCACTTCCGGTAACCTTCAGCCCTTGGGGAGGAGAACAAGGCGAACTTACCACAAATTGGGCCCGTCGTTTGTAATGCGCACAACCGACCGGTTTCACGTTCTCTTCCCGTCCGTTCGTCGTGGGCATCGTGGCCGTAGCATTGTCCTCGTTTGGCGATGTAATTGGTTGTTTGTCATCCATGGTGAACCGTGTGGAGATTTTTCAGTTCTAATACGCGAGGGGAAGCTGAAGCTAGCAGCAGAGATAGACAATTACGATGAGATTCCCTGTTTGAAGCCTATCTCCTGATGCTGCTCCTGATCTTATTGCCGTTGATTTGTGTAGTTAAGGATTGTATATCAAATGTGACATATCGTCAAACACTTCTCGAAAATAAATACACGACCCACGGGGCAGCTAAGATATGCACGAATGTTTTTGTTTACACTCGACACATGACAGGTGATCCTGATCTTGTGCAACCACTACATTTAGAAGGATCCTGTTTTCGACGTCACTATCGCAGTAGCCCACTTTCACTAAACTATCTTTGTTGAATGAACTTCTCGAACGATTTGAAGCACTAACGACTTTTACCACCTGTGCTGCCGATCCGCCGTCGAATTATAGTACGTTTACAAATTTATGATCACTACACTTTTGGGTGAAATTTTACCTAAACAAAACTATCTCTCGTCGGAATGAACCACGCACTTTCCTGCACGGAGCGGACCGCAACGGCTTCACGCTAAATAAAAAAGAAACACTGTTAAAATGCACTCATTTTTGGGTGATTTTATCACAGAAAATTGCAACTGGCTGGCACGGTAGCACACGAAACAGCCGACGACGTCCATTTCTCTTCCGTATCACGGTAAAAAAATAGGTCTTTTTTGAAAAAGGGAAAGTGAAACTGCAAAACGCCTGCCTCCGCACGTCTCGAACCTCGTGCCGAACGAAATGAAACGCGCTCGTCTTTCTTCTTTCACTTTGACGTAGCGGATCCCGTGGCGTTGGTGTTGGAAGCGCAGCTGTGGTTGCTACGTTTACGTGCAATACGTCGTCGCCACCACCTACGACTGCCTTCCTTGCCCTGACCTACCGTGATGACGATTTGTGCTGCTTTGTTGTTGCTGCTGTTTTCACTGTTTTCCGCTTTGATGGTCAATACTGGATCCGGAGGCCTTGGTCGTGACCGCCTGGCCGTGGACGACAGTACATCGCACACCAGCAAGCTGTTGAACGATTTGTGCATTTGACTTAAGAGAAACACATTTTCTTGCGAAACAACAGCAGCAGCAGCAGCAGCAGCAACGCGAGGTTACGAAACGATTCGATTTTTCAATCGCCAACACTGATTCGTCCAGCAACAAATGGTAGTTTTATTTATTGCTGTAAGGACACTGTTCTAGCCAACATCGTTGATGCACTCTGCCAAGCACGGAGTCTTTTCGTTGGTGGTGCACCAAACAGAACAAATGCAGAGGCACTGAGAAAAAAAACCCGTTTCCCGTGCCAGCTCAAGGCGTGCTATTGAATTTGATGAACGGATTTGTTGCTTGTTTGATGAAGAATTGAGTTTTCTAGCCAAACCATGCGAACACTGGCCCACACTGTCTACGCACTAAAAGTAGCAACGCTACCATACATGACGGCTCGCCTCATGCAACTCTCGGACAGGGAAATTTTCACTTTCACAGTCGCCCCGACGTGGAGAACCGGATTCGTCTCAATCGATACAGCCCACCAAGCTGAGGCACACACTTTCGCTTGTGTCCTACCACAATGCACAATGTCGTTCCGTATGCACTAAGTTTCCGTATAGATTATCACGTCATCGTTACCATGGGCTTGAGATGTTAGCTAGGCAGCATCAGAGATTCTTTAACCAACCAAACGCGACGACGGAATTGTAGAAAACTGTTCTCGGTACCGTGTACGCGAAAAGGCCACCGACTTGGAAATTGCAATCGTGCGCCATGACACACCTGTCATTGGTTATTTACTAGCAAAGACAATTAACAGACAGGTCGGGTCAAAGCTGTTTTTTGCTCCGCCATTGTTGTGACAGTTGGTTAAAAAAGTGTTTACAAAAATTTCCAGCATACTTGTGGGAGATCTCCGCCAAAATCTTCGCGGAATAGGTAGTTGGTAATTCTAGATCACAGTATCCATGGTCTTGCGGATAGAAACTGCTCTTCTGTGTGAAAACATGGGATATAGATCCTTTTGCTCGCTGTGATTGCCGAAATTAAGTGTGTTGGTCTGCCTTATACCCAGTCTTCCTCCAGAACATATTTCGAACGCCTCAACTCTTTTTTCTTTTGATGAAACATACCAAATTTGCAGTTTTACCACACTTTCTTCGCTGTTCGTGAGAAGTAAACATTTTCATTTCCCACGGTTTTCGGCTCGTTACATAGTATGCTGCGACCTGTCTGTTGATTGACTTTGTTTACTAGTGTTGGCAGAATCGGGACTCGGAAGATTCGAATCCCATTTGACGGATTCTAAAGATTTGATTCGATTGGGACTCGAATCAGATTTGATTTGTTTGGAATTCGAATCTATTTTGATTTGTTTGGGATTCGAATCTGATTTGATTTGTTTAGGACTCGAATCTGTTTTGATTTGTTTGGGACTCGATTTGATTCGATTCTGACTTGATCCTAAACTGTTTCACGCTTTCCAGACTGCACCGTCGCGTAACGCAACGTCGCCTGACAGGCGCTGAACTCCATGCAAAAAAATACCTAGCGCGATCCGCGCGACATCGCGCAAGGTTTTTTTTATATGGAGTTCAGCTCCTGTCAGGCGACGTCGCGCTGTAGTGTGGACCCCGAGTAATGTAATTTAAAAGGGAGATTACCATAAGAAATAAAGATAAAAAGCGATATCTCATTTAGTTGAATATAATTTCGTCGTAGTTTTGATTTGGCTTCAAGCATAGTACATTAATTCTTGTCCGAAACGTACGAGGAGTGTCTTCTCCCTCCAATATACAACACAACTTTTATTTTAATTTGCAAAACTCTGTGTTGAATATATTCCCAGCAGATGAATATTGGTGGAACACATTAATTTAAATATACGGTAAAGCATTCAGATCTATTCAGAATTTGTAGGAAGGCCTGTCACCGGTTTTACATTTTTCCGTAGCAATTCCTCTGTCCAGGGACCAAGCTCTGTCACCTGAGTATATCGCCTGGTTGGAGAAACTAAACGAGTATGAGCAACAACTTTTTCATTAGTTTTCAACACATATTCAGCAATATTTGGGTTTTTACTCTCGATTAATCAAGTTTCAGCTCAGAACCGAACCGATCGAGTGGTCACGTACGATGATAACGAAGATTATGTTGCTTCAAAGTGTACCTAAAAACAGAAAGAAAGCGTTTCAATTAAAACGCTCATTAATAGATCTTTGATGACATACGCAGTTTTGAATAGTTTTCCACAATCCTTGCACTTGAGAACAGATAGTAAATGTTCCTTTCGATGTTTTCTGTACCCGTCCCAGGACTTTAATTTCCGGTGGCATGTTTCACACTCGTACACATCGCTCTTTCCGTGGGAGTTTTGCTGGAAAAACAGTTAGAATATTTCTTTTTTTGTTGTAAAATATATCATTTTGATTTACCTTATGATAGAAATAGCTTGAACTGTTGACGAATCCTTTCCCACATAATGGGCAGGTTATTATTATATGCCTATCATGCCATGTATTAATATGGCGTTGTAGAGCAGATTTTTCTTTAAATCTTTTCGGGCAATGTGAACAAACTATACTCTTTTCTAGTTTGTGTATCCGACGTATATGAGAATTTACCGTTTTTACAACATTCCCACAAATATGGCATAGCCCATAAGCTAGATAGGCTCTCGTATTTAGCAAGTCATTTGGCATAGAGTCGCTTGAAATTTTATCCATCCATTCTCCATACAGTGAAGTAATAGAATCATCCGAATCGTTGGCATCCGAAAGTGATCTTTTTCTTTTGGACCAGTGCGTTGAAGTATCTAAAAAACTTTTGCCAGATTCTACACCCGTTGCTTGATTTTTTCCACTGTCCTTCGGGCAAAATTTCAAACTTTCTTCATTTCCGATTTTGGATTTTAACTCATCGTGTTTTCTGCAAAGCGACGCCAAAGGTACGTCATCGGACTCCGAGTCGTCCTGTGTCATTGAATCGTTTTTACTAGCAGTTAAATCCGAAGATTGAACAGTTTCTGCGCCACGTCCAATTATTTCTCCAGTAACGCGTGTCTTGTGCTTAGCATTGCTGTTGCCATTGCCAGTTACTAGCCTTTTATAGATGGTATCATTTTGTAAACATGTGCGACGATAATTCGCTGTGTTGTTAATTAATATGCAACAATCATTACAAATGATTAACCCTTCATCTTTTGGTAGCTGTAAAACAAGAAGAAACTGTTACTGTTTGTGACTGTAAAATAGTCGAATAGCAAACATGGTATTTACTTTAATTCCGGTACAATATAGCACATCTTCAAAAGTTAAAGCTGTACTCGTTGCTTCCGAAAATGAAACTAGATTATCGGGGCATAAACAGAAGCGGCAAATTTTATCTGTATCAATCGTATAATTGGCCATCGTTTTGAAGACAACTCACAAAAACCATGCACAGTAATTTAAGTTGTAAAAATACATAAATCTTAAACTGAACCGGAATTGATCAACTATGCACAAAACTATTCTGATCACCTGCAAATTGTTTACAAACAAAATTATGACAAACGCCACAAGTGAAGCTGCATCTACACAACCAGAAAATATGATTTAATTTTTGGCTGTGTTGTTTGGTCTATCAAAAATTCTTAGCTAGGATCGTGTTAAATTATCTGACTATCGCAGCCATAAAAGCTTTAGGGATGTTGAATTAAAAATTATTTTAATCGTATACGAAACGATTATTTCGATTTCCAGTAGACAACACCTAAACTTGGCGTTGTAACCAAGGGTTTGTTGAGCTTTGACATTCGGCACATTCGATGTTGTTGGTAAACAAGTCAAGCGATTCAGTAAAAAAGAATTCGGTCGATCCATTCTCAGTTAATAAGCAAATATTTCTAGTATAAATGCTTACAAATGTTTAATGGGTGTAAATCTCAACATGGCAAATACTATCGTAGATGCAATGAATATGTGTCGGTTTTGCTTATGCCATGAAGAGCTGATGCCATTCGCGCAAGCAAAGAGTAGCGCATTAACTTTTGAAGATGCTTTGCACTTCACCGGAATTGAAGTAAGTATTACAATTTCTATTTGTTTATCAGTTGTTAGCGAATAGTAATGTTATCTTCACGTTTTGCAGCTCTCTGAGAACCAAGAATTTGTTGTCTGTGAAGAGTGTTGTGTGTCAATAAACAGTTCGGCCAATTTTCGTCGAACATGTTTACGAAATGATGCCATATTTAGAAGGCTCGTTTCCTTTGGCAATAGGATTGCGCAGAACAATTTCACCGTAAAACGTGTAGTCGCGGGCCAAGTCATGCGAACTGACCAACCTACCGATTTAACTGCGGGTGAAAATGAAATAATAACGCTGGATGACTCGGAATCGGATGATGCGTCGTCACAAGTCGGGAAACCTGAGTCGGCAGAGATGAATCCTTTTCCTCCTGAAGAACATGAAGGGACGGAAATTGAACAAACCAGTAGCTATGACGAACCAGATGCGGTAGCATTAGATGATGATGATTCCGATTACTCCATCACTTCTGCTAATGGCGAGCCTACATCGAAACCGTTGGTCGAAAACAACATACCCCAAACTATCTCCGAAAGTACCTCCGTATTCGACAAAGAGGGTACAAGCACGCAAAACGATGACTTCCCAGCAGATGAAAGTGACTCCGATTACTCCTTACCTTCGCTGTACAGCGAATGTGTCAATAAAATAGAAAGGACTGAAAGGCCAAAACCAATATGGTATACATGCCTTATTTGTGGTTGCAAGACAATGGATGTAAAACGGCACATGCAATATAGCCACACGCGCAGGTACCAATGCCCTTACTGTGATTTTCAGCCAGTAAATTTAGCTAGCCACATAAGGTATAAGCACAAAACAATCGCAAGAGAAATCACAAAAAGATCAAAAGAGAAACTGGCCTGTCCGCATTGCTCAAAGAAGTTTCTTGATGAGGAGTCTTTGAAAAGTCATGTAGACAAATGTCCCTACACACGGCTTATCACTGAAACCTGTGAGGAATGCGGGAAAGGATTCGCCAATAAAGCCGGATACGTCATTCATAAGGTAATTTAAATTTCTTGTTTGTTCAATAGAATCAATTAAAAAGAATTTTTATATATTTAACAGAAACACGTCCACGGACCGGACAGCGCCCACAAACCGAAGAGTGTCCAACAACCGAAGAGCGGAGAGTTTGAGTGTCAAGCGTGCTACAAGAAGCTATCTTCTTTAAATGCGTATAAAGAACATATAAAGAAACATTCTCCAACTGCTACAAAGTGCGAGGATTGTGGCAAGCTATTCAAAACTATGTAATGAACGGTTTTTTTTCGTAGATTCGTATTGCGTTCTGGCTAACATGTCTTCCTTCTCTTTGCAGGTTCACGTTCGGGCTACATAAACATAGAGGTTTATGCGAAAAACAAAAAAGTAATTCCAAATAAGTTCAGTGGGTTACCGAAATCCGAGTTTTTCACTCATCAGCTACCAAAAAACCAGGATTGAATAATTTTGAAGAAACATTTAAATGAAACTACGCGGCTATTTAACTTTTTAAGCTTCCAAGGATTTATGATTTCCTATTTTTATAAGTGTACGTATGTTTTTCACACGGTAGTCAATCTCTCATGCTGTTTCTAGCATCTATAATCCACTGAACTTCGATCGTAGTGTACTTTCGAGAGCTTTTAGCAATCCTTTTAAGCTGATTGTACAGATTTTGTGTTTATGTATATATTCTTCCTAACATGCAAATACATAAAAATTAAATGACTGAACTGTTCTAAAAGGCTGGAGATAATAAAATTATTTCCGATTGAAGTACAACATAAAGCAGCAGCATGGCATTGTTTGAAGCTTGCAGTTTTTCAATTTCCATTTCTTGAATGATAGTTCGGAATAAGTGAGGTCATCTTCCGAAAGATGCAACCCACAATGCCAATAGGCGAAAAGATCTTCGTTCGACGATTATGGTTTTATCTGCCATTCGTGTTGAAATGTATAAGTGGCCAGTTGCCCTCACTCCTGTTGTTTGTCCTTATCCTTAGTCTTAGATGAAATGTTAAACAACATAGGTTTGCGTTTGGCTCATAACGACTTATCCATTTCTTTCAATAGATATTCTTCGGAATGTCGATTTTTTTATGCTTGAATCATCGAACTTTCACTCCACAGCCGAGTCACTCGAGTGATTTCTTCATATGATGCGAAAGAAGTTTATGTTGCTCAAAATAGAACCTGAGGGAAAAGACGAAAAAAACATTTAAATTATTTCGCGTCATGAATGACCTATTCTTTACATACGCAGTTGAGTATAGTTTTCCGCAATCCTCGCACTTGAGAGAAGTTAATGAATGTGCCTTAAAGTGTCTTTTATATCCATCCGGGGACTTAAATTTCCGGTGGCATATTTCACACTCGTACACGTCGCTTTTTCCGTGAGAATTATACTGCAAAAATAGTAAGAATATTTTATTCTCAGCAGGAAAAAATACGTGTATTAATTACCTTATGATAACTATAGCTTCTGCGGTTTATGAATCCTTTACCACAAGTAGGACATGTTATGATTATGCGCTTCTCATGCCAAGTATTAATATGAGCTTTTAATTGAGATTTTTCCGCAAACATCTTCGGGCAGTGTGGGCAAAGTAATGTCTTTTCTGCTTCGTGTATCCGTTGTATATGAGTTCCTAGGTCCTTGCTCTGTACCCCACAATAAGGGCACAGCCCACCATAACACGCGTATATGTCCTTCGTAGTAACTTTTATGAAGCTGTACGGTATAGATTTGTTTGAAATTTTTCCCATCCATTCACTATAGAGCGATTTTATAGAATCGTCCGAGTCGCTGCCATCAGAAAATAATCTGTTCCTTTTCGACCAGTTCGTTGACGTGTCTTTATAACTCTGGGAGGATTCACGTTCCGTTGTCTGCTGCAATTTTTCACTGTCCATCGTGGAACAATTTGACCTTTCGTCATCTTCGGTTTCGGCTATCAACTTGTCGTTCGACGCTTTTTCCACAGCCTCACCGTCAAGTGAGGGCATGGAATAATCGGATTCATTGCCATCCAATGCTTCTGAATCTGTTTCCGCGTCGGCAATGGTTTGTTCAATTTCACTCTCTGCATCTACTTCATTAGTTGAATTATTCGTTTCAATTGATACAGGTTTCTCGCAATGTGAATCATCGGATTCTGAGTCGTCCAGTGTTATTACATCGTTTTCACTTGCACTTGCAGTCAAATCGGTAGATTTAAAAGCTTCTGGGCCACGTCCATCACGCTCTCCAAAAATACGTGCCATTATGGCATTGCGCCTTGCATTTGGTTTGCCCCAGCCAACGAGCCTTTTGAATATGGCATCATTTCGTAAACATATCAGACGAAAATTAACTGCATCGGTTATAGTTGTAGAACACTTGTTGCAAAGCACAAATCCTTCATCATGATCGGATAGCTGTAAAACAAGAAGAAAGGGTTACTTGTTTGCTTAGGAAATAATCGTATAGTAAACAACACACTTCAATGCCGGTGTAGTATAGCACATTTCTCACAGATAAAACGGAACCTGTTACTTGCGAGAATGATATCAAACTATTGTTGCATAAACAAAAGCGACAAATTTCGTCTAAAGCAAATGTATAATTGCCCATTATTTCAAAAAAAAATCATTAAAAGAATCGATAACCACTTCGGACGCAAGAATAAATCTTAAACTGAACGGAAAATGATCGACCAAACGCTAAACTATTCTGATTGTTTACGTCGCTCAACTTGTTTACAAACAAAATCCAAGCAACGACAAATGACTCAAGTGAAACTGCGTTTACACAACCAAGAAGTTTGACACGATTTTTAACATCGATATTTGTCTTACAAATAATTTTTGAAACTAATCGTATTGACTTTCTTGATTTATTGCAGC
The DNA here is from genome assembly GCF_943734765.1 of Anopheles ziemanni. Taxonomy (NCBI): domain Eukaryota; kingdom Metazoa; phylum Arthropoda; class Insecta; order Diptera; family Culicidae; genus Anopheles; species Anopheles ziemanni. Next base: position 17,044,653 of record NC_080705.1, on the reverse strand, counting down.
TCTAGGGTTTTAAATTGAATTGATAGAATTTACAGTAACTGAAAGCAAAAGAATTCTCCGGTCGGATAAATGTAAACAGAACAAGATGTGCTGCAGAAAGCTGTGACCAGTGATCAATAGAGCTTTGACAGTCGGCATACCTTGTTGGTAAACAAGTTAAGCGATCCAGTACAGCAGTATTCTTTAGCGATCGGATGTACAATCATAGTTGCTTCTCAAATAACATTTCTTAATGTGTATTTAGTTAAAACAAAGATTCACTAATGGCTGATAATTTCGGTGCTACTGGGAATATGTGCCGGTTTTGCTTGTGCCGAGATGGTCTAATATCATTCTCGGAAGCAACGAGTAGCGCTTTAACTTTCGAAGATGTACAATACTATACCGGCATTGAGGTAAGTGTTATTATTTCCCACTATATTGTTCGTTCGTCAAAGTTAGTAACAGTTTTTTTAATGCTTTACAGCTATCTGCAGATGAGGAATTTGTTCTGTGTAACGATTGCTGTGTATCAATAAACGAATCAGCGAATTACCGTCGAACATGTTTACGAAATGATACCATATTTGAACGGCTCGTTCGCTTGCGCAATAGGAGTGCATTGGCCAGTGCTACAATAACACGCGCCCCTGCAGAAGTTGCTAGTGTCCAAGGTGCTGAATTTACGGTTATAACTGTAGCCGAAAACCATGCAATATCACTGGACGACTCGGAATCCAATGATGTGTCTTCGCTATCTCAAGAAGTAAACCAGGATCCAATTAGCACTGCCAACGAAGTGCCGGAAACCGGAAATACCCACACCGACGAGGAATCGGATGTAATAGCATTGGATGAGTCCGATAATGACTCCGATTATTCGATGCCTTCCCTTTACGGGGAAGTAATGGGAGAAGTTTTGAAAAAGGAAAAAAGGACCAAAATTGAGAAAAGCAGCATCGAGATGGTGCTTTGCGTGCCACCGTCTAGTCAAGGAGATGGAAATGATTCCGATTGTTCATTACCATTGCTTTATGATGAACGCACGATTGCAGAACGGAATAAATCCCAACGCATGACCTTCCAGCAATTGGAAGAAAAGTACAAATGCCCTTATTGCGATTCTGACGAACAACCTTTAGGCGCCCACATAAGATGGGAGCACAGCAAATCCAGACGAAAGCTTCTTGTTTGTCTCTATTGTCCCAAGAAGTTTCGAACACCGAGAGATATCTATCGACATATAATAATGTGTCATGAAGAACCTTATGGTCGGCCAAATGATTCTACCGACGAACAATGAGGAAAAGGTTTCGCCAATAATGCTCCATATCACGTTCATATGGTATTGTTATTTTACAGTCTGTACAATTTAGAAAATTTAATAAATCTTATATACTGTTTAAGGTTAACGTTCACGGAAAGTATGAGTGCAAAACATGTCACAAGAAATTTAATCTTAATTCAAACGTCTTGCGTAGACGTTCGCGATTTTAGCTGGAAGGTACAAGTGGTCCACCAAAATATTCATGTTGTGAAATAAATGCTTCTACTTTATATAGCTTTAATACAACTAGCCCGACCCAGTCGTCTGGCGAGAAAATAGTACCATTCCGAGGTGACGACAATGAGCCGGTGAAGGATTATAACCGCTCTTTGCAGTTCCCCCGTGCGCGCCCACCGCTTCTCGTCCGAAGGTACGCACTTCATTTGCGAAAGGGGTTCACGCACATTAATGAGCATCCATCGGGGTGGGAGCGATTCCGAAGTCTATGCGATCTTATGCGAGGAGGTTCGTAGATCAAGTAGGGATTGACCCAGCTGTGAGGAAGTGTGGTGCAGATTGTACGACGAGATTATGGCACTCGCTGCGCTGCGCGGACCTCGTATTGTTATTGCGATCATATATTTCAGGATAGTTACTTCCACCGCGTGCAAAGTGGGAAACGGTCACCGTGGCTCCGATACGGCGATGGCCTCGGCAACGCGAATGGGTGGCAAGAGCGACAATCAATTTCCTGGCCCTGGCGTTTTGTGCGCGACTGTGACGCGGTGCCGGTGGCGTACTCTGAAATGTCCTAATAAGCCGCTCAGGGACATGTAAATAACACCTCCGGGGTTCACCATCAGCGTCCGAAGCGCTCAAAGAGGGAGGCAATGCGAGCGATTTATGCGTTGTCCCAGTGCACAGTGGTAGCAATTATTATAAGCATTACTTACTTATGTGGCGCAACAACCGCTGAGCGGTTTTGGCCTGACGAAGCTCCATCCGAAACCGCTCACCACGCTGGTCCAATTCCGTATCCCGGCTTTATTGGCGGATTCGTCTACGCCATCCCTCCACCTCAATTTAGGCCTACCACGTCTCCTCTGTCCTTGGGGACAGCCTAAAAGGACTTTACGGGCTGGGTCGCCCGGTGCCATTCTCATGTCATGACCAGCCCACCGGAGCCTGGCGAGCCTAATTATAAGCATTAGCCGTTGAAAAAACAATTTTGACTTTGAAGTGATCATTTTTTTAAATGTAATATTTGTCTCAAATTATATAACGAAGACATCTCCTCGAGATGTATCTCTGCTCGGTCATGTCTACCCTTTATGGGCTAATTAGACTTGTTATCCTTTGCATAGGTGGATAGTCAATCCTCACCAGTCTCGGATGGGATTCGAATGGACCCTAGCGCTAGTGGGCCATTTTTTTAACTATCGTAATAGGTAAGCTGTCGAGGATAATGAAGTATTTTTGCTAATCAATATTACTATCCATTCAACTCAATCTTAACGCTAAAATACAGCATACGCTTGTGCAAAGATGTGAAAAAAGACTGAAAGGCAAAATGAAGTAGTTTTGTGCTTAAGTTTTTTGGCCTCTAATAAGATGCCACAGAAAATACATGTTAGCATAAAGAGTACCCGAAATTATCTTAGAAGACACATTTTATAGTTGGAATACTTTAAGTGCGAGTGCCATGGTATTGAAGATAAAATGGGGCCCTGGTGTCGAAACATGATTTTAAAAACTAAAACCTGAAAAGATAAAACTTCTGAAAAATAAAATTGATATGCTGAATCACCTACGACGTAGGCATCATATTTGTAACAAATCTATAGATTCATTAAATCAATAAGACAATAGTTATTTAGCAAATAAGTACTTGCTCTCAAACAAATGCTAACCACTGTCTGTGTGTGGCGTGATTTACCAGGCGCGAGTACTGGCACGCCGCGCGAACCATAACGCTTTGCAGATAAGAGCTCAACCTACACCGAAAGCGGACCGTGGACTAAAAGTTGATCTCCATTACGATCTGCATTTACTGATCGCTTTGCGACGGACTGTTTTTGGAGAGTTGGCCGGCGTGGCTGCGGAAAAGGGAATATTCATACCGAACGAATATGGCAATATGCGTACGGCGGCGGGTTCGGGTGGGTTTTACGCTCCATCACGGGCAAGTTTTAACAGCTTTCGCACCTAAAAGTCCTCAAGAAGGTTCCGCAAAGTTGAGGGTTTTTAATGGAAAGTGAGGAGACACACACACAGACACACACAACAATCCCGGGGGTTTTAAGGATTATGACTAGTACGCTCGGGGGACCACAATTGATCTGTACTGTGTTCCAAACCGATCGGATTGGTGGTTTCCTGAGGGGAGAACCTGGGAAGGTATTAAAATGAACTATCACCCATTCCCAATTCCTCCTCTTCACCACCCCCTCTTCCCAGATAGTCGTCGATTAACAAATAATGAACATCAATAACAATGGTTCTGGAAGGACTCTAGAAGTCGGACACTTTGGCCGACGAAACGAGTTCGCGCTTCAAGAAAAAGGAGGTGAAGTCATTTCTTCCGACTTGGACTCCCGGTTGTTGCGCACGGATAAAGCGCACAACCGCAAGCAACCGTGTCGAGGGTCAACGGGGGGGAAAATACAACACACGCCCTCAGACCCGGGCATGTGCATGTGCGTGTGTGGTAAATAAAAGTTTAATTTATGCCTTCATTCTTCGTTTTCGCTCGGGACCATCCTTTCCGCTGCAGGACTACGAAGAACGATGCGTTCGTTAGAAAGCCAACCCATTGGTGGATCAGGGAACCCAGAATGGTTCCGGTTGTCACGTGGCGTTCGGGCGTACCGTGGCCGCAACAAGTGAGCACTGAATTTATGACGGGATTGGCGGTAGTGTAAAATGCGTTTTGATTATGATTTGAATGGGTGCTAAATTTAAATTTCTGTTTTTACGGCCTGTCGTTAGTTAGTGTTTAATTCAATTACCCCCAAGGTGCGACGTCATCGGGCGTCGGCGGGCGTCGCCGGCAAGGGTCAGAACTTTTTTCATCGGCATCGAACCCGTAGCTCCCTGTTAGGCGGTTATTCTTTCCCTCATGCCGGAGTTGGGTGTTGAAGTTTTCATAAAACACGAGCCATGAGTTAAGACCCGCTCGTCCCTAGTGGGTTTGTCACTAGCGAATGCCGTTTGCTAAGGCTCTGGTGTGGTGTGTTGTGACCCGGGTGGGGAAGAAAACAGGAAGAAGAGTAAGACGCGGGAAAGTACCAGTACGGGACCCTCCACGGTGTCTGCTTAATCGGGTGAATGATGGGGAAATTTGTATTTATTAACTTAGACACACCGACCCCCGTTGGGGAAGGGCGGCGGACAGGCGGCCTAACTGAGGTCATGGCGGAACACACTCATCTAGTATTTACGGCGAAACGGTGGTGATCAGTTTTCGAAAAGTCCAAACAACCCGCCGTCCGTCGGGCGAGTGTTGTCGTTGTCCTTCGGAAACGGAACGGAGTACGGAGCGCACATGAATCATGTCCGCCGTGCAGCTGAGGCTTGGGAAGCTTGTTGAAAGGGTGACTAGTTTCATGACGGCCTGGTCAGGTCGTCCGGGACGATCCCTGTGGAAGGTGTATTGCCCGGACGGACGGAGAATATCTTACTTTATGAGTTTGGCCTCGCGGGCATGGGGAATGACGTGCCCGGTCTGGAATGGTGCGGGCGATAAATCCGATCGGTTCGTGACGGTTTATGGAGTCAGATTAGTGTTTTAGTGATATGCCAGTATGATCCCCTTTCGATTGATCGTAAACGGTGCGGGTGTAGCGCGATCTTTCACCGTCCAATTGTTTAAGCGATAGGACTATATAAAAGTTCAATAAATAAGAAAAAAGATCTGCAACGGTGTACATCTGAAATATGACGAGTGAATTTCTATTTGCTAGCAATCGTGATCCCTCTTCAAGAATATGCTAGGCAATTTTATCTCCTAGATTTTACGCTGCAAATAGTAATCATGCTATAGAGCTTTCTTGCCATGAACTCATAAATGATTGTCATAAAAGTCCTAAGATTTCAATTACAAGTCGAAAACAATTTCTTTTTTAAGTTTAAGTTCGAATGTTTAATTATGTGTCCTTTAAAGCTACTTTAACATGTTGATTGTACAACTGACAAATCATATTACTAATGCATAAATGAGTATAAATTGGCTTAAATATGGAAGGTTCGAAACCAATCACAAACCATGCGATTACTAGTTAAATAATCGAAGAACAACTGTGACTATTTTATAATAGTAAATAATAAACTATCGATAAATTAAAATTAAAATTGAATTTAATTTAAATTGAATAATTGATTAATTAAACTCTCTGATATAAGTTGAATGAAGTTTTAAAAAATATCCAGTCTTGATGATTTCTCTGAATTATACTCCGAAATGTGTTTTAAAACTAGATTCTCTATAGTTTCGCTATAATAACTGAAACTCGTAATTTATTTTAAAATGAACGCTAGGGCGTCTTGTACTTAGTGCATAATTTTTTTCTGATAAACACTTCGTATGATTTAGTGTTTAACTCCTTAGAATGTGGTAAAACATGTAATTTGTGCTCCTTAACACAATTGATAGTTGTTTTAAGAGGTTTCAATGATTATGTAACTCATTAGTTGATTTGCATAGTATAAATAATTAGACGCCTACCGATTTGACTACAGCTCATTATTCTTCCTATATTTGGCTAGTTTTTCACTACGGGTCTTTAGCAGCATTGTATGTCTTTTGCAACACCTCGTTAGGTGCCGGCAAAATCTGCGGTTTTATGAGATCCTATCGGTTTCTCGATCCAACTTTCGAAATCCTGACATTGGATCCAATCAAACCTTCTCGATGAACAACGAAAAAAAAACGGTGGCTCCAGGGAACGACCATGCAACGATTCCATCCCTTCCCCATTCGGCCCACATTCTGGCGCGGGGAATAAGGCACACTCCTTCTGAATTTCGGACAATTTCCTTCACCATCATCCGTTTACCGTCACGTAACAATCGGCACAAAGTTGGAAGGCAAAGCGGGGCGCGGGGCAAAAAAAAAGGTCAACACGGAGATGGATGGCACGCTGGGGTGTTGCATGGCGAGATGAGATAATTTACCACCCCACCCCAGCTACCCCACCGTCGGGAAGGAGCGATCGGGTTGGAAATAGAAACCTCTCCCTGATGTTGTGTTGTGAAAAAAAAGGGAAACCATTGTCATTCGTCAACGTCAACGGGCAGAGGAAACCGTTTTGAGGAGTAAGATTTTAGACGCGCTTCCCAGCCCGAGCTCTATTCAAACCCCGTGCGAAAAGGGATTTTACTTTCGCCCGCGCGTTGCAACATTGCAGAGGAAGACGTGTTTGCTAAAACGGGTCGGGAAGAGTTGATGATCTGCGATCGTGGGTTGCAAACGGTCGGTTTCGCAATCGGAAATGAAAGGCAACCGAGTTGGAATGATCGCTCCTTTCCATTGGGGTAAGTTTTAATAATCCATTGGGTTTGACGATCGTGTGACCTCCGTCGAGGGCTGTCGGGGCGACATTTCGACGAGCGCTAAGCGAACAGCGAAGGATCTATTTCGTTGGGTTAAATACTGGTAGTAAACGGTGCGCGGCAGAGAAAAGGTCGTTTTCCCCAGCCATCGCCTGTCATAAAGTTCGCCCCGGTCATCGGTCATCGGGGTGGATCATTTCTTTCAAATACTAAACCAGCTCGGCATTAGCGAACGGGAACCGCCGTTTTCCCTTTTCCTTCGCCATCAGCTCGCGCATCAAAACACTTACCCGTAAACCCATCGTGCGCCCAATAGGTTCGTGATCGTACTTTCGCTTTCGTTCAGCTTCCAGCCCATCGGGAGGGCGGATGATAAGTGAAAACCCTGGACCCGATCCCCCGGCCTCCTTCCCTTCAATTCAACGACTCATCCACGCGGACATGCGATGATCGACATTATAGCCATCGTCGTCGTAGTCGTCGTTGCCATCGTAAGCTTCCCTTGCTTGCGCTCGGTTTGCGCGATGATCCTTCGTCGCTGCCGTGCGCTTCCGCTCTTTGGCCTGTCATCATATTTCACGGCATGAATGGTCAGCGGTGTTTGGGTCAGCGGTGGAAGTAACGGAGCCGGCTCCATAGCAGAAGGCCCGCTCGGAATGGGGGTGCTCGGTGCTCTGGGTCAGCATGCGATGAAAGCTAAAGACGATGATGACAGGCGGCATAGCCTCGGTTGTTGACGATAACACACACAACCGGGGAAGGCATAAAAGGAGAGAAACAGCGGATCCGAGCAAAGATATTCAGTGAAAGTGATGACACAGTTGATAAGTATGTAGGATGGATTAGCGCAAATGTTTATAAGTGCGAATCATTGTTATTTCAATCCATTTGTAAAGATGTAAAGTAAAATCACTTAACTCAACATGAGTTGAATTATAATGATTACGTATATAAAAGCATGCGGTGCCAATCTAGTAAATGAAACTAAAATATTCGTGTGACATCTCTGTGTCATAATTATCATTAGTAGAAATTATATTTTGGGTTTCGTACCCTACGAAAGAAAAAGAAAAGACTTGCCAACAATATAAAGAAGTGTCTAATAATAAATGTTTGATAAAGGAACCAATTTCTTGTTAGAACTAAAGCAGGGTCTAGAAACACTCTAAACTAACTGAATAATCTTTTAAACGAAGCGATAGGAATAAGATAAATATCTTGGACATGAGATTGAATTATTGCAAAATAGAATAATTTAGTGCTGTGCTTCATGAATCTCTTAACGAAATTTATTCATATGAATCTTTCACCTAAGATTCACTTGAGATGATTTTTTCAAAATTCGTCTCTTCAAATGTTTATGAATATTTCGAACGAATCTTAATGAATCTTTATGAATCTTTCATGGATGTTTCAAGAATCTTGATGGTTCTTTCATTGCTCTGGATTATGCGACCAAAATAAAAAGGGTTCCTTGTACCCATTTTTGCGCAAAACTCTTCATCACCTTATGTTTTTTGGGATTCATGAATCTCTCATTCAAAGATTCACGAATCTTTAAAACAAAAAGAGCCATTCAGATTCATTACTCTGAATCAGAATTACTCAACTCTAGAAAAATTACAAAAACTCGTTTCAACAGGATTGGTCAGCAATATTGTGTTGTTGTTAGACTCGTAAAAATATGATAAAAAATTAAATTCCGTATGCAACTCAATTGTTCTTTGATAAGAAAGTAACGTTAAATGAAAGACACTAAACTTTCTTCAATCAACATCGCAAACAAAGAAGTTGTTTATTTTTCGCAACTCCATCTCCTTAGTGGATCATCTGCGGCTCACTTTCGTACCGGGAAGAAAAAGTGAAAGTAGCTGGCGGATCATCCGGGACCAACCGAGCCAGGAATGATTGACAGCACCGAGAACTCCGCTTCGGACACGATCGCGTGATGGCGGTACTTTACAGGAAGAAGGAAAAAAGGTTGGCCAACTTTGCAACCGGCAAACTCGCCGAGGCACATGACATTTACGTGCATCCCTCGAGCGGCACCTTGTTTAAACTGCCGGTCCTCCTTGCTGGGATGACCGGGAAGGTGACCTCCGCCCGAGGTGGGTGCGCAAAAGCGGGAAAAACAATCTTCCCGGTTTATGATCCATATCCAATAGTTTTCCGGACCGGCACCCCGGACCCTGACTCCGGAGGGTGGTATGTTAATGGTGGCCCGGTTTGCTCGCGCCGCTTTGCTACCTGCTGCTGGAAGCTACCACCTAATAACGTAAATCTACATACGTACGTACGAACGTGCGCCTCTCCACCGGGGCCGAAGAAGTTTGGACCGTGCTGCCCCCGCGGCCCGCGGTCGTAAATCAAATCTTTTAAATGTTATTATCGTAAATTAGACTTAAATGTGGCGGCCACATGCTCCGAGGACGACGACGACGACGCCGACGATGGAGCTGCATTCCGGGTCAGCCGCGGCTTATCAGCAGGTTTTCATTCTCGATCCTGGCCGCGACTGGTTTCGGTGCGGTTCGGAAGCTCCTAGTTTACGACCCCGTGCGCGCCCCTCGCCCACGTCCCCGCGGGTTGCGGGACGAATCGGTCGGTGGAATATATTTTAAACACAAGAAGCCTTCTGTCTTTGGCCGGACTCCCCGCTGGCTTTTCGGGCGTACGTGACCGGGACGGGGGGAGCGGGTGGAATTCCAAAGACATAGCGGCACACACAAAAAAAGGATGAGAAAAGGTAGCGACCCACACGCGGGCAAACAACGTGGCTTTTGCGGTGAAAATTGTTTGCCAAAGGTTTGCCAAATCTTTTCCGTGAGATCTCCAGCGCTCGCGGTGGCTTTGTGGCCACGCCGGCAACCCGGGTTGCACATGAAGCGGGGAGAAGACATGGGACGGGACTGGACACTTCAAAGCGGGCTTCCGAAAACTCCACTCAAACGTGCCACGCTCCACAATGTGTGTGTGTGCGTTCAAGGGTTCCATATTGGTTTGCGGTGGGCGGACGGCGGAAAATGCGCATGGTGTTCAGTGGGGACGGCGTGGTATGGGGCGTTTTTGGGGCGGGGTGGTTGGCGCACCGGTTGAAATATGATGTTCGAAAATGCGCTGACCTACAACAGCGTTTCGGAATTAATTTCCACGCCCGGTAATGTCCGGCGAGGGCACAGTTCCATCCGTGGTCCGGCCGTTTTGCTTTTTTGCTTTTCGCGCATCCCGACCCGGCGGAGGGGTGGAAGGCTTCGCGGTGGGATGTGGGAAGCTGCGCGCGTGAGTTGATTTCTAAGAGAGGGCGTTCGTTTGATTTATGGCCCAGGCAGCTCATTTTCGGCTCCTCATTACGCTGCCGGTGGACGTTTTCGTCGTCGTCGTCGTCGTCGTCGTGGTCGGTTGGACATAATTTGCGGACGCGCAGTTCACAGTCCTTTCCTTTTTGTGTGTGGTTTCTTCTACCGTTTTTAGTTCTGGAAGTTAGCGACGCATATCTTGCAATATGATATATGATTTGTTTTGGGAAATGTGAGATATTTAAAACGACAAAAGTGATACATTTACAGAAGTTTTAGGAGAAAAGTTTACTAAATTTATTAGAGTTACTTTCTCCTTATAAAATCTTTATAATGTTAAGAGCTTTTCATAGAAGATTTCTTTACGGTCTGTTGAATTTAAAATAATCAAAGCTCATAAAGCTTTTCACACCAAGGAATCAACAATTTTGACGCGTTCAATTCTACAGTCTTCGTTCAACAATGCTTGTGGTTGTTTCTGGTTTATGTTTTAATGTTTGTATTGTAGACAAAATATTTGCATTAGTATCATAATTAAAATTTTATTGGATTCTCATGGAATTTGACGAAACAAACAGTTAAAAAGTCAGAAGTTCTAGTGTTTCCATTACTACATAAGGTTTCGTTTTGTTTCTATTCATAGAACCAAACATTGACTTCTCTTAAATGTGATGTTTAAGTTTTATATTTAAGATTCATCATATAAGACTAAACATATAATTAAAACATAATAGTAATGCTAATCATTTCCAGTTTATTGTCGTGTGGAGATCAATAGGATCAATCGATTTTAAATGATCTTGCTATGAACAATGTATTATTCAAAGTTATCAGATGAACCAAAAATTTGTCGAAGTGTGTCAAACTGAAACATTGCCTCTCCATCTTGATGTACCTGTTCCTTTGCTGGCTAATTTAACCCATAACAATTACCAAAATCGACCTAGTTTACATTTGATTTACAAGATCATTTCACACATTCGCAGCGATACGGATCGCCTCGAGTCGATTCGGGAGATAAAAATCACGATTGCAAATCGCTGATTAGCCTTAACGAGATGGCAAAACAAATAAATAGTTCCGAAATCGGATGGATTTAGATTAACGCAATCTGAAGCACTCAAACGTTAATCTCCAAGCGATATGTGATCGCGATTTTGATGACGATTTGATTTTCGTATTTTTTTTGGCTCTCCAGTTCTCGCCGTATGGTGGTTTAGTCGTACGGAGGACGTTATAAAATAGTCAACTTCCTTGATTTTAGATTCAAAATGTGTGTGTGTGTATGTGTCAAAGAGAGAATGAATGGAGGGAAGATCGAGACGGAGCTCCACAAAACCTGCCTGCCCCAAAATCTGGAGTCGCTCGAGTCGATGATACGCTTTGCTGTCAAGCGTTTCATTGTAATCAGTTGATTTAATGGGCGACTTGTTGTTGATCGAGCTTAGCTACGGTTTGGTGAGGAAGGTTCCTACGGAAGGGTCCTTCCAGTTGGCCCCAGGTAGAGGGGAGGGGGGAGGGGCGCATTGGCAGGAATGTAAGGGTAAGCGGATCCCAGAGAGGCGAGAGACTTTTTGTAGAACCGGTACAAATCCTACGCCAGAAACAGATTGATTGCCATCAAAAATACGACACATCAAGATTTGTGTTTCGATTCTCTCCGGCCGTCTTCCCTATGGACCCTGTTCCTTCCTGTTCCCTTTCCTCTAGCCAAACCACCGCTTGGTCCATCGGCTTGGACCGATCGGTAGACCAGTGTCATTGGTGTGTTTTCGATACCGGAGCTAAATTCTCGATCGACTGGTTCGAGCGGATCGCCCAGTTATGCTTTATCTGCCATGTTGTTGTTTTATTTTATTATTTTGCTTCTTTCTCCTGCCCTTCCGCTTCCCCCTCCTTTCTCCACTTACTTCCCAGCTCGAACTGTCCATCTTCCGAAATTCATTCCGGATCGTGTGACGGGAGTCCGAGGGCCCCGAGTGTCGGCAAAACTACAAACGCTCGCGAACGTTTCTATCGTTTTGTATTAGACTTGTTCACAGATTTAATCTGCTCTGTTCTGTGTGTCCGTGTGTGTGTGTGGTTTTTTATTTTTTATGTTTCTATTTGATAGATTTGTATGTAAGATTTGACGCATGTTCGATCGATTAAGAGGGATCTTGAGAGAAACAATGTGCTTCGACGAGTTCCAGGTGCTCACACTGCATTTCGAATCGAAAAATAAAGTAAACCTTCTTCAGGATTTGTGTCGATTGCCGGCGTTCTTTTTGCTTGCCTTTTGCATGCGATCGTTTGTTGATCTAAAAGTGTGTTGCTGGGTTTTAGAAGAAGCTCAATCACAGTTACTTTGATCAGTGTTTTGGCAGTCATTTTTCAATTCCATCCACAAGACAACTCATCGTGTCAACCGTGTTCATGATGCAGATGTCCGGCGCAAGATTGACCGCTTCTTCCCGCCGCCTTAACCCCCTTCGTTCCGTACGACTGAACGCCCAACGTCGTAGCCCGTAATTATGGCCTATCGATCGAAATCGATCGCCGCGCGGTCGGAAGAAGATTATCTGCCCGACCGGTTTCATAATTTACAGCCCCCATAACAACATCCCGAAACTGTCCGCCAACTGTCCATCACTTCGTGTCGCCCGGGAGGAGGGAAGGTGGGTGGGAAACACCTGCGGCCGGCGAACGGCGACAGTAGTTGAACCGGACTGGAGGCACCTCACTGAAAGGTTGTGTTTTTGAATCCGTTGTCCGTCTTTGCGCCTTTGAAGATCGATGGCCATGCAGCGTCGTTGGCGCAGGGAACCTTGGCAGGGTTGCGGGTGTAAAGCGTCGATGTGTCGGACCGAAAAAGCAACCCCTTAACCATCCCAACCCCACTATCACCACCATTCGATCATTGCCGGCAGCAATCCGCCATCGACGGGTGGAGCTATAGCGCAGTTTTCTCTCCTCCAATATATTACGATATCCGATATCCGTGAGGGATTCCTTCATCCTTCACCGAGCCGCTCCGTGGTTGATTGCAGCCCTCTTGCAGCTACCGGCCACGAAAGAAGACGGCAGAAACGCTTCCCCGGGACTCGGTCGGGGGCACGCATTCTTTAATCTGCGGACAATTTTTGCGCAAGTAGCCAACTCCACCCGATAAGAGCCACCGTAGCGCTAATGTACCGGGCCATTGTAAAGGACAAATTGCACTGCGAGGCAAAAATGTAAAATAGGGGGTCGCCCCCTGTTGTTGGACGATGGGCAGAGCGTTTTATTTTTGCGCTTGATGGATCGATACTGGCCCACGGACGGATCCGTTTCGTCAGCTTCCCCGGGAGCAGGTTCTTACCGTACGTCGATGCGAGATGTACGCGGCCGTTGCCACAACATTTCCCCCCGGGGCTATGGTTGGGGTATTTTTCCGGTACAACAAGTTTTTCCGTTTTCGTTCGTGTTTCATTTTTTATTTTTTGAAATGGTGTGCGGTGTGGAAAAATTATAAAGTTCCTTATATCGCGCGTTCGCGATCAGCACGTTCTTAGTGGCAACGTGGGGCTCCGGGGGGGATGGGGACGGTTGGCGGTTAAGGGAACTGGCTCAACTGTGCGGGGCTGAGAACCCCGTATGAAGGAGGAATTTTTGATAAACTAAATAATAACGTTTAACATTTTGAATGTTCGCTTTCGGCAATCGTCAAAACATTTTTGACATTACTTCGCCCCTGCGCTGGGACGCTTTTTCTTTCCCCCCCTTCCCGTAGCCCAAGGGTAAGACGTTATTATTTTCTGTTTTCGAAAAAATGATTTCCGTTCATAAATTTATTACCCAAAGCTCGGTTGCCGGTTCGGCATTGCGTAGCGTTGTGTGTTTTATCTATCCTGCTGGAAGGTTATTGATCTGCGCTTGATTGACGGGTTTGGAAAAACATTAAAATAAAAAGGGGGCACATGTTTTCCGAACGATGCAAAACCCAGGACATGTGATCTGCATACAAAAGAAAAAAAAATTATGAAGCTAAAACATAATACCACCGCAAGAAAATCGACCCAGATAAGCATCGGCACCTGTCAGTCTTTTTCAGTGAAATGTAACACAAAATTGCCCATATTGTGCCGTGATCGAATTTCCTTAATCGTTTTATGTGTTGCATACATACTCCCTTTGAAAAAGTAACGATGGCAATGTATGGTTTTGGTACATAAGCTCGAAAGGGTTGGAAAAAATGCTTGAGGGTTGGATGGAGAATAATTCTTTCATATACGAACGAACCTAAAATAATTATATCGGATATTTTCCTTCAAAATTCCAATGGTTTTGAGTGATTTTTAATGCATATCTTTTCTGCTTGGTAAATGCATCTCAATTTCAGACTTTCCGTAAAGCTATAAGTAAAAATAGACTTGTTCGACAAGTGACATCGATGAGTTGACAGATGTTTTTCAGTTTTGAGTTTCTTCTGTTTCGAAAAACCCGGTGATGAGTTACGAGTAAAAAATCGTGTACAATTTCACTTTAAAAAAATGCACGCACGTAACTTCATTTCCTTCATTTCAAAGTCCATAAATGCAGAGAGATCCTTCACGTTACGCGAGCGTACCACATTTCGAAAGCGCTCACATCCGTCTCCCACTCAATCCCGTTCGGCTTAACGGGTTCGCGATCGGGTTCTGCCGCGCCGACTTACGTACTTTGGCACACGTAAAAGGGCACCAAAAAGTCCAACGTCAGCCGGTCCAGCCGGCCGCTGACTGACGCTGACGTGAGGGCGGCGGCTGAGCGTACGCCGTGCGGTCGAAAAATCGTCCGAAATCGTCGTCGCACTGGGTGATTTATCGATGCAATTTATAAATGGACACATGTGCAAGGGAACGCACCACCCCCGGGAACCCCTTCTGGCTTAAGCCTCCCAGCAAACCCCGATAACCGCCCGAAACGATCGGACCGGACCGAAGCACTCGTTTTCCTTTTTGTATCGCCGAGACAAACGACATTCAAAAGAAACGAATCGTTGTCAAAGCCGAAAGGTTGTCGACGACATTGCTGCGTGGAGGGAGGGGGTAGCAGGACGATGTGCCCTTCCGATCTCACCCTATGGCAGGAGTTGAAGGCATCGAGGGCGGTCTGGGCACGTTAAGTACCGGGTGATTATATAATATTCACAAACACAAGCCGGATTTATTTATCCCCGTACGCACGCGGGATGGAAAATGTGGGAGAAAAGCTATTTATCTTGTTACTGTTTCAAGTTTTTTTGTTGTATTTTTTTCTTCGCCTGTTGTCCCTTCTGTTTTTGACTTTCCGCACTCAGGACGTTGTTCAATTTTGGGTACCCCATTCTGGAACCCTTCGTGCCATACGTTCGTCGCTTTCGCCAACGTTGAAGTCTTTCGTTTCGCCAAGGCAACGGAAAGCTTCCCATACGCACCGGCCATTTCGCGCAATCTGGTGGCAGATGGTTGGACGAAGCTTGAGTGTATGTGTGCGTGTGTGTGTGTGTGTGTGTGTGTGTGTGTGTGTGTATTGTCGTGGTGTGGTCCCGTACATCCAACGGGGCG
Organism: Anopheles ziemanni; assembly: GCF_943734765.1. NCBI lineage: Eukaryota > Metazoa > Arthropoda > Insecta > Diptera > Culicidae > Anopheles > Anopheles ziemanni. Next base: position 17,029,015 of record NC_080705.1, on the reverse strand, counting down.
CGCGCTCGCCGGTGGTACGATCGAATCGATGTGACAGATAAATTCGATCGCCGGGTGGCAAAGTGACAAACCGGCGCGTAATCGTTTTATCAAGATTTTACGCTCCGAACCGGGCACTCCCGGGGCCGCACCAAAACCGGGAAGATGGCTTTCGGACTCGCTCAAAACCGCTACCGCGCCCCAGCCCACCCCGCATCCGCCCCAGAGAGGGCGACGCGTTTCGGTGATAAAGTGATTCCCATTTAGGAGCGGTTCTCGATCATATCGTAATCAGATTTGTGCGTCCGGAACGTCCACGATGTCGACGGGCAAACCGAGTCTGCAACCTGCCGTAACGCGTCGTTTTTTTTGTCTTCTTTTTTCTCCTCCTCCCATTTTGTTAAGCTGGGAAAATATTTGTCTCCCAACCGAGCCCGCCGTGCGTCGTCCTCAACTCATGTGGATGCTTTTTTTTTAGAGGTTGTCGGAATGAACGAATGGAATGTCATGAGCAGGATCTGCCGGATTTCGGATGGTATGTTTTAGTGCTTACAGCATTCGGGCTTCGGAGCTGGGGAACCCGTCCCTACCACCCATTTCCCCCCACCCTACTCACTTGTCTGAATGAATTAAAATTAATTCCTTTATAATTGTTGCAATGGATCTTTGTATGGTTTTATTTTGATCACAATCGGCAATCCCGATAGGATGGGACGGGGTGCTTGAGTGTCGGACGGGTGGACAAAACAGTCAACAAATCTTTCGCCTCGTACCGGCCGGAGTATACATTTATCTTCATGTTCGTATCGGCGCGATCGGCGCTAGGGTTTTTGTTTTTGTGTTTTACGCCTCCTTCCGATGTCCAGCTCGGTGTGGGAAGGCATCGATCAGTCTTAGCGGCCAATACCGAAACAACCGGGTTGATTGTTTAATTTGATTTATACTGTTCGATCAACATCTTTACCGGGAGGATGGTTGGTTTTTTTTTCATTTGAAAACATACAAAAAACAATTCCCTTCACTTGCTTTACACAACAACGCAAACACAGGGGGAATAATGCAAAAAAAAAACCCCGTACACTCTGTTCTGCAACATAATTCTGATGTAATACACTTCCCGCACCGTCGGCCGATACCGAGTCAATCAAATGGTACAACTTGCTCGCTTGCCACCTGCCCGCCTCGAGCATGCCACTCCTGGGGACCCCGAACCGGGGCCCTTCCATTTGTTCCTATTTGTTCGCGCGCTACTTTTGTGTTGGTGGCGACGACATTCGCGGCTCGATGGATGATGGATGATCGACAGGGCCCTGGGCCGGCCGACGGCAGCGTTTTTCTCTTTATGGCAACAGCATTTTCCATCGTTCCGCGCTAAACGGCTCGCGCGCGCGCGCGCGAACGCTCTCGGAAAACCGAGCGGTATCGAGCATCCTGCGAAACCGTTTATTGTCACTTCGCAACCCATTTAAGATATTTCACAGAATCACACACGGCACAACCGGACCGGAGGGTGTGGTTGCTGGGAAACGGATAGCGGGGATGAGGGTGGAGGAAGGGGTTGAACAAAAAAAAAACCAGCAGTAATGACACCAGTGTTAGGCTGTATCAGATGGAAAGAAATTGACATCGGGAGAAAAACTCCTCACCTATTTTCCACATTTCCGCTGCGGATCCCTTGAAGGTTCCGGTTTGAGGGAGGGGTTTGCGGTGAGGTTTCTTAGCAGCGCATCAGATCACAGTACGCCCGAGAATGCCGACGCGATCGCAAATGGAAGTAGGAAAAATCCACTCGCCAACAGGTTGCGGAACCGGGACCGGGAAATGTAGGAAATTTCATTAGAAGTAATTACACCGATGTCTACGGCTCTCATCCAGGCCATCCCGTGTCTAAAGAGGACGATGGAAAAAATAAACTATACATGTGTGTGTGCCTGTGTGTGTGTGTGCCAATGCTGGTAATCAGTTTCCTGTGGCTGCTTCTCACACTTGTTGATTACGCTTAACAATCTCTTCTGACGGGCGCACGCTAGGTTGGGTGGGATTTTCCGATCCTTTCCTTCCGTTGCGGACCGGGCTTCGCACTTTTATGGAAGCTTCAGTTCACTTTTCTGTTCCGCACAATTGTCCATTGTGTTGCTCAACGGCCCGAGACCTCTTTGGAAGGGCCTTGTAGAGAGAGGTTTTCTATCGTTTTGCTTTGCTAAAACGAGCGTAAATGCAGAACCATTGACACACACACACATCTGGCGTTCATTATCGGCAACATTCTGCCAGGAAGGGTTCCGACAAAATCACCAACCGAGAGTACGCGACAATTTATAAACGTGCGACAATTCGCTGCCTATCCGCATCGTCGCCGGTTCGTCGCTTCGCAATCGTTGAAATCTTTTCGCGATGCTGCTCGCGACCGGTGGACAGCTGGACGGCCCCAGGTGCGGTTCCCCCATCCATCTGGATACGGACGTTTCCGTTCCGTTCGTCTTGGCCGTCGACGTCGTCGTTAAATGAAATATAGATATGTGCTTTAATTATAAAATATTTTCCTAGACCCGCGTGTTGGCAAGGGTTGATTAAAACCTGTTGCCATGTGGCCACGACCACACGGCGGCTGACTGGCGAAGGGCCTGCCGCATAGATCGGCCAGTGGGATCGCAATATTTTCAGGCATTTACGCACTAAGAATCACGAGTAATCTTACCGTTCGGTTGTGTGGCTTGTGTGTGACTGTGTTTGTCATTGGGAACTCGCGTAGAACCACCCAGCATTGAAGCGCGGCCGCCGGGAAATGGCTGTGAAAATATGTCTTTAATTATTTCTTTGACCGCGATTCCTGGAACACTTCGCTTCCCCCTTTCGGGGCCTGATATTTCCTGTTTTCCCGCTTCCTCTCGAGACGAGAATGAAAAATTACTCCTGGCAAAAGGGCAACTCCAAATTGGCAACCGGGGGGGGGGGGGCCGGCCGGTTGGAAAATGGACAAACTATTCCACCTGCCCTAGTAGGGCGCAAGGGCCCCCGGTACGGAAGCACCGAACGGGTCCGCACCGTGGCATACATACTGATGAGCTGGATCACCGATTGTGTTAAATATTTATGAGAGCAGATTATGACAGAATGTTAATTCCTGCCGGGTGACAATGTAACAATCACCTCTCATTGTTGAGATTGTTTAACTTACCGGTTTCAACTGCAGCCACACGTCGTCGACTGAATGATAATGTTTTCCATAAGCTACTACACGCACACCTCGCAGCTTCAACGCGACAGTTGCCCAACTATTTTCAACATGTCGAATCAACGCTGCATATTCTCACATTCACGCCCTAATTAAATCACCCGACTTGAGACTCACTGAGGCAAGGTGTCGAGTTTAGGAAGTTGGTTGCGAACCAACGACGCCGCCATAAAGATCGCCGAAGAATGGAAGGCCGTCCACAAGTGGACATTCGCCTAGAAAGCCCGCTGAATAACATCGCACCTGACATACGCACTTCAGCTACGTTCCGCGAGGCGATGCATGGCTTGCTAGTTATGGTACGGCCCTGCGACGACGGCACGGGGTGAAAAAGTGCTATAATTTCAACACTTTCCCGATCGGTACGATCTTTGCGCAAGGGCGCGCTGGGCCAAGCCTGCATTATTTATAAGAACTCGGGCCGCCAATGCCAATTCCCTTTTTTGCAGCCCAAGAGACGGGCGAGGCAAACGGAAAATAAGTGAGAAGTTGGAAATGAGATCAAATAGCTTATGTTTTATGGTGAAGAATGCAATTCAACAATTTCTGTTGCGCATAGTTTCCCTATTTTAATTTGCTGTTCAATGCTTATCGAGAGTTTCCATCTTCCTTACACTGTTTCGAAATGAAAACTCTTGGAAACAACGCGAACTTTAATCCTCTAAGAATTTAGCAACGAACGGGAATGATTTCCTAAGATTTGATGATTTGTTTGTTTACGGCTCACCTCCTCACTCTTGATGATCTTTATGAAGACCTACGTGTCAAAGACATCAGCGCGGGGGGGAAAAGAAAACAAATCAGCAGGAAAACATATATCAAACGTTCGCACCGCGCAACTCCACTCGATGGTTCGGTAAAACGGCAAAGTTTGGCAGATTTCGACGCCAGGGTAGTTACGATGTGAGACACGTTGCTGGTTTCCTGCCATCCGGCGGCATTCAGCCTGTGGGGCGTGAGGAGGGGGAGATCGGAAACTTGAGGGATTAGTGTTGTTTTTTTTGTGCAGGGAGCGAATCGACCCCGGGGCCTATCGACCGGCGGATCGGACCGATCGATCGCTTGTTTGCATAATCAGCTCATAAATTATGATCGTGTCATTACAAATTGCAACTATTCCGCCAAGGGAACGGGAACGAGGACAGGGGGGGGAGGGGGGCAGTTGGGTTGGGGGCGTTTCGCGCGGGCAGGCAAATGCCAAAATGGTGGAAAAAGTCGTGACGAGGCGCGGGACTGATCCGTGGCGTTCCGCATGTTGCCGCTCGGTTCGGAGAGAAAAATCAAAACCATGCCGCGAGCCCGCAACAAACGTCGACGACGACGACGACGACGACGGATAGCATCGATTATGATTATGCCGCCGCGAATTTTTTGATCGTGAAGTAACTCGTTTTCAAATTTTCGACCCGCTCGAGCCCGTCTCGGGCGCGCATTAGGCTGCCAGGGTCCGCGCGCCGACGAATTCCCGACCAGATTGGTTGGCGTTTTGGTTTTCCTTTTCCCGCGGCTCGGGTGGAACAGATCGGGCCCGTGGATGAACGAATGATCTTTCGGTGCTTTCGTTCGGGCGGAAACTCGCTTTCGATGGCCGGCCGTAGACTGGAGAAACCGAGATTTGAGGTTAGGTCGGATCGCGGGAATGCTGTTGGCAAAATACTAGGATTTATTTTTCGTAGCGCACACAGATCCGGTGTTTGTTTTAGGGATGAGATGCAGTGGGGCAGATAATGACGCTAGATGGTGGATATGATTTGAACGTTGGCACATGGATTTTGGAGGATTGGAAGGAGCATTTCCTCGCTTGCCAAATTGCTTCATCAGCGCAGCGGGGATGGGCAGAAGGTTGAAGACGGCGTCTTTGAAGGCGGTTCGCGAGGAATTCAAGTGTTTTGCTTGGTCCATAAACTACATTGTAACTGAGGAGGAATTCGGAAACATGTGTTTTTTTTCAAACGTTATCATACGAAAAGATTCTTTGAAGTTCGTTTTAATCTTAACAACTGGCCTTTGCTTTCTTTCTTCAAATAAAGTGGTTTATCAATTTGGTTTGATTGTGCTTCAGCCAGAAGTATCAGAGTTTAGTGTTTAAGAAATGGCTTATTTTCATTCCATTTGGTTATTTGTTTGTTTATTGTAGTTTTAACGAATAATTAGTTCGATTGAAATCAACAAAAAAGAAGCTTTGTTTCTCATATACATTTTACAAATAACATAAATCTAACAAATTCATTTCTGTCTATAGAACATTTCTGATTTTATGCTTCAATAGTTCTAAGCAATTTTACGATAATCAAAATGATAAAAAACATGTTTAATTCTAAATTTTAGAATATAATTTGTTTGATTTAAAAAGTAAATTGAACGAATCAGTTGAAATGGGTGAAACAGTATACATAGACAAACAGTTGCTTTATTTTGGAAGCAAACATTAGTTTTAGCCAATTTATCATATTTTCTTCTTTTTTATTACTTTTTTCACACAGTAAATAATATTTATTGATACTCAATTCATAGTTTTAATCAAACTAAAGAAGGTACACACAATTGAACATAAAAGGTCACATCCAGCGCCACGCAATCATATTATTTTATTCCAGGAATGAAGTAGCTGAAGAGTTGTCTTGTTTACACATTTTAGTGTAAAATTGTTTATTCTTCATGTTTTCCTTAGTTCAACAATATCGCAAAAGAGACACGAGCATCGAAAGGCTAATTTGTAAGCTGATCTTGTATCGTGCACTGCAACAAAGTCGCTGACAAGGTTACCGAATTCCAAGCCGAATTCTCCACCGAACGCGACATGTAACAAGTGCTTCTTAATTCCCGTCAGCTGAACACAATTGTGATTCTCCCGTGCGCCAACCTGCTCCGGCTGAAGCGGAGAAAAACGCACTTCTCGTTGGCCAAACAGCAGCACCGAAGGGCCCCCTTGGATTTCCGGCGCAGAAATGTGATAACAATTTTGAAGAATCAATTATTTGACCTCGACATTGCGCGAGTCTGAGTCGGCCGCCATCCCGCCGGCCGGGTCTGAACCATTCCGGGGCCGGCCGCAGTAATGCGGTTTTATCGTGGAACAATTGTACACCCATGTCAACATCAACATTCCAATGACCTGCGAGTCCGTCCGGAGTGGTACCGCCCGTTCGCCCGTTACCCTGCCCTTCGGTCTGCGGACGGACGTTTTTGGTCTTTGGTCAGGCTTCTAGATATAGACCTCAGGCTGCATGCTTTCATGCTTTCGGAGATAAGGCGAACATACGGTGGAGTGTAAAAAATATCAAAGAAACGCATACACACACCAAGTGAAACACAAAAAAGCTTACCTAAACCCCAAATCGGACGTCCGTCTGTGTCGTTTCGCTCACTCTCCCGACTCGAAGAGATCGAGGGCCGATCCGTTCGAAGGTCCAACGAGGTCCGAAGGCATGCGAGTGCGTGGCCCGCAGAAACCGCGGGACAGGAAGGAATGTTCACTACCGGTAAGTGGACAGCAAATGGAATCGGCTGGCCGTGCAGAAAAACCAAAACCCAAAACGAAAAAATATGCTGCCATTGGCCGTCAGTGAACGGTTTAAATGACAAGGCTTTAGCGCAACGTGGGGAAGAAACGGTCCCGGTGACCGCTTCGGACAGGCCTAAACCACGAGCGAGGGTAGTTATCGCGGCGCGGCATTACGGCCCATTGCAGATAAGAAGCCGTTGGGTGCGCGTGTTGGATTGGATTTTTCTTAAAAGTCTCGGCACGGTTTGCGCAGATAGCGAAACTGCGAACGAGTCGGCATTCGGCGGCTGGAGTGGTGCGCATGATTGGGTGTAAGGAACAAGTAAAATATTTTGTTTCAGTTTTGATAAGCCACTTCTGAAATGCACTGGTGCAACATGCGTCCGATAAGACTCTCGGAGAGTGCGGTTGTTGTTTATTCCTTTTCGTAATCGCACGATTATGCGAGTGATTTTGCTAGTGTGTAAATTTTATCAGCCATAACTTATTTCAGAAGGATAATGATATGGAGAAAATTTACAAATGGGAAGTAAAACTCAAAGAAAACAAGGGTAAAATATTAGTAGCTTCTTATACAACTAAAGATGGTCAACAGTTGCCTATTAGAAAGAAAACATTTAAGTAGTTTTAGAATAAATTCTCCGCTCCATTTATTCTAATTTTGTTGTTCTTTTTTGACTCTAAGTTTTACCAAATCTGCAAGTTGTTTATCAACTTTTCCAACTACTTCGTAAGATATTTCTAGTGTTTACCAAATGTTTCCATGGATTTAGAACTAAATTGTATAAATGAAGCAATTAAAAGTCTGATATAGATCAGATTTTGTGCCACAGAATTCTTCATTTTGTACCAAATATTTCTCATTTTTTCACTTTGCGTCACCCAACGATTGCACAATTCTGGTGTAGCATACTTTTTTTACCTTTTCCCTTATTACAGTAGAGAAGAGAAGTCCTTTTTATAAACTGAGGAAAAGAGGATTACACGTTTATATATATTTAGTTTACGAACATTCTGATTTTTGGTATTGAATCAGATAATAAACACTTCTACAGAAAGAATAATAAACATCTTCAACAGAAAGAAGATGGAATAAGGTAAACTGTTAATAAAAACTATTGAAGCAATTTCCAACAATAAAAAAAACGATTCATTGGCTATGAAAACCCATCGATTCATAATTTCCATTCGCCAAAAGCATGAGTCATGACCCTTGGAATGAATCATTTTCTGCGAATTGGAAAAGAACTTTCCCAATCAAGTCATCGGTCACATAGTTGCAATCAAAGGTTAAATTGCATCTCAGGCTTCCAACGAAACTTCAAACGTTTCAAGACATTCATTTGTCAAACAGACGTTCAAGGAGAAAAAAGGCAGCCCTTGCCGAACAATTGCGCAAGGGTCGCTGCTCGAATGACTCACGAAGCCTCCGAATATCTTCAGAACGCCGTTAATGTCGGAGGTGGTAACGCGTCGAAAATGACACTCGGGCCAACGTAAAAAAAAGATCGAGTGACACGAAACACTTTTGTTTGGTTCTTTTTTCCATTTTTTCATTTACTGAAATGTCCTCTTTTGCTAACCTCCCCCGTTCTTCCCGCCTTGTAAGGTCTCTCCTGTGTTACGTCACGCGGCGTTCCGTCCGACCATCAGTCAGTCGGACGCCAGAACCAGAAGGCGAAAACATAAATAACGGCCATTATTTAGTCGCTGTCATAATGTGCCGTACCTGACCGGGGCTTCGTGTCGCCATCGCGCAAAAATAACGTTTGACCAGCTGGCGACCAGGGGATGCCTGTTTTTTTGCGTCTGAGTTTATTCACTCTTGTCGTCTGCAAACATAAACTGGGGGATGCGCTGTGGAGATCTGTGTGATCCCAAGTGATCTGATGTTTGAACTACCTTCCCCTTTTGTGCAGTCTGTAACCCTTTCCGCCTTCGCCTAAGATCGAGGTGGGTAGATTTGATGTTCTTTTGCTGCAACATTGTGTGTTGCCCAACATTTTTACTCTGCCCCAGCTTGAGGACCGATTGCTCCAGATGGTTCCGGGCTCAATGCAGCTGTGTTCGGGGCGCCAGCTTTGGGTGGCTTAGGCAAAGCTAACACTCAAAGTTAGCGCTGTCTATCACCATCGAGCCAGTTGGCTGACCATTCGATGGCAATGTCCCACGACGGCTCGAGCAGACAGCGGTCCGCAATGGCCAGGACTACGCAACGCTTCGCGGCGCAATTGTGCAAATTTCCTTCCCGAAAAGCCACCTCCGCCAGCCCATTAGCGTACCATTGTGCCACGACGTTCGGAGGTGTCTCGGAAAGCTCGGACTGGAAAATCCTCCCTCACCGGTTTCACATTACCGGACCACGGGCCACGGTTTCTGGCGCATGATTTACGAACGAACCGTTGAGCCGTTACAAATTTGACGTTTGGGCCAGAAACGGGGCTAGACTAACGTCTAAATATTAGATAGCATCGGGTTCCAACCCGTTTCTGGAAGGTGAAATGGAGCTTGCAATTGACCTCCTTGCTGCATCCCCGGCCACGGCTGCGCCTCGTAGCTGCGAAATAAATCTCCGGCGCAAACGAAACGGCACAAAATCAAACCTACAATCGGCGGGACCTCGCGAGATCCGAACGATTTTACGTCATCGTTTTTGCTAGCTCTGTTTCGTCAGGACGTTGCTCGTGCGGCTCGTGGGCTACAGATTGATTGCCGAGCAAACCCCCTCAGACCCGGCTATCGGGGGGTGCAATCATAATTTATTTTCACTTTTTCCCCCCCCTTCCCCATAGTTGCTGCCTTCGCCGGCGCTGGCATCTAACACCCACGTGGAAACGGAGCGCAGCAATGCATTCGATGAGAATTATGGATGCTGGCCCGGTTTTCTCCTCCGGCGAATGCGCTGAAGGAGGGTAAGCAATCCGGGGGAAGAAAAACGAAACCACATCTCAAATAAATTCATTGCAAAAATGGACAGCGTTTGCGCTATCGGCCGAGACGTTGGGGTGAACGAAAGAAATTGAAGCAAAAACAAACACCCCTTGCGACGCCGGGCGCACTGGGGGTGTGCAATTGCACCTTTTGGTGTGGTGTGGTGATCCGGTCCTCGATGACGAGGCGATGAAGTGCTCTCGAAAATGATTGATATCCCGCGCAGAAGGCAGGGGTTTCCGCGACGCTATGGTTCTTCCCGGCCGTGCGATGCAAAGGTTCGAGGTGAAGACATTTTTTCCTGTGTCAGTATGATATTGATTTACGGGCATAAATCAACGATCTTTCGGAGCCGGACGGAAACCCGTGGTAGACTTTGGGGAGGCGTTTGTGGTCTGCTTTTTTTCATTGTGATATTTAAAGTAAAGCCTGTATTCGGAACAGTGTGCAATAGGGCTGAGTTGATGTGCATGGAAATAAAGTGCAAAGTTGGTTGGTTGTCGGTAATGGGTTTCGAAATTTTAATACATTCTTCATAAAATCTTCTACAAAAAATGAAACTGCTACAACAACAATAATTTTTCAAATTTGGAAATTTATAACTGAGAAGACTGTAGCATATGGGAGTTCCTACTGCTTTATCTTATTGTTATATCTTCATCATACCAAGGAAATAAAATGGAGCTCCACGTTAATAGTCTTCGGGTTTTTTTTATTGTCTGTTTGAAGATGTATTTAATAATGTTTTCTTCAGGTGGAAAAAGATTATTTATCAATGAATTATCGTTTCAAATGAATATGGTAGGAACACGAAGAACCTAAAATATTTTCTTAATTCAATCATAGATCTCTTTAACTACCCTTTATATCTCTATACGTATACCCTGGATTCAAAACTAAAACTCAAATAAAACATAAGCTAGTTAAAAAAAAAAAAACATATGTAAACGTTAAGAACCGGTAAATGATGTTCGCAAATTATGGAAGGTAAAAATTATTTCGGTTTTGTATTTCCGTATTATTTGCTGCAAATTATTCCATACTCTCTTTAAATAAAGAAAACAAAATGAGGAAAGTTCCAACTTGGACATCGTATTAGCAATAAAAGTCACTTTGCTAAATGTAGCTTACGTACAGCTGAATATTTGATAAACAGGTTTAAGAAAATGAAACTGACTAGGGTTGGTACCCTTTAACCAACATGGTGTAATTTCATTTCCATTTCTTATATTCGGCAGTATATTATGTGATTAGTTATCGTACATCCCGAAGGTCATTCACGAGCGGCTAATGATGACCGATTACAGTTTATTTGCTTCCCCAAAGTCGCAGTTCACGTCCGATCATCGGTTGGTTTCAGATTCCCACCGCCGGCCTCCAAGGTACGCGCATGCGGATTGGACATTCGGGGGTTTCGAATTCAGGTTATAGAATTAGATCGAGCCTCGATACCCCGGTGTCGACCGGTTGGCTTCTCGCGCGGCGCTCGCCGCTAAACGCCATGGGAGATAGGTCAAAACATCAAATCAGCCTACAAAACGGCGGAATGAGCCTAAAGCTAAAATTGATATATAAACAGCCACCGGGTTCGGGCTCGGGAAAAGATGTATTTAGTATGTCCCAGATTCGGGGGATCAGGCCGCAGCTACGGCAGAAGCCTACCGGAGTTGGGGGAGAGACCCAGTTAAAAAAAAAAATAAAACGCTCCAGCCATCCAAGCTCACATCAGCAGTTCGAACGCAACAACATGCACATAACTCATCCAAAGTGCTATCCGATTAGCTCAAATTGCTATTGGGGAATCTATCAGGCTAACAAATTGCCACAATTAACTGCCACTATCGGGGGTCATTTATAAAAATTAACGATCGAAAAAGCTCAACGGAATTGAATCAAAATCTGTTGGCCCCAAGCGGTGGGACGGTTTCCAGTTTTCTATCTAAGCCCTCCTCCCCAGCGGTGGCTCCTACTTGCTCGGAGGAAGGAAAAACACCTGTCCCCTTCGACAGTCCGTGGGTTTCGCTCAGAGTCTTCGGCAGGATTTCAATGTTTGTTGTTTCGTACACCCAACGGACGACATGTGTGTGTGTGTGTGTGTTTGTTTGTTTGCCTTTGATAATCAATCGCTCAACACGATACGAGCGGGCGAGGGCTAGGCGACGAACCTTCGAGCCCTCGGACACCGAAGTGACAAATAGACCCCGCATGACTATTTTCAGCGTAATATCTGCATTAACATTTCCGCTCCGTTGGGCGGGCGCCGCAGACGGCGGAAGGGAGGCTCGGATTGGAAATAGAAAATGTCTCCATTTACCAACAAATTTATGCAAATGACGCCCGGGGACCCCGGTGTGGTTTCGCGGCGTCCGATTTGGCCAACCCGCCCCGATGTGTCACTCCCAAAGGGGTTTTGTCTAGGTAAAAGGAGATTTTCGACCGCGGAACCGTACGCTCCCTTCGGATGGATGTATGAATGGGTGGGGGGAAATGACCACCGCACCGACCGCAGGATGGGCACAGTCCGACGCACTCGTGACGCACCCGGCCCAGGGGTCCGGGTACTTAAGCCATATTGCTAGGCATTAAGATGAGTAATGGCGACCATTCTGCTCTAAGCTTTGACCGATAAATCCTCCCGCGAGGCAATCCGGCGGGCGGACAGGGGAGGGGCGACATCTTGATGGAAAAGTCGTGTTTCTACAAAATTGCATTCCTCACCAAATGGCACCATTGTCAACCGCGGGGTTGGGCCATGGACACACGCACGCTCACGCACTCGCCACGCTCATATCCGGTGCGAATAATATTTCCAACCCCGCACTCGGGGGGGCGGGGATGTGGGATCGGTTTTCTCGCAGGGAGTTGGAGGTGCACGATGGGGAAGTTTAACGCACCGAAGAGGATTATTCAATGGGAAACATTTTGAATAATGGCTAGAACACATGTAGCAAAAGGAGCTTTCGCTCCGTGGTAAAGATTATCGTCCGGTGAGAAATGGGTTCAATAATTTTCGCCAAGTTTGTCTCGAGACGGATCCGCTGGTCACAAACTCCACCCGGACTCACGGAGGATGGCTTTATAACAAACGTCTTTCGAAGTGAATATGGGGAGTTTTTCTTACGCGAGAATAATCGGTATTTGCGAGAAAACAAACAATAAAATAGCTCCATAACATTTTTATTACTCACCAAATGCACACGCACTTAAAACGACCCCCTTTTCGCGGCTTTTGAGGTTAAGCCTCTGCGCTTAAGTGGGAGGGTGGTTCGGAATTTATTTCACCTTAATCGTTGCATGCGCTTGCTAAAACGGCATCAACCGGCGAAATCCCGGACCCCCGTAACTGTCAGAAGTTTTGTGTAACTTTCCGTGTTTTCGTTGTCATTTTCTTTTTACCGAACGCCGAAAGTGAGGTGAGCGGAGAGGAAACGCGAGGGAACATCGGAAACAATAACAAATGTTCAACAAGCATTCATTCAATTTTGAGGATTTTTATTGTGGGTTTTTGGGCGCAAAGGCAGTCAAACTGCAGGTTGCCATCTTTTCTGGACGGTTTTGTTCTTTTCCCACCTTATTATTATTCTCCTTGCGCTTCGTGGCACAACATATTTCTCCCGGAATGCTCCTACTGCTTCCCTTCCCCCACTCGCATTTAGCTTATCCGGGGATCCTTTTATCCTTGCGTCACGTCGATTGCTTCCCCCCCGCAACGGCCTCTCCCCACAAGCACACCCACCCATTCAAGCACGAGGCCTCCTACCGAGCCGGGGGTACGATAAATTTCGTGTTTTATTCGCGTGCTGCATTCAAAGCGTTCGCTGAACTGCGCAAGGATCGGTGCAAACGTTCGGTGCATTTCGGGTGTGATTTGATTTTTGTGTTCACTTCCTCCAGCCCCCAACCTACCCCGGCTGTATGCAGGGGTTGCGAACCGTTTCGGTGTTGTTTATCGTACATTTATGCGTGTTGCCCTGGACGGATGCATCGGAGGGATTTTTTTTTTTATGGCGAGGAAAAGCGGCCGCACCAATAGACGTTGGCGCGTTTCGGGTCGTAAAGCGTGTCGCACGGTGAGCAAATTGGTGACCGTTTTATTCCGGCCGGCCGCTGGCCGATTGCCTGTGATCGTTAAATTATGGGTCCTGCTTTGTTCCAGCCCGGATTCCGAGGAGCGTCGGTGAGCTTAAGGGAGACTTTATGAATCCCGGTTAATATGGGCGAAAAAAAACTCATGCGGTTTCGCTTAAATTCCCCTCCCCCCAGCAGTCGTAAACTTTTATGACATTCAATCGGGCGGGCGCGCGGTGTTGGATTGCTGACGCAATTTTGGGCGCATGAAGGCGATTTAATGGCACGGTAAAGCGTTTTTCTCGCTTTGCAAGCATAGCTTTCCGGTCCAAAACACAATTGCATCAATCACCTTTCAAACAGAATGACCGACAGAAAAACCCGACCGAGCGAGAAACACCACAATCATTGGAATAAATTCTAAAGCCATTTAAAAATTACACCATCGGCAATGACCGCAAGCGAAAAAAACGAAAAAAAAACAAGTGACATCTGTTGAACAAATTATTCGCCAACAAAAAGAGTTAAATAAAAACCTTACATGAAATAACACCGTTCGACTACGCAACTCACCAACCGCCCACCGCCACACTCAACCGAACTCAAAAGAAGGTAAAATGGATTTCGTTCGATGAGATCATATTTTACATGGGGATCGGCATCCGCGCATACAAGCAGTAAAACGTTTGAACACGCTTTGCTACAAAACGGAACGTGTCCAAGTTGTGGAAAAGAAAAAATAAAATGGTTAAAATATTTAAGAAAAATTAGGATATTGAACGGAAAGACAACGCAGCAGCGCATTGAAATGCTCAAGAAAAACCACACGCCGAAAAACCCTTCCCCGCGGATCGTGCGGTTTAATGCTGTTCTGTTCTGTTCCTGGTCCCTTTCCTGCTGGTTTCTTAAGATCAGTGTTTTCTCCTCTTGTTACCTGTGTGTTTGTTGCAGCCCGTTTTATTTGGATGAACATTAATCTCACCGTTTTGGGTGAACGATTTCATGCAATTTCAAGCCTCTCGAGAATGCGTTATGCATTTGTTTGTGCTTTGCATCTTTCAATTTCAGCTTCTCCACTCCCTTCCGGCGCTGGGTGGGGGATCACGATCACCCTCTTTTTTTCTGGTTGGTTTCTTTTGACTCTTCGGACAAACCAGCAGGTGGCAAAGTGTATTTTGCCGTCGGTTTTTCATCACCTTCAACCGCACACTCGCTTCCTTTTCGGGGGGAGTTTTTTTTTGGCATGTGTTCGTTCGTTTGGGGATGCAAGCAGCACGAACAAAGGCAGCATCCGTGCAGTTGCAGAAACAAAACAAGGGGGAAAAAAACGACCACCACCTCCGTCCGCAAAAACTGCCTTTTAGCACGGGTCTGCGGATCTGCACGCCACACAAAAACTATCCCCGCAAAAGTCAAAGAAAGGTTCTTATGATTGATCATGACCATTTAGAACGATTGCTTGCAGATTTTCCGTCCGTTTGGTGTTCGAAGTTTCTTCTTTGCCTTCCTTGGAAGTTGGCCCCGCCTGCAGAAGAAAAATGAATGCACGTAAGCAAATGCAGCTCGATGATGCAGCGTGATTGAAATGGCTCGATTCGCTTAAAATGGCACTGATCGGCGTAAAATTCGGCGTACGTCATGGGCCTGGACGTTTCGTCGGTTCGCTTGATTGCCCTTTTGTTAGCAGTTTTTTTTATTTCGGCGTTTGAGCCGTTTTTTTACTCACTCCCTTCCTTCAAACACCTGCACGGATCACGGTGTTGGACCGTTCGGTGACGAGTAAACGTGGTGTGTTAATAAATTGAAGCTTTTTCCCGGCTCCAGTATTAAATCTACCACCTTTCGGCGGGAGGGTGTTGCGGTTTAATCAACGCCGATTTTCCGGTGATTAAGCGCCCATTGACGCGCGACAAAATCAATTGATTCGTCAAACGCAGAGACGGTGGAGACGCTTGGTTGTTTAACAAAATATCTTGAAGGAGCGAAGCTGCGGGGAAAAACAAGCCCAATTTGTACGTGGTAGGCCAAATTGGTTTACAACAACTCTATTTCCGCCGCTGGGAATGTTCGGTTCATGACTTCATCGGATCCAAGGCGATCGGTTCTGGCGATTTTGAAAAAGGATAAACTTCAATCCAGTTGGAGCCACCACCTCCGGGGTTCGAGCGAACGAGAGGAGGATAAGAAATCAACACTTTACCGCCGCGGGTTCAAAGACGTTTGTCAGGCGTCTCGCGTGCATCCGCGGCCCAGCATTCCACGTGCGCCCTTTCGGTGCCACTTGCGCCGAAGGATTTATGCATTGTACTTACGGCACCGCATTAATTTAATTTGAATCCTTCCGTGACACGAAGCGTGGAAATGCTCGTTGCCCAATCCTTCCTGGCCGGAGGATGTTTGTCGATGCCTTATTTTTTTTACCAATCCTTTATAATTTCGGCCCACTCAGGAACCGAGGACGAGAACGACCGTTTCCTCCGGTTTTCCTGCACCCTGGAGTCCTGGTGAGGTTTTATGAAGGGTTTTTAATTCCTTTCTGCTCTCCCGATCCCAGGCTCGCCGCGTTAACATAAACAAAACTTTGCGCCGCAGCGGAGTATAAATTAAACGCGAGCCGATTGAATCAAAAAAGTGCGCGCAAAAGCGGTCATCCGGTTCGAGTGGGAAGTGTGGGTACGTACATTTTGTTTGCTTCGCTATTGTGTAGACGGGGACCCTCGGAGTGGGTGGAATCGGGGATGGGAGAGGGAGCCAGCCAGTGTGAGTGAAAAATTACCGGCAATGTAGTTCGTTGTCCTGCGGGAGACGCAACCGAATGGCATCCCATCGGGACGCGCACTCCTGTTTGTTTTCCTTTTCTGTTGCGAGTCGTCCCGTCCAGGCACCGGGCCAGTCAGGTGGCCTAATGTATTGCAATGATTAAATCGCACTAGGAGGTGACGGTATTCTGTCGGCCACCGTTACCGCCACCATGGGATAGGGCGAGGGAGGGGGGTTGAAGCGCCGATCGGGTGTTCGAAAGTTCGAAAAAATTTACACTTGAGTTATGATCGAGGAACCCAGGAGCGCTTCTGCACGGACGATTCCTTTCGAGTCCTCGTGGATTTTATTTGCTTTCCTTTGTCACTCTCTTTCTCTGGACGAATGTTCTCTCTCTCTTTCTCCCGTTCCCCCGATAATTCGGTTCGAGGAATCGGTTAGCGTGGCGAGCGGTCCAAAATTGAATTCTCGTAGGGGAAGCCGTTATGAAGGGTTATATTTATTTCAAAGGTGGAAAAAGTGGAAACGGGAAGAAGGGGGCGCACGCGTGCGTCTGGAGAAAGCCAGCATGGAAGCTGCCGGTTCGCCAAACGGGACAGACAGCCCGAGACAGGATGAGACAGTCACCCACTTGGCCAGCGCGCCCGGATGGTCGTATTGTAATTTTAGAATTTATTTACGCACTTAAATTAAATCCCTAACTGCGCCGATGAAAAACGGTCCGGTGTGCAACCTGCAGCCGGCGTGCATTCGATGGGGGCATAAAAGGTCGCGGGGAATGTCGACGATTATCGTTTAAATTGCTGTCATTGTGGGGTGGTGCTGGTGTGTTTTTTTTGCTCCACCTTCCACCCAAAGGCTTTCGCTGAGCGATCCGATCGGGACCGATTTCGATCGACAATCTGTTTCGATTTTATTGCTTCATTGCATGCAGACCGTTGGGGTGCAGTGTTTCGAGAATGTGATGACCTTCCGTTCCGGGCGACGCGTTTTGGGTTGGGAAAAACGTCCCTCCCCCCCGGTAACAATTTGTCAAACTTGCCAAAGATACCGTCCGGCATAAATAAAGTCATAAGTGGCAGTAAAGTAAGTGAATTTGTTAGCAATTAAAATTAATATGCCTTCTCAGATGTGGCTTGAGTTAAATGTTACTTTTTCGTAACAAAATTATTCCCCTTGGCGAAGTAGGTCTCCAGTTTTGCGAATTAAAGATGGCTGAATTAATGTTATTGAAAGTTCAACTTGAATCCGTTTGACCAGTCACGGTTTTAATCCAACTCTTGTGGTTTCTTTCCCATCATCTCGGTTTTATTAATTCGATTGCATCGATCGATTGGCTAATGCGAAACGACTTACCGGCGAACCTGGGTGCAGCAAATCGCAACCCAAAGGCACACACAAAAACCATTCGTCCAATATTGGTGTACCGTGCCGGCGATGGATCAACAGGAAATGCACAGTATCGATCGCCTGGTGGCGCTGGGTTTTTGTTGACCGCAACCATCGTCGGCACTTTTGCGTTCGGTTTTTGTTTGCATTTGGTAAATATGCATTCGGGCGGCTGGGATTACGGCCGGATCTACCACACCTCAGAACCCATTCGACCCGGTCGGCGGGGAGAGGGGAGAGGGGCGGGTTGGTAGGGCAGATGGTAACCCTTCGGTTCCAATCGGATCCGATCGGTGGATTATGCAAAGCAATCGTCCAAATGCGATTCCGTTTGAGGCGCATTTGAAAAGAAGCCGGTTGACACAAAAGACTTCAACGGGCGGGTCGCGAGGTGGCGCGGTTGGCGGTTTGTTTGGCATTAACGGGCCACGGGCCGACCCTTTCCGCGCTCCGCAGGGGGTTCCTCAAACCCCCTTCTTCTCGTCTCGCCCGCTTCGGAACCACCAACGAGACATCAAAGAGCCCCGGACGACTCAAGCGCATAAAATGTGGTGTCGAAGCGGTCGACCAAGCGACGAACCCCGGCCAAAGGCAAAGCCATTAGGAGGAAGATGCAGAAGAGGAAGAAGAGGAACAAAAACCAACCCACAGCGATATAACCTCACCCAAAATCATAACATCATCCCCTATCCCTGGGTCCGACAATACCGGGCCAGATTGTTGAATTAGAGGCGGCATCGGCCACAAGGAAAAACGGCGTTGGAAAGCCTCTCGGGGATTGCGGGGTGGGAGGCGGGGAGTTATAATCTCTCGGCGACCAAATATCTCCAAATATTTGCGGTGATTTGTAGCAGTTTTATGTCTAATATCTCTATCAGAAAGCTACTTTGCGTTTATGTGTTTTCCGGGGTACCTTTCGTTTCGGTCTGGAGGAAGAGAGCACAACACCAGATCTTAACCGATCTGCGCGGCACAGCAGTGGGGGACAGAGATTTTGGGTGCGGTTTTCGGTGCGATAGGAACTCCGATAGGATTGGAAACTGCTTTGCTTTTAAATCCTCCTTCCCGCCCCTTCTGCAGTCGCATCGCATCGGATCATTCGGTTGAAACCGGAATTTCGCAGTTTGGTACGAAATTTCACACATTGTCGATATGCGGGACCATTTGAACAGACCACATCAGAATCAGTTCGGCACTAAGTACCGCGTCGGGTGGGAAGAGTTTTTCTTCTTTTACCCAAATTCATATGTTCCTTTTCTCCAAACCCAACCCGGGCCCGGGCTCGTTGGTTTTGCGGTGTAATAAAAATATTATGCACGCCTGACCGGCCGGTTAATGAGATTATCAATTCAAATTTGCTCCGGTCCGTGCGACCCGTGTCCAAATTTTGTTTTTCGGCGTGCAAGCAAACTCAATTGGAAAAATTTTATGATCGATCCAGAGCTTAGGAAAGACGAAATAAAATAAAATCAAACAAATATCAGAACGCACGGTCGTTCGACTGTAAGGAGTGTCCTTGTTGTGCCAGATAAAACTAAATGTACGATAAACATATAAAGATAAACTGATCAGCCAATAAAACATTCCTGCATTTCACTAAAGCTTCTTAAGGCGCAGCGAACAATTTTATTCTTCGACTGACCTTCGACGAAACAGCTCAATACTCTCGATACCGCCAAATGCCAAAAGCCTACCCAATCCGACTCGGACCGGCCAAACGGATTGCGTTCTAATGTTGAACGGGCGAGTTTCTATATTTGTTCGATCTTATCAATGTAGCATGCAAATGAGGTGCTCCAGTTGTAAAAGGAAGTTGCAGTCGCCTGGAGTTAGCCGCAGGATTTGCGCCGCCCAGATTAATCGATCACCATCGGTCGGGTCCAGCTCCAACACGTCGTTGTCGCACGATAGGGAGACATGAGCTTAACCAAACCCCTGGCCTGGACAAGGGGACAAACATTTATTGTATGGAAATATCGGACACGATCGCGCTTTTGTCGGCCACCGAACTGGGAATGATTTGTGTTGATGCTGGGGACGGCAAGGCAAATCAAACAATTGCAGCGCATTCCGGTGTTGTTTTAGCGTGTGGATGTTTGTTTATTGCTTAACCACAGCGCGAATAAACTTAACCATTGCTTTGATCGATCGATTAAGGCGTGCCATATTCGTTTCTTCATTTCGTCCGTTGATTGGAAAATGGTGAAATAATTGTGGTTGAAATTCCACCCCAACGTTGCTAGGCAACGTCGCAGTTTCCTGGATGCAAATTGTCCGAAATGAGAGCGGAACGAAAGTGAATCAGCAATCCTCCTCCTCCTCCTCCCCCAACTTCTTGCCGAAACGAAACGACGTTGCAATCATCGTAAAGGGCAGCGCAGGCAAATGTTTCACAATGCTTGTCGGTTACGCAAGTTAAAAAGTTCAACTATCTCTCCGCCCTATTGAAAACGAAACCGTCCAAACTCCTTTGCTTCCATTCCGTTTTCCCTTTTCACTTCGCGGCGCCACCATGTTTCGTTCCACTACTAAGCCCTTTAGAGTCACTTACCTTTTACCTTTCTTTACTCGCGTCTCGCGGTTTTTGCTCGTGGGAATTGAAAACTGAGCCAATTGCCAGTGACAATGTTACTCCAATTGGTTGGCTTGTCGGTTTTGTGCGGCAGCAATGTTGGTTGGTGCGCTCGACGTTGGTTCGTCTATGCAAACTATTTTAATGGTGGTTTATGTTCAACGGAACGGTGAAAACATTGGATGAGGTTAAATGAATGATCCCGGGAGTCACAAGTGGCGCTGGAGAAAATGGTATCGCTACAATGTATCACCCCGCGAATGTTTAAGTAGCTTTATTGATGCAATTAGCTAAGTTCTTTGTTTGGACAAACATTTCTAATGGTGTATACCGGTCTACAAGAATTGGGTTTAGGTCCGTTTGGCGCCTTGACGATCAATCCCACATGGCACAGCATGACATGCTCGCAACGAAAATGATGATTGATATCTTTCAGCCCCATGACATCTATCCGGTTGAATTATGCTACGTCGCGGGGCAGGGACCGTTCTGTTTCCCAGCTCGGTTCGAAATTCCCTAGAATCGGAGGGAACATATGTGCGTACAAATATCAATCTACCCACTCCAAGGTAAGACAGGGAGGAGATAACAGCTTCCACTTGTGCGGGTTATTTTCGATCCTTCTTGAGGACCTCATGTTGTCACGGTTGCTGACGGGATGGGACCTGCCCGGAACATGAGGCAAGTGTCATGTTTTTATTTTATTTACACGGGTAAACCCGCGTCGCGGCCTCGGATCAGCTCGGGTTCGATGGTGCGGAAAGAACGGAAAACAATCCCCCACCGAAACCGTGATCCTCGGGAAGGCTTCGGCACAAGAACGGCAAACCAGAAGACCTTCTACCGTACCTTCCGGGGATGTGTCCTTTACCGAAGCGCTTTCGTTGGTCTTCCCGTATTTATTTTCAATCGTTTCTAGACCACTGCCTGTGGAGGGGGAGGGGAAGGGTGAGCCCAACTCGCAGTAGCCATCGATCAAACGACGCTGACCATCCTTCATTATTTTTTTCGTCCCGCTTTTCCCAACACCCTGAGCCCCCGAGCTAAAAGCCACTCGTTTTCGTTCGCCAGTTCGCCGTCCTAATAGTTTAGTTGTTTATTTCTTTCCTCGGGTTCCAATTTTTGATCCATAGTCGATCGACTGGACAGGAATCCTCTCCCCCCCCCCCCGCCCCTCACCCTTCCTCAAAAATGGTCCTCCCCCGACACATGTTTCGAGCTGGAAATCGAGGATCATTTTTCAAAAACCCGCTTCCCTATCGAATCGTTCGATCTAATTGCTTGTCTTAATGTCCATCGTTTTGTGTCTATTAATTATGATGTTTTTTACCCCATTCGCCCGTCGTTTGGTCGAGTTTTTGTTTCACCTCGCCTCCGCGTGTGACACGTTTGAATTTGTCATTTTCGATTCCCGTTTTTCATTCGGTTCCTACCCCGGGTGGAATGGAATTTGCATCGGTTACTACGAACCTTGGGAACCTCTGATGTGTGTTTTCATTTTTTTTTCCCCCGAGGACAGACAGACAGAACTGGTTTGATTCAAGATCAATCTCATTGATGTTCAAGTATCGTCTAGGAACGAACCCTTATCACACATTTATCGGACATCGGACATGGGAAACGGTGATCTCTCTTTCGCTTGTGTGTGCCGCATTTTTCGGAGACATCGTAATCGACCCGATCGACCCGGACCGGAAACCAGACGCTGACTAATGCCTCAGCTATGTTATGCTACCACCATGCTGCATGCTGTTGAAGCTGTTGGGAGCTGCGCGCTTTCCCAGTTCGGTGAGCCGTTGCTGTGGAAGCACGCTGTTCGCAAATATGCGAATGCATTAGGGGTCTCCACTGCGTGCTCGAGACGAGCGTAGGCTTCGACCGGGAGGCGGGTGTGTCCCCGACGCCTGCGACTGTTTGTTTAGCTTTCCCCCGCGATCCTTGGTTTTCTTCTCCAGTTGCTTTCCTTCTTCGGGGAGAGCATTATTTTCCTCCGAGGCTCGTGTTGGGCGTTGCGAGCCCACGTGGGCTGCTGTGGTTTCGGGGGTGAACAATGTGTCACCCGGCTCGATGTGGGGTGTTGGTGGTGGTGGTGTGTGTGTGTGTTTGTACCGAAGCCGGTCGCTCCGAAATCCACACGAAAGCTAGACGGCAGCTGCAACAAACAGCTGCAAAATTCTGCTAGATTATGGATGCTGGATTATGGTTTCACTTTTAGACCCCTGTTTTCTTAGGAGCCTTCCTACCCGACATGTTCCGGGTTGAGCCTGGGGACTTCGAGCATATGGCCAGACGCTGTTGGTTAGGTTCGCGCGTGTTGGCGAATAAATCTTTTCTTTTATGAAACAACCACGACACACAATGTTACACACTGCCTCTGCTTCGCCTCATTTCCACCGATCTGTGACCCTGTTTTCTCTCCGCATTCGAGTTTTGCGCGTGTCAGCCGGCTGAAGGTAATAATATAAATAATAAACAATTATGGAGCACAGGAACTGTCTGCGTTTGGTGTTGACATGATTAAATCACCGTCCCAGATCGTTAAATCAAAACCCCCGCCCTGCGTCGCGCCGGAACTGTATGAAATAGCGATTGACGTGTCGTGGAATTGTTACACGCAATGATTTACCATTTTCCTGTGGAATTGTGTAAGGCACAGTTTGCGTTTGTTTCGAATAGGATTGAAACTATGTCTTGTTTTCGTCTTCCTCACTCCTAATATCTATTGGTGGAATACTTTTTAATGAAAATATTATATATTTGCACTTCTGTGTAGAATTAAATGGGTAATACATTAAAAACAGTAATAAAAACTTTTCAAATAAAAAAAAAGTAAATGAATGGTAGCTATTTTCGTAAATTTTTTTAAAGAAGTTATACGAATTTCGATCCGTAAGTCCTCTCTAACAGCATCTGTCAAAGCTTAAAATGTGTGGAAAGCGGAAAAAACAAACTAATTTGTTTTTTAATAAATGTTACCCCATAATTGCTAATAATTATTTTTAATTTCCTGCACCGCCAGAAAGTGTTTGTAACACATATAAAAGTACAATGTTTTTTGATATGAATCATTTTATTATTATAGCTGTTCCGTACCAAAGTTAGTAGACAAGCCTGGGGTTAGTTTTCCGGTTCATTTAATGTTTTCATTGAATCTGGTTAGTAAGCATTTGTTGAATATTATATGATTTTAAGCGGAATTTTTTATTTACTTAATTTAATGTTTTCTTCGCATGCTCCTATTTCGGTTTGCCAATATCCTTTTTCATGATTTTAATTCTAGCTTTAAACACATTTGTGGACTGTTTTATTGCATTGTTTTAATTTTTTGGATAATTTGTGTATTTAACTCTATTAACGTGACTTTTTTCTTTACTTTTAGCTTTATTGTCATCGCTTGTCTCGTCATCTGCAAACAGTCCGTTGTAATTTTCTTTTGGACCTATGGCTCATTAGACTTTCAACAGAGTCCAAACAAAAAAGAAGATCGCTTCTTAAGCCCTTGCGAAAACTTTGACGAAAATGGATTTGGGTTTTAAATTTCCATCACTGCAGTTCAACCACCCTTCGAGTCAATTTTACGGGCAGGACAAAAAAGAAGAGCATTATCAGCACCACGAGCAATCTGTTGCATTTTGCTTCAGCCCGAAACCCCGATGGGCTCCGGTTTTTCGCTCGGCTTGGCGTGTTCCTCGTGGTGCGATGGTGGTTTCGGGTTCAATTTGTCAGCCGTCCCGGCGCTCATTCGGGCTGCCAAAACCGTAACCCCCACGGGCAACTGATGACGGGCCGGCTGCGAGCATCGTTTCGTCAGATATAGTATTTCACTGACCCCCGGTAGAAGATAAAGTGTTCGGCCCTGTGTTTTACCCTGGAGCCCGGCGTTTGCGTTTGCATGCGTCTTGCTTTTGAGCCTTTGGTTTTTTTTGTTTTCGGTGTTTGCTTTCCCTCCTTACCCATCCATAGTTCATCTGTTCATCGTTCTCTAGTCATGTTACCAACAATTTGTCGCTTCCACGCTGGTGCGTTGAGTTGATCATTTCCTCTCCGGTTTTTCGGTTTTCGGTTCGCTGCCGTCCACACATTATTGTGCGCTGCTGCTGCTGCTGCATTGCTCTAGATCGCCGCCCGCTGCCTGGCGGAACGCTACCGTGTCGTCTTACGCTCGCATTCTTCACCGAGACCCCTTGGGAAAGGGGAAACGGAGGAGGAAACGCCACGCTCACGGAAGACAAAGTGCGCTCCGGTGTCGATGGCGTCGACGGCAAACAAATTAAGGTCCGAAAACCAAATATGTGAGCGCACGCCTGCCCAATGGGGGAAGGGAAAGGGAGGTAACGGTCGGGAGTGCTGCTACCTCTGCTCCGAGGAACCGAGCGAAATTCTCCAAACGCCGTGCGTTTTGCGCGCGTTTCCGATTTCCACCCTCGACGCTTTCCCGCGGACGGTTCGTAGCGTTGCAGAAGCTGCGAAAAGGCAACGAAATTCTTTTGGGCCGAAGAAAAGAACACCGAAAACAAAAACTAACTCACAGCTCCGGTCTCGCTCCAAGTTTTACATGCAGTGCAATGAGAATAAAATACAAACAAAAAAAAAAAACAACAACAACCATCCCATGTAGGAAAGGAGATCCAAAAGGAGAAGCAAACGAAATGCACTGGAGAAAGGACAAGAGGAACAGCAAAGAAAAAAAAAAAACAAGAAAAGCGGAGGGGTAAAAAACAACAAGCGCAGGTATCGATTTACATGCAAACACGATGTGTTATAATGCAGTGCCAAATATATATTAACATAAAATAAGAATTTACTCGAGTTTGCTGCCCAACCGTTTTCGTTGCCTCATGCCCTCGCCGCGAGTGCGAGTGCGGCAAGGATCGCTTTGGCGGGATCGCGCTCCTTTCTGGTAGCCCACGATCGGACACAACTTCATCAAGTGCGAACTTGCAGCCCGCCTTTCACCACCGACCCTTTTGCGTTCGGGGGTTTTCGAGGGCTGGATAGGGGTCCGCTCGATCTCGATGTCTGAATCCTGAACTGGCTGCAGAAAGGGAGCACGTACATCGGATGCTCCCGACATCCCACCTGCGCCGAAGTGGATCGATTGGTACAGCACACACACACACACACACACACACACAAATATACAGCCAAACATGGAGCGAAGAAGGAAGAACGACATCGGAGCCGGAAGACGAACGATGCGTTGATCTTCAGTTGTATGACAAGACGGAGCGGTTGCCTCTTCGCCGTCCCTCGCCCGCGTTGACACGGATTGGTGAACCTTTGATCCGATCAACGATTCCCGGGCAATGTGTTCCGGGTGCACCGGAGTGACAACCTCTTTTCGGCTCAATTTGTCAAGAACGGCAATCTGCATGACAACCTGTACAAGGAATGTATGCGATGGCAATGCTCAAAAGGAGCGTAAAACAACACGAAAAACATCGATTTGGTAGGAAGGGGGCGCGCTGTAAAGGATGTACTATCCTACCGGGGGTCAGGAATTTCGTAACTCATCACTCAACCAGTTGTTGCCTCATCTAATCGTCCACTTGTCCTTTGCGAGTAAGACCAAGCCCAAGTTGCTGCTACCGACCACCAGATGGCGGTTCTAGGGATACAAGACAGGATCGTCCTGTCGAAGAAGTGGCATAAGCATTTCATTATGTCACATGTGGGGACAGTTGTAGTCTGCGGTACACTCACACGGAAGCACACGGAGGACAAAGGACGGAGCGTTGCTTCGAACACAAATATAAGTCAAACGCATTCCAAAGGTATCCGATGTAGATAAACGGTTCCATTTGCAAACGTTTCGCCGTGTTGTTTTAATGGCCCTTCGAACACTCAAGGAGCGCCTCTCAGCTCACTTTTTATTATTATTACTATTATCATTATTGTGTGTCCGTGTCTCCGCCGATGGGTGCAGTTTGCTCGCCTTCACATTCAGCTTTGGGTGCTTTTTTTTTTCTCCACAAAATTTCTTTCCCTTCGAGCGGGAACCTTTCTTTCCGCTTCGGCTTCGAGTCGACTCGCATCTCCTTAACCCAGGGAACCTCGAGCAAATTGAATGAAATCGAAGACAGTAGTAATTATTTTTCGTATTTCCTCTTTCGTTCCGTGCTTCGAGTTTGGTTTTGGGTGACCGTTTTTTTTTTTTTTTTTTCGTTTGTCTGGTCTTCCCTTTTTTTCTCCCGTTTCGACGAGTGAAGCAAAACGAAGAAATCATCGAAGTGCGCAAACGATCTGGCACAAATGCAACCCTGGCGGTGGTGGTGTGTGCAGTTCCGGGCGGTTTAGAGTGTCGCACCGTCGGCCAGATTTGCGCTCGTTCGGTTTTCGGTTCGGTTTGGTGACTTCCTATGCCAAACGCGCTGGCGCGCGCGCTCTGCATCGAGGGGGACGCAGATCGAATCGCGCGACAACGGACGGCGAACCACGACGAACGAGTGAGGGTCGCGAACGAGCAGTTGTCGTGTGATCTTTGGCTCCGCGAAGCACACTCGAGACACTGAGCGCGTTGGGAACTCGATCGTTTCGTTCGATAGGCTCCGAAAGGGGTTGATGGCGCGGCGGGTGTCGTGGTGCCAATTTGGATGAAAATCAGCCTGCATGCCACGCGTGTGCAGTCGCATCCCCTCGAGGTCCTTTCCGCCCCCGGAAGGGGGGAGGCGAGGGGCACCACCACCGGGCGGAGGGGAAGCAATCATGATTCAGGAGGTGCGAGCGAGTTTATTTCCACTTGCGAAACGTGTGAATTAATTGGAGGTTAATTATAATGTTAATCCACTGCGCTGCCGAGGGGGTTGAGTCATATTTTATTTCGCTCACCCCCCCCCCCCCCCCGCTCACCCCGCCGCACCGGGTGACAACGGGGCGCGTTTTCGAAACGCGAAAACTGATCCCAATTAAGACATTAGCAAATCCGGTCGACCCTGCGCGGTGGCGTGGCGCAGTACGTATTTTAGTGTGACCGGCGAACCGATCGATTCGGGGCGGCTTTTGTCGATTGGCTTTCCGTTCGTCGTTTTTCCGTGGCGTGCGTTTTACGGAAGCGTTGCGCATGATTGGCGAACGTTCGCCCGGGCGGAAATAGTTGAAATACTGCCGCATAAATCACCGCGAAAACCTTCCACTCAAGTCGTTCCACATGGTTTACGGTGGCTGTGCATGAAACGCTCGTGAGGTTTCGAGAAGAAAAAAAAGTTTTAAAAGTTTCAAAACGATAATTAAATTATTAAGATCGTCTAGACAGCAAAATTCCTACCATCGATCGCTTATCGGTAGACATCAGCAAGCGGCCAGCGAAAAAAGGAAACCCCCTTTTCCAGTGACACAGACACAGCTCCCGTCGCTCGCGATCGCGATTGTGATCGGTACAAGCGCCCTCCCTCTCCCATCCCTCTCGCAGTTTTAGACTCATGGAGAGGGCGGGACGCGGAATGCGCTTAGCATATCGTCACCGATTAGGCTTCGGCCGGTATGCGCCGATGGAGGGTGGTTGCAATTTCGTGGCGTTACTTCGCGAGCATATCGATAGGAGGAAGGGTAAGGGGGGAATGAAAGGGAAGGGAGTCATACTCCACCATTTCTTGTCCCTTTGTCATACCCTACAACTCCAAAAGCTCCACGAGGGAATGAAAAGGAACGAATAGGTTGTTGGCATTGTAGATTGAAATAGAAAGACTTCAACGCAAGACTAAGTGAGTACAACTTAATCCCGCCACTAAGTGGGCTCGCTTCGTGTTGGTGCGAGGGACGGGTGACGGTGTCCGGAGATCGACATCGGTGTGCGCGTTCGGCTGAAGCAAACCGGCCGATAGCGTGTGGCTTAACTGCGGCTCCCCCTATTCGGGTAAGTAACGCGCCACGAAGCGACTTAAATAATTAAAATATTCATTTCAATTCCCAAATACCCCCCCACAAGCCATCGCCAGGCGAGTCAACTATCGTCGCAGCGAATCTTTTACTAACCGCTGCCAACATTGTCACCGGTGTCGCGAGCCCTTCCTTGGCAGCTACTTTGCATCGATACGCCTCATCGAAGCGTAAGGGGTTGCGAAGATGCAGGCGAAATAAAAAGCTACAACCGGGCCCGAAGGCAGCCGCGGCGGTCTATCTAACGGCCACCATCTCGGTAATTATAATGCTGACAAAATGAAAAATAATTGCGCAAAACTCAACCTCTCCCCGAACTCGACTCGGCGACGGGGTTGGGGTTGGATAGATAACTTTTCCCGTCTGCGACATCGCAAGCACCAGAAGCGGACGATGCCGAGACCCGTCGCTGACCGTTGAAAGGAGATCTTGTAATGACGATTTGAGCCGAGGCTGACGATGATGGAGACGATGCAAGCGGCGATGCATTAACGTGGTTGTTAATGTCCTGGACAACGGAGAGGCATCGGCGGGGAAAGGTCAGACGAGCATGCAAGGGGTCGTTGGTAATGCACACACGATTGTAATGTCATCAAACAGTAGTTCAATACGTTGTTTGACGATCATTTATGATCATTTATCGCTCCGCGATTTACAACAGGCGCTTACGCAGAGAAGAAATATTATGCAATAAATTGTCATATGTAAAAGCAGTAGATCAATTCAGTGTATTATTATTTTGTAGTCAATACTTGAATTTTGTTTGTTAAGGCTTGTGGAACAGTTTTAAAAGAATCGCCAGAATCGTGCCCGCTTGCAACGATTCGAAACATTCCATTTCCGTTTGTGCCGGGTCAAAAAATAAATCAACCCTCAGAGATCCGTGGCTCTCATGTTAATAAGCAATTAATAAGTTGAACAAAAAAATGTCAGACACACACACACACACACAAATGTGAATGTGAAAATTCCTGAGAATGATTTTCTCATCGCACGAGATACTTGGCACGATCCCGTCCGATCGTGTTTACCCTTTGATTCCTTCCGCCCCGAGTTGGATGTGGATGTTTGTTCCGTGCCGATCATGGGCCGGAGCTCATGGAGATTGAAAGGACACACCATTCGGCCCCCTCAGCCGCCTCCCTTTCCCCTTCCTCGAGCGAAACATAAACATCAAATCCAAGATGAAGTGATGGAGCCCGCTTCGCAGATGGATACCTGTTTCTGGGAACCGTTTTTGAAGATGTGTGTTGTTCGAGTGGAGATGGGAATGTTTTCCCCTCCCGATGCTCGGTTTTGATGCATTCCGGCGGCGTCCGTGTCTGGCGGTGAAGTACTCGCAAACGTTTCAAGGCCGGCGTACTTGGGGAACTAAGCCCAACCGGGGTTTTATTCGCTATTCGTTATTTCCCACACGCTGGTTCCGCGTGAGATATTGTGCTTATCATGTGGCAGAAAATGCTCGATGGCTTCGACTGGGCATTAAAATACCATTTTGGAGAATTTCCGAAACGTTTAACCTTTACGATACCAGCATGAGGTGTCTGGTGCAAGTCTGCTCTGAGGAACTCGAACCAAATATTTCAAGGTTAACCCCGACGTGGAGCCTAATGCGTGCTCGAGTGTGTTCTATCACGGACGTTATCTCACGGCGCGGGAATTCCAGAGTTCACCGCACGACGCAATCCGGGTACCGATGATTCACTTTCGAGAGTTTTCGAAAGATCTTCGCCGGCCGCTTGCATGATTCGGAGGATATTATTGATTATTTAACCCGCGCCGTCCGGTTGATCCCGTCGAGCAAAAGGATCCGGCGATGGGAGAGGCACATGTGGGATGCCTATAATTCATCATCAATCGACATAAATCAATTTCACTTTTTTTTTCTCTCAACCGAGACGCAGCCTTGAGCTGCACTCTGGGAAGCCCAATTTGCATTCCGTGGTTTTTGTTTATCGCCTTTTAAGCCCATACTCGGACACCACCGGTCTCGGGAACGTCGGGACTAAATGGTGCAACCTTTTACGACTCGATTTGGCAACGCGGGGCGAGTGTATTTAATTTAGCCCGGTGCACTTATCTATCTTCGAAGCCTTGGTTGCTCGAGCGGGTTGGCTGACCACGAGTGTTGGGGTATTGTTAATCGTCGAGCTTTATTTTTGCAGCCTTCAGGAATGTGTCGCGAGATTAAGAGCACCGAAGTGGCCTGTGTCCGCGAGTGTGGGAGTCACTTATGTTCGCTACGGGGGATGATGATAGCCTCGCGAGCGGAGAGGGAACTTTGTAGTCGAAGTTATCGCGACGTAAAGGGGACCACCGGGGAAAAATATTTAAATGCACGATGAACAAGAAATCTACGGTTTTTGGAACGGAAATTTGTGCTACAAATAAGGGGTGATTCCTTAATAAACAGTAAATCGTAAACGATTCCCGGTGGCTAACCAAATATTTGCGCTTTTCCTCAACGTATCCGAATGGAAATAAGATCAATTCGGTGAAGTTGGCACGCGTAAAGGACAAACAATTTTTCTACGCCTACCTCTCCCACGGATTTCTCGACTCTCGATTGAAGTGCAGCATTTCGAAACGTTGTGGCCTACAATATCAAAAACAATCGAACCGTTGTTATTATTCCACCGGCTTTGGTAAAACTTCTTTTTTTTCGTCTCAAACACATAAGATCGTGACCATTCGTACGTTACGACGATCACCCTTTACTTCTCGTCACTACAGCGCCCTCACAGAGCTTTCCTTTTTACAAGGGAAAGAGTTTGAGAAATTCGTAGAACACCAACCCGAACGCAACATTGTGCGTCTTGACGTTCCCCCCCGGGATCCTTCCCTCCTCAAGTATGCTACGGTATGAAAATAAAAACAATGTTTCGTCAATCCGACCGCTAACGCTAACAGGGAGAGCAAACAATGATGAAAGATTGAAAGATTGTTGAAATTTGGTCAGATTGTTTTTGGTTAACGCTTCTTTTTTTTGGTTCGTTTTTGGATTGAAGTAGGTTTCCCAAATTTCTGGAATCGGCCAACCTACGGCGGGAGCATTGGAAGGTTGGTGGATGACGTTTTGATTCTCCTGAAGTGCTGGTCTGCTGGCAAGGGTTACCTACGGTGGGAAGGGATTGGAAGCCACTCGAGTCTGACCGGCGTCCAGCGTCCTGGACTGTAGTTGAAGTTTTGTTTTGCCATTGAATCTATTTATTTATTTATCACTCGATCGGACGCTGGCACGGATAGCCATGGCTGGGATGATTTGAGAAAAGGGGGTTAAATCTCTGTTACTAAGGAGTCGGCTCGGTTGGAATTCTAACCTTCCACTTTATTGGAATGTGGATTGAAGTGAAATTGACGTGGAAGAAATTTTGAAGCAGTTGTTCATAACGGATCTGATTGATGAGCTCGATATTGATTTCTTCTTTTATTTTTAAATAAGTACATATATGGAGTACGTTCAAAACCTTTTAGATATTGTTTCAACTAAAGCGTGGAATGTGTAATGGCTGTTTCAAACCTCCTAAGAATATTTCGAAAGAAAGAACTAGAACAAACATCACCCGAACATCATCGTTCGGTATCAGTCTCACGTAGTCAATTTAAACCACCGATACGATCACAATCGTATGCAGGTCATTTGGTTCGCTTCTCTGGTCAGGTTTTTATCGACCGTTTGTCGTTGCACCCTTGAGAAATATTCTTTATTTCCTTTTAGCTTTAATGGCTTTCAATTTATCTCAAATTACTTCACCGCCGTCCTAGCAAATGTCCTTCGTTTTCTCGCTCACTTTCGCCGCCCGCTCCACAATCGGAGACACTTTCTTTTCTACTGCCTTCTATGCTTGTTCTTTTATTTGATTAAGTAGAAACTGTCTGTTTTTTCCGTTTCATTTCTCCTTTCCCGGTTGCTCGTCGCAGGGAAGAATCCTGATCCGGGGAGGGATTTTTTCGTGCTTGCCTTCGCTCATCCCTCTTTCGCTTTCCTTCCATTCATTCCTTTTCCCGTTGCCGTTGCCGTAGGTCACGTCAAGAGCGACCCGCGCTACCATTAGAACGGACTAGGAAGACAAATTTATTTTCTGTCAAAATTGTCGCGATAGTTACGTTCACCTTCGTCGGGTTCGTCGCTTGCTTTCATTGTTTTTGGTCCCGCGAGCGCGCGCGCATTGAAGTCTTTTGTATGTATGTAGGAAGCTTTTGAAGCCTGAAACTGCGCACGCAATGCCTGGAAACCGGTGTTCCATGTGTTTGTGTGTATGCGGGAACGATAGGAAGATAAAATATGGCCGATCGTTTCCCCCGACCTCCACCACCTTTCGTACAACTTTCTCTAGCATACTTCCTTTCCCCCATTCCTGCCACGGCATTCTATTGACCACCACGAAGTGTGCCGGTCCGGTACGCCCGTTCTGCGAGCGCGACTATTGAAGCTCTTTGTAGGTAGCTACGCATTAGTCGCATCGGAGCGGATGACTC
Source organism: Anopheles ziemanni (assembly GCF_943734765.1). Taxonomy (NCBI): domain Eukaryota; kingdom Metazoa; phylum Arthropoda; class Insecta; order Diptera; family Culicidae; genus Anopheles; species Anopheles ziemanni. The sequence continues at coordinate 16,996,222 of NC_080705.1, read as the reverse complement.
ACGCTGAGAATGTTGCTCCCGGTACTGTCGTACCGTTCCCCCGTTCGAGCGGTTTGATAAATTATGTTTGCTTATCGATGCACGCATGCTGAGTGTCTTGTCTTGTCTTCGGGAACATTCTCTGTATCGCATCAGAACAAATATAAGATGGTAACGCATTTAGAACTACCCGCATTAAAATGTGTAAGCTTACACACGGGTGATTTCTTGTAAACATTATGTGCATATAATAATGTCTTGCGATTGTTCATTAAATTAACTTCTTTAAATCACAGGAAATATGTTGCGTAGAAATACTTTGGCCCTTATTTTGCCACGATTCAACAGCATGTCTTATTGGTTCGCATGTTTCGTGCTGGTATTCGAATTACTCTCGACCTGGGGTTATTTTCTAGAGCACCAGATAAGCTTGCCTAACCTACAGCGCAAGAATTACATTTCCCTGCACGCTACCCATATCGGTCTATCTCTTCCGCCGACCACGCACAGGCCGACCGGGCAAATTCCAGCGAAACCGTAACGCAATCCGCACGACCAATGCCAAACATTAGACACACGACAATGGTTTGTGGCGTGAAAGATAACGTATCCGATGCGTTCAGCGGAAAAGAAAGGACTTCTTTCGGCGGGGAGAACGAAGGGGAAAACTAAACACCACCACGACTCACACCACACTAAGATCTTTCCCCCCGGAGCAGTTTCTCATGAGAAAAGAGAAAACCCGCGTCCACCGTCGCACGGGACTGGGAAGCCAAACAAACGCACATTGTGCCGTGCAGGATCGGTTGTGCGGCTTTACGGGTGTGGTGGTTTACGAGACGGTACCGAAAAGAAAATGCACACGATCACGCATGGGCCGGATGCAAACGAGGCTTGCACCCGCATGCTGCAACATTGTCTCGGCTGCTGATGATGAGAAATGTTTGCGGATAGGGCAAGGTGTGGATAATGTGCGGCACCACATTATTTTTCGCTATTTTTATTGAGGATTTGCGGGCGCAAAGGCATTCCTCCCGATGGGTGGGAAGTTTCTGGTGATTACAAAGGAGCGCCTTATAAAATAAATACCCATAAAATAAAATCCCAACTGCATTCTTCCCGTTTCGACTGAATATATCTTGCGGCGGTTTGGGTTAAGCAAGAAATTATAACCATTTGGGATTCCTGAAAGCAAAAGGGAGACATAGAGAGAGAGCGCCAGCGTAATAAATTTGGTTTTCGCAAATAATTTTCACCGACGCCCCGGATGGTTCCTCCTCTTTGCAATTAATACTGCCCTCCTCCCCGTTTTGCCGTACGCATCGCTTCGACGGATGAAAAATACAAAGCACGAGCAAACCATACGTGAACCGCTACCGTTTGGGCTCTTGGGTTTTTCCTTCCCTTCGTTCGCGGGTTCCTGCCCCACTGGCGGGAAAACCCTTTGCCATTCGTTCAGGCGAAGCCTCCCAGCCTCTCTTGGACGAGGGCGGTTTGTGTGGTATAAATCAAAAATTCAATTGCTCCCATGGAGATGCGGAGGGAGCGAAACGAATCGAAAGCTAAAACGGTGGTAGGAAAAGCAAGTGCACCGCAAACAGACGTGCCCGTGGTACCGTGAACCCCGCCCCACCGTGCGCCCTTTACCTGCCCATAGTTCGTTCGGTTTTGCGCACACCCCTTTGTGCGTAATTAAAAGTTCTAATTCAATTAGCGGAAGTGACCGTTCGGGGCGCGGCCTCCGGAAGGTCCTCCCCGGGTGCTCCCGGGTGGTTTTGTGAAAATTGGGAGGAGACGACCGCAGCAACCGTCGTCGTACGGCGGCTTCGGCAGTTTCCTTCTATGCTGTCGTTTCCCCCCGAGCCGCTTAATAAACCCCTTTTACCACACCACGGCCCAGTGGCTACCGTTTTTTCTTGCGTTTTCTTTGTCCCTCGCCTCGGTGATGATTATGACGATAATGACCATAAACGATGGGACCCGAACGATAGACGGAGGAATGAGGGCGCGTGACGGCTTCAATGACGTTGTGAATCGAGCTATCATAATATGTTGGGCTCCAGTCCGCGGCTCGGTTAAAAACAAAACAACCGAAACGGAACCCACCGAAAACCGTCTCAGGACGAACGGTGGACCGGGAAGGGGAGCCGACGAATCGCGCAAACACGGACGAAAAGGCGTGCTCGGGGTGGAGCGTTTAAGAAAATTGATGAACTCGCCCGGCCCGGCCTCGGCTTCGACTTCGGCACCGTGAAACGAATGGAAGTGCCATTCGCCAACCGAGGACGGACCAGCGCCACCGGAGGGCCGGATTGGAGATGTCGATTCCTTAATAAATTAATAATAGGGTAGCGGTGGGCTGCGCGGAACGGCACGACCTCGCGCCACGATTACGCACCCGGGCATTGTTGGTGCTTGGTGCGCGTCCCGGAGCGCGTGAAACTACGCATGAGCCACGCGCCGGATTGCGCTCGGAGCCCTTGGCGGATGCCGCCTCCCGCGGGCGGGGCTTGTGGATTAATTGTGTTTTCGTTAAATCCACCAAATGCGTTAAATGATGCCCAGTGATGGGTAACTTTCGGTTAACTTTGTTTGTTTGCATAATTGAACGAAGTTTTTAACAGAAGGAACGGAATCTTTGATTCGATTTGCTAAAAGCAAAATTGAAAATTTTCTATATGTAGCGCATTCTTTGTATAATTTTACCCAATTCCAATAATGATTTGAATCCCAGATATTTACCATCTTTATTCTAACTAGTTACTCAATCAATGATCTTGATCTCATACTCACGCTCATTGCAATAACAGTGCTCTGCAATTTACTTAGGATAAAACAATTCAGTTTTGTAAATATTTTTTCATGTTTGGACCAATCTTTTCAGTTCTTTGCAACCCTTTTGTGCCTTTATTTTGCTTAATAAAAGATAAACTCAACAAATTTCTACAAATAAAATTTGTTTTAAACAGTATTTAAGTAGTAGAAATAAAGTTATTATTGTTAAAAGACGGATGCAATATTTCACTGCAATCATATAAAATTTAACATTTCTGCTGAAAGGGACAATCATTGCAATATGACTATTCTTAATCACCTTGATTAAAAGCAATGTTGCACTGAAATACGCATTGGCATATTATAATGACTGACAGTCAGAAGTGTCAAATTTTATTTCTTTTCAGTGAAGCATTTTATTTGCCTTCTAGAACCTTATCATCAACATTTCTTTTTATAACATAATTGTGAATGCAAAATTATACAAATAAGGTCATTGAATGAGTTACATAGAACTTACATTATTTTTGGGTTAAATCTTTCAGACAGACATCAAACATCAGCATGAAACTTGAGTACGTTTTAAGGAGAAGTACGATCCTGGACGATCGTTAGACCAGAAAGGAAAAATGAAGCCCTTTTCTATTTTTCGATAATAAACTCAAGACTTCAACAAAACGAATCATAAAAGAAATTGATTCCATAATTTTACATTTCTTCAAACGCCGTTTAACGACATCCAGTTGTGTTTGTTTGTCCAGAAGAAAATGTTACGTTCGAAGGTGTGAATTTGATCATCACTTTTACCCCCCCTCCAATAATAACGCTAATCAGTTTGATTGCATGTTCAGTGAATCATTTATCACTGATAAAAAAGCGGCAATTTGGCTCATCACATCATCATCTGCAAGGATTGAGCGAAAGAAAACACACACCGACGAGGAAAAACAACAACAACAAAAAAACCTACAAAACAATCTCCTTCCAATGGCGGCACGAAGGCACGCCACACTTTGAATCATAACGATTCATTTCGTTCCACCCAAAGGTTCGTTATTCGCGTTGGGCAGTGAGTGTGTTTTTTTTCCTTTCGCTCCCTCCCCATCTCCATTCGTTTGGGGTGGGCTGATGAAAAACCCTTGACCACACGGAGCCACAGCGTCGAGGTGAGTGGAGTGTTTCCACCAGTCGAACATGGGATGAAAACGAGAGCGGCAAAAAAAGCTCCGAACACCGTGCAACATGATTAGAGCGTTTATGCTGGGGTGATTTTTATTATCAACTGGACGGCATTCAAACCGAATCATGCCACGTTCGATCGGTGCAGTGCAGAATGCAAGGGAGAAGCACCGTGCCGTGCACGTGAACCTCGTCAGAACTAGCCGCTTCGCCTGATGTCGGTCGGTTTGCGTTGCGACTGTTGCGACTTTCCACTCAACCGAGATAGTGGAAAAACTCGAGCCGGGCTCGCTGCCCGAGTTGAAATTATTCTCCAACATCTCTGTTATTATACCATAAAAGAATGATTGAGCAGTTTTTTGCTAATTATTTTCCTAACAGCTTACCATCGCGTCTTGGCAGACGCTCCCGAAGACGACTCCCCGACTCGACGGTAGCGCAACCGGAGAATCTCCAGTCCACCCCACGGAAACACGTACCAAACGGAGCCAACGGAGGAAAATAATGGAGTGGGATACTTACCACCCGAAACGAACCGACTTCTTACTGGTGGCTTCTGCCGTTGTGAGCGGTTGCGCCGGGATGGATCGTGCAAGTGAATCGCCAACGAGCCTTTGGTATGGCTCGAGCCAGGTTGCCAGAGAAAAACTCGACCGAAAATAAACCCCAACCAAACCGCACTCCTGTTGGACTCTGGGTTAGCGCAAGAAAATCGAGTGTGAATGGAAGCATTAGCGAAAATGAAATGCTTGATAAGTTTTTGTTTATTTGCTGTTATGATCACTTATTGATGGGTCTGGTGGTATCGGTGGATTGCTTTTTGTTGAGTTTGTTTCTCCGACGCGATGGGATGGGAAACAAGTAGTTTGATTTAACCAGCTTGTGTTTATCCTGCACGATAAAGGCGAAGAGTGCGAGTGTTAACATCAAAGTGGCATTCGAAATCGATTTTTCTCACAGTAAATTCAACTTCAATTAGTTTTAAAGGTATATTTGGATTTGTTTCCACTCGAAGTGTGATTTTCTATTCAGTTCTCTAAAAAGTAGATAAAATACAATTACTTTGAAATGTTTGTTTGAGGAGTTGTTTATTATACGGTTGCTAGACTTTTATCAAGCTTATAACAATATGGATTGTTTGTTAAAAGTGTTTCTACGAGTAGTGAAATGCGTCTTACAATGAAGAATTAAAATTTTCAATTTACTGAAAAGTCGATTGTCTTCATCAGAACCATGGTTTAGTGCTCGTCGTCTTCACCGAGAATGTAACATTCTCAACCTAACGACGTAGATAGATAATGTAACAGAAAATTACCAAGGAAAATGGGCCACAAGCAGTTTTCATGAAGTAAGCAACTTGATGCTCTAGTTCGATTAGAGATTAAATAGATTATTTTTGGTAGGATAAGCTAGGTTATGTTGGGATGGGCTTTTTTCATGTTTTTGGTTGGTTTTAGCTACCGTGGGTTTTTCAAAATTTCTATTATTCTTTTTTTCGCTCACACTTCCTCTAATTTATCCCGGTACAACAGTTTATCATATTAGTTAATAACCAAATTAGTTTCATCTACCAAGATGTTCGATTTCGAACCCGTTAGTCCTCATTATAATTAGCCATAAGTATTATAGTTTTTTCATCTTTCAGGCAATAAATCACTACTACAACTCAGCAGGACCATTTACTTATTTTAATTTAACATTCCAAAACAAACGTCAACAGTAGAGTAAAAATTGTGACTTTTTTTAACAAAATTACTTGTAGTCAATTTATGCAATGGCAAAATAGTCATGTAATATTAGTCATGTAACATTACAAAAAGTTCTGAAACGCGCAACTCTTTTAAAAACTTCAAGTTTGTGTAGGAAAGATATTTAATTTCCGGTTTTTATGATATCCTACTAAATTATCGAGATGTCCATCTTGTCCCTATAACAAAGCTCCCACACATTTGCTCAATGGTTCAAGCTACCGGTTCGCAAAAGACCCTTGACGGCTCGCCAATTACAAACGGGAACCATTTTGTGTGAGCCCGTGTTCCGGAGTTGCCGCACCTCGGCAAACCCGGATCCGGTTAGCAAACAATGCGTTAAGCTGCTCGGTTTGCAGCGGGGCGAACATTACGGAAACGGAGCGACAAGATCTGCCCCGAGAGCTGGCAGATCGGCGATCGGATGATCGGTTGTGAGATTCGGTTGTCAATATCATCCAATTGGATCTCTGGTCGCTCCGGGGGGGGCGCTGCAAGGGAAGCTGCGATGAAGCAAAATGGCATCCAATCAGCAAACCGAATCGCCAGCTGGGTACATCCAGTTCGGTCGCCCTCATCATCATCGGCAGGCAGCAGCAGCAGCGGCAGCAGCTCGAGTGACACCCGGGACCTGCCTGTCAGAGAGGCCAGGCCCCATATTAAACGGCTATTTTACGACCCGACGTTTCGTTGGTGTGATTTGATTAGCGAAAACGACAAAAAAAACGACACGAACAGGACGGAGACAACAACGGAAGGCAGCAAAAATCCACAAACCGATCGGCCCGAATACCCGAAGCGTGTGGGCTTATCGGGGCGCTTGCTAGAAGTTCTCTGGAAGTGGCAAAACAGGGAACAACACAACGACGGGCAAGAAAGCGACCCAATCAGCGGTTCCAAGTGACAGACCGAGAGCCTCGGACGACGCCATCACGGTCGTCATCTTAATCATCCGGGCGATCGGCGGGGCGGGAAGCGGCGAGGGGATGATTATAAAAATATGCAGATGAGATACGCCTAGAATTATAATGTGCCATTGGCCACAGCTCTAGGTGGCTGATGTGCGGAGGACGTGCCGGGAACGCCGTTCCCGGTTCCCGTTGGCTGGCCGGGCACTAAGGTGGTCAACTAATTTAGCCACGGGGCGAGCATCCCGAGGTTCCGCCGGCCGGGGGCACGATCGGCTTATGTCGCCCATCATTTCGCGTAAGAAGAAGGAGGAGACAGTCGGTGTGTGTGTTTTTTTACCGTCTTGAGTAGCGCTCCTTAAGTGACTAGAATTGGCAACGAGTGTCGCAAAGCTTGTGGAATCTTGCTATTCCTATCGGCGCCATATTGTTTAACTGTCGAACGATCGTCGACTGATTTTCGTTGGTTCGCTGGAAAAGCTTTAGTTAGAGTACGATATTTCACAAATAGATTTATATGAAACAGGACCTGCTTCAAATCAACACAGCTGTAATTCTCACCAAACCGATGATGAATCATCAATCCTCAAATTACATCTAATCCCGACAAAATAAAATTCCTGACAACTGAGGAGTAATTCTATCTCACCGATGCTGATGATTTCTAAACAAAATCGTACAGATGCCCCTCGCTTCGATCCTTTTCAAGTTTACCCACGAAAAGGTGTGACGACAAGGGAAGGATAATGTGGCGCAGTTGCACAAACAAGACCCTGATGCACAGGAACAGATGCGATAATCCGAGGGATCCTTTGAGCTGCTGAAAGGAATTTTATATCTTCAAGGGATTAGGTGACAAGGATTAGGAATTTTAGAGGTTTTAAAAAAAGGTGTCGACATGAATGGTGTTTCTTGAAACATTTTCAGTTGGCAGCTTACCAAATTGGGTTCATATTCTGTTATTTGAACAACTTTCATTTGCTTTCTACAGAGATCAGAAACTGATTCCCAGAAAGACCATCCGGCAGTACAAAGTATGCGAAGTTACGAATCAGCATGAATCTTTGTGACAATGATGGAAAAGAAACTGCCGGATGTACGCACTCTCGGGGTCTACTGCAAATATTGCAATTTTTTCGAATAATTTATTCAAATACCACTCCTTCCAATGGTCGGTGCGACCAATTTATGCCCGGCCTGTGAAGACCAACCAGCGCTCAGCGGCAACGTCTCCCATAAAGAAGTCCCGCGCTGCAAGACAAGATACGCGCGTCATAAAGTTCTGGACAAGTGGCCTTAAACATTGCACTCGTTACCGAAGACACACACGTGAAGGGAGGGTGGTGGGGGAAAAGGGTTAAGGTAAAATCCCAGAGTGCAACAGGCAAAGGATGCAATAAGAGCGATCCCGTCTGATCTTGCCTGATTCCGACACCGATGATGCGTGCGGTGGACGGTGGCGACGAAACCGAGGCCAAAACGACGAGCGAGATTAAAGAAATAGTTAAACGGCGGCGGGGGGCGGGGGGAAAAGAAACGAAGGCGGCACAGTAAAAAAAAAAACAACCGTGCGACTAGGAACGTGCCGCGAGGTGTTGCGAAGGACTAAACTTCGCGCCATGATCATCATCATCTACGCTTGTAGGCATTCTGTTTCGCTGTCGCCGTTCGCTCCGATCCCGCGGTGTGTCGAGCGCAGAAGTGGATGCAGAAATGCACTAAATACATCTCGCGCCGGTCGGAAGGCGCGAGAATCCGCGCAGCCCGCGCGCCGGTTCGTGGCGCATCGTCTGTGAAGCGAAAGACTTGAACGCTCGCATCAGCGACGAACGGTCGACGAAAGAAAGCCGTACGGTTGGTATTTTGCAGTACAACCAACTTACCAGCACCTCGGCTAGGCAATGGAACCCCTTTCCTCTATCTCCCCCCTGCTCCCTTTTCCAGTCCTTCCATCCTCTACCGTGTCGCGTACAATTCATTCAATTTGTTTACTATTTTATTAGGCATTAAATTATTCAATTCCTCTGTTTCAACATCTTGTTAAGCCGTGTGTTTACGTTTGTTTATAAATATGTATATATTTTAATTTAATGAAACAATTGCCGACCCGGGAGGGAGCGGGCCGAGGGGTTTCGGGATCTTCGGACACGATCGGTAACCTCCGTGTGCCGTGTGGATGCTGCCTCCCAGCCGACGCTACCTTATGGTTTGCCGAGGGGTTGGGTGCAGTTGTAATTGAGTTAAGAGAACGTAGGCGCAATCCATGCTTCGCCAAGCGCGAGGCAAGGCACGCCGGTCTCGAAATAGGAGCGATCGTTTATGAAATGGCAAGATGCGAGAAGGTACGGCAGCAGCAGCACGATGATCTGCACTGCAGAGGGAAGCCAGCAAAAAAACAGTGCCAATGCAACGCTGGTGCGCATTGGTGGCGATCGTGCTGCACATTTGCATCATCCTCTGGCGATGCCGATGCCAGCGGATTTCAACCGTTCGGCGTTGTGTTAGATGACCCTCCGCTGTGCGCGGCGGTTTGGCTTTTGCGGGCAGTTTGTTTGCAGAAGAAGGATTGACATCGCGCGGCGCACGATCGACGCTGGCGAACGCTGGGCGCCACTTTTCTCCGACCCGAGCCCGCTCCGAGTGGTGGGAGAAAAATGGCAAATTATGTTGTTAAATTATAGGAAATTCACCGGTAATTAGAATTTTTCACAGCTCGAAACCGCTGCTTTAGGGATGGTGGACGATTCCGGCCGATTCGCTGGCTTCGAAATAATGTTGCGCAGTGAAGGGAATGCATCTAAGTACAGAAGTGATACTATTTAAGCACCAGCAATAAGTGCGCCCCGGATGGAAAATTCCACAACGTCTTGAACTGTGAGAATATTTAATTGGCGGTATTAAATCTTGCGCGAGAGGTATGACGATCGTTTGATGCTTTGAGCGAAATAACTTCTGCATAATTTGAATAAACGCATCCTTCGTTAACGAGCTCTTATTTATGCCACCAAAGGCCGTGTTGTGTTGTGTCATGAAAGTGTATTGCTCAATTAATTTCACTCCAATTTTTCTGTAAACTTTCCCCACAAACGAGATAGGGAACGCTCCACTTCGCTGTGTCAATTTGTGCGCAACATGGAGCAACATTTAAGGCCTCAAATTGATATTTACCAACCCATCGGCTGGCGGTATTTATCCGGCCATTGTTTGGTTTTCCGATTTTTCTAGCCAAACAAATCGTAAAACGTAAAAAGACCCATACCGTTCCGCTCGCCCGCTTAGCGGCACCACATTAGAGGTGCCATAAAATATGATTGATTCCCTAGCTTTCGACACCGGAAAGCCCTTTGAAATGATTTACTTAGGGCAGCAGACACATACACACACATGCACAAACAGTCGGTTAAACAAGATCTCATTTCCTCGTCGTTACGTCGACCGGGACCGTCGAGGCGGAAGTAATAACGAGCGTGAAAATAGAGTATGTGGGAAACGGGGCGGTACACAAACAGGAATCAAATCATCCGGCGCGGTTCGCTCTATTTATCACCGCGTGTGTGTATGGCAGTGCTTTATTCATCATCGAAAAGCAAAGAAAAATGTACCGAAGCCGTCTTCAACTGTTCCATCGGACTTTTTCCCAAAAAAAGGAAGGAAAAAACTTAGCATCACATGAATCTGCCCGTGAAATCGTCTCGTTAGCATGCACATGCTCAAGCACACACATAAATACACACACAAACAGGACCAAAAAAAGACAAAAACCGACCCGAGAAAAACAAAGCGCTTCAGAGCTGCTTCGCGGCGGTGCGGTGGGTTTATTCTTACATCCTGTAAATCACACCTCGCTCTAATAATTCTCACCAAACAGTGTTAAGAACCGAAAATGCCGACCGTCGGTTTCTTTCCCACTCCGCGGATTCACCATGCGGGTTGCCTATGCTCGAAACGCACCATTCCTCCGTGCGCAGTCCATCCTGGGAGGATCGAAAGTGCAAACATATAAAATGCAATTCACATCCGCGTTTTCATCGTTTTCCTCCATCGTCCGTTTTCGGTTCAATCGTCGAACGCCGGTCCAGGACGATGTTTAGAGTGTGTGTGTGTGTGCGGAAGTGTCCAGGACTGAAGGATGGGGCAGGGTGGGGGCAGTGTAACGCCGAGGATTTTTGTTTTCCCATCGTGTTTTCGGGTGGTTGGAAGTTTTACATTAATCCAGATTCCTTTTTATGAACGATTCGCTGGCCGCCGCTTTGATCCGCGCTCCGCGATCGTGACATGCTTAACACTTGAACAATGCGTGTTCAGTATGCATGGATTGCAGGAGGGGCGTCAGCGCGTTAAACAAAACCCCCCGCCCGCTCCACCGGACGACCGGCGCGCCGAAGAGGATCGTATTGCGGCAATTGAATTTGTGCGAAACAGAAGAAATGGGGATGGGGTTTTGTTTTGGCCCGCAAAGAAAGGACTTAAGGATGACCATTAAATCGAATCCTGTCTCGAAGCGTCCCGTGTTTGTGTGTGAAGCACTCAATGTTCGGCATTCCTTAAGCGCGGACCAAATTATTCTGTCCGTTGAGTGCGCGCGCGCGCGCGCGTCTGAGGTATTCGCTGGCGGCAATTTGTACCAATTTCCTGTCGCCCGCGTTTTACCCCACGGATATGAAATAAGGAGCGCGGCCCGGATGGCTTGTGCGCAGGATGGCGCGTCGTAAAAGTGTCGCAATTGGTTCCGTTCGTCCTTACGTCCAAACCGGCGCAAAAGCAATGAATAAATTGAACGGTCTTTTGGGGTGGGCAAAACCCACGGCAAACCTACCGACATGCATCAATCGTCATGATGGCAAGATTTACATTTCGTTTTTCGCTCCTCGTCCTCGCACTGATCCTCCTATTGAAGCGACATCCTTGCGGATGCACTCGACATGCAACATAATTTCCGTGGCATAAACATACACCGACCGCCCGCCCCCTTCGTCCTCGCCCTTCGGCGGCTCGTTCATAATTGTTGAAGGCTCGCTTTCCGCTCTCTGGCTTTTTTTTTTCATCGTTCCGTTCTTCACCATTTCTTCAGGTTCGAGTTTTGCGTTTTGTCGGCGTTCCGGCCGGCATGGTGTGGCAGGAACAAATAAAATGTAAACACCATCAGCATGATTCATTTGTCTTATTTGAATAAAACCACGCCACCTCCACCACCTCAACCCGACCCGCGCACCGTAAGCCGGACGGATTGCACGCGGCGTCTGCACGGCCGGAGGTTCGTCCCTTTTTGCGTTCGATCTGCACCGGGGTTTCGATTTCTTCTCACTTGATGCTTTCGGTTTTTTTCTTCCACCGCACTCGTTTCCATTCCACCTTCTCTGCTCGGGAAGCTGTGCTTACCATTCGGAGTTTTTTTTTCCAGTTTTAAATGGGACGAAATATACAAAAAAGATTTAAAACAAAACCACCACCAGCGGAGAGAAAAAAATATACTGTCTTCTTCATTGCGCTCACATCAAGTGCTCGCCGGGATATTAGGGGGTTTACGGGGCGAGGGGAAACAGGGCCAGGGGCCGGCAAGGGCACTGGAGCAACAGATATGTTGCCGATACCGTCGCTCAACGCTCGGGAGCCCTGCGGATGCCCGCGAGCTACGAATGCAGCGCAAACTCCAACTGCGGACGGTTGAGTGAAAAGTTTTCGCAACGGCAAGCAAAAGGAATTATTGTACGAAAATATTCATAACGTTGGCAAACTGCAATCGTTTATTAACAAAGAAAAAGATCGTCACGAATACATGCAAATATAACCCGTTTTCTTCCAAGAATATGAATTGAACATGATCAATATGAGACTTGCATATTTTTATAAAATTGTCCAGTCTAAAAAGTCTATAAACTGTTCCTGCGGAATTTATAAAATATGTTAATATTATTGATTTTTGATCAATAATATTGATATTGATTATGGTTTTTTGTTTCGTTGACGCATTAATTGAGCCTAGTCACATTAGACTTTAAGACAATCACCACGAAATAGTTTAGTAAATCAACTATTAAATATATTAGACTTACGGGTATTTTCCTGTCTTTATGTTTTGTATGCTTGTTTCATTGAACACCTCGCATTCAGGTCATACAACTAGGAATTAAATGAATTCTTTTCTCAAAATAAAGGAAAATATTTAAAGTTTGTATGAGCCATTTATTAGATTTCACCAAATTATGAAATGTCATGTAGAGAAAATATTATATTTAGTGCTCGTTGACTCAAATTTAAAGGAGGAGATGACTTTTCGTTCAACCTCCCTTCGAAAAGGACTCCCTGGCAGCCAAGCACCACTCGCGCCACGGCAGACACGACGACCAAAACGACGATCGGTCGATCAGCTATCGGAACGGACGTCGCAAAACGGGCATGAACGGACTCCGAAACGGATTCCTCAAGGCTTGCATCCATCAGCGGCAGCGGAAAGAAGACTCGCCACCCGAAATGCAACGGCGAAAAGGGTTGCAATTCCCGCGGTTCGGAATGCCATCGCTCCACCGTTCCCCAACCCCATGCTATATGTTAATACATGGTCCCTTTCTCTGTCTCTCTTTCTCTCTCTCTCTCACACACACACGTATTTGTTCGTTCCTTCTTTCCATTCCCGCAACAGCCGGCAATCACAAATGCATCAAACAAAACGATTGCAAAACGGTCGTGAAAATTTCCGTCCTCCGTCGTTTTCCGAACTCTTCTCCGTGCCCCTTCTATCCCTTCCCTTCCCCTACCCTCCTCTTTCTGCACCGTGTAGTGCATCCATTCATTCGCAACATCGTCGCAAACTCGCGCTCGGAAGATAAAGAACGTAGATATTCAAATAAATTCTCCCTTTTATACGAACGGAATCAATCTCCGGATGATATATTAAGCGCCGCGGTGCACCGATGGGCGGGCAAGGGGGGGCGAGCCTGGTGTTGCTGCATTAGCATTCTATTTGTCTCCTTTGTTTCACAGTTGTAACATTTAAATTAAAAATCTTTCCTGACATAATAATTTGTCAACCCCGATCGGTGCCGCCCGATCTCAAACCCCGGGGTTGGATGCAGGGAGGATGCTGGGGGCAGGGGGCACGTTTGCGTGTGCGGGCCCCCGGGGGGAGGAATGGGCAGCAATTTGCAAAAGGGACAGGACGGAAAGAGATGGGAACATTGTACGGGCGGGAGGAGGAACGAATGTCAATCCGAGCAAATCGAATCCCATGCGCCGCTCGTGATCGCGACATTCGTGCATCCTTTCCGGCTGGATGGGGGAGGGGAGGTTTGGTGGTGGGAGGCCGGTGTGACGGACGGTGGCGACTTTTGGGTATTGTGTCAGCGCAGTTTCGGGGGAAGCCGAAGGGTTTTTCGCTCGATGGGAAAACGGCTCGATTGGATTCTCTTTCGTCCGCCTGTGTTTTTTTTCTCGTCTTCCTCGAGTGTCCACTTGGAAGGACTTGCGTCGACGTTGCGGCTGTCAATGGTGACAACTTTTCGCGCATTTTCACGCCACACGTCGATCAACGTCGATCGTGTCGAAATGGGCTTCGGGGAAGCTTTTTACCGATGCGACTTCGGATGCGGGGGGGAGGGAGGGTGTGCGGAACAGATCAAGTGTACTGCTCACTTTGACACTATCACTTTCGATCGGATGCTGCCCGCTGTCAACGCGATGACATTTGTCAACCGGTGGCACTTTCTCCCGCGTGATGACAAAAAAAAGACACACCTGTTGCGATTCCGAGGCGAGGAGAAGATTTTGTTTCCATGAAACGGTGTTCCCCCCCCCCCCCCCCCCGCCTCCCTTCACGATCCATTTTCATCTGTTTATTTGTTTCGAATTGTCTCGCATGTGTTTTGTTTCCCTCGTTGCATCGTTTCGCGGCATTGCGCCAGGGTTTGCTTCGCTCCGGGGTTCGTCGCTTGGTCGAGCGTTTCGTCGATGTCGTTTTCGTATCGCTTCAGACTTGTCCACGCTTCGACCGGCGTTGCAGAACGCACTGCGCCGGTTTACCTTGCGTTCCCGTCGCAACCAACGACACCACCCCTCCCTCCCCGCTCATCGGTGGAGCCACGGTTTCGTTTCGATTTCAGGCTGGAATTCGATTAAACGTGGTAATTTGAGACGAGTACAGCGAAACAGTAGCCGTGAGCCGCTGAGGGATATTGATTGCACAAGCGAGGGAAAAGTGATTGGCCTGCTGGCTGCGGTTGCCATTGCAGCTGGGAAGTCCGTGGCCCCGGTGGCCCTCCGGTTTATTTTTTTTTTGCACGATGCGAAGCGTCGATACGATTAGCCGAACGAATCAATCGTTCCGCTGAATTGTAGCAATGTCGAGTGCGGTTTGAGTTATGGCCGGTTTTCGTTGATTGGGTTCGATTTACGTGGCCCGTTTTGTAGCGTGTCACCGCGTGCTGTGCCAAGCGGCAGAAGAACCAGCCTTAAGTGCATTATGCAACGTTTCGCTTTCTCGCGACAGAAAGCTTTCACTGGAGTGCGTTTTGGGGCACTTTATGTCACTTTATCATCGGCTAATTTCAACCGCTAATGGTCGATAAATAAACTATGGCTAAGCGGTTGAGCTGGCGTAAAATCGCTTTTCGAAGCGAGCGGAAAAACTTTCGCCCATTGTTTTCCTCGCCCGCTTTCGATTGAGACTTTCGACAAACTGTCACATCGTTGAGGAAATAAAATAGAAAACACGAACGAGTCACATGAAACCTTCAACCGTTTGGGTGCGATTTGTTTGCCTTTTGCAACAAATTAGTCAACGTCCACTTGAAGGCACACGTCCTCACGTTCCATCGCAGCCAGTTCGAGCCAGCGTGTGGCTTGGGAATAAGATTGTCTTCGACCGTTTAGCGAAAGACCATCCACCTTGGTCGCCTTGTCGCCATTTTTTCTCTCCGGAGCACAATTAAATGTTTACTGAATAATCACTTCGCGCTCCGATTTTTCCGACAGGCCTGTCGGCTGGCTCGCGAACCCATTACGAACATTAGCGCGTCATCGGCACTTACACGCATCAACACTTGACCCGCTGCCTCCGCCCTCCAGGTGGACTTTGATGCTGGAGCAGCGCTAAGGTCTGGGAATGTTGAATAGCGAGCAGCGACGGAGTTGGAGCATGGGTTTGTTGGATAAACAGTCCGGTTCGCCACAATGCGCTCGCATTGTGTGTTTTCTTTCTGAGCCAGAGTTTCCTCTACTTTTTCCGTGTGTGCGTGTGTCTGTGTTGTCCCTTCATTTCCATCTTGGAAGACCGTACAGTCGACGAGGAAGGTTCATGAAACGCACCGAGACGTAGCATCAACAAGCGAACCCTGATGAGTCGCCGATGAAAACTACTTGACATAACAGAGTCAAAGAGAATCCTCGTCGTCTCGAGACCCCCGTTACGAGGCGCGGTTCTATGATGGAGAGATTCGAGAGCCTCAAGAGCATAATGTTGCAGATATCCACCACGACGGCATCGCGAGTCATCCCCGCATCGTTCCCTGCCCTTTCCTCTTTGTCAAGTGCTGCCCCAACCCTGCGATCGGGTCTTCAATTCTCATCGTAGCTGTTATTCTTACTTTCATAATTCTACGCCTCGGTCTCGAGCGGCTGATGCCGTTGAAGTAATCCCTTCCGCCCGCTCCCTATGCCTCGTCGAGCCTTTCCCCCCGGACGATCCGGTTGGGACGACGAGCGTTGGGTAAATATTTGTTCAAATAATCCCATTCACCTTCGGCAGTGTCTATCGTGAGCCACACTTGCAGCGAGTCGTATCTAACGAACCATTTGAATAACCTCCCCATCAATGGATGACTGGAAAGTATCTGTAACGGCCGGAGTGAAAAAGCTAGGGGAAAAGCTGCCCCAAACCGGATGTGCAGAGGGTGACGGTGGATAAAGGGTGTCTCCTAATGAACTTTGAACGGGGCACATTGAGGGCTTAGTGACACTGCACAAGTGTCCACGGTTGAATGCATTGTATTTAATGCATTTAGAGCAAGCATTCTTCTCCAATGGGCGTTTACGAACCGAAGCGCATTCGGTTCAGTGATGATGTAACATAAATCGATGGTGAAACCGGGGAGATTCCGAAAGCGGACTAACTCCGTAGAGTATATAACGTTTCAACCAACATTGGATGATTCTTTCGATAACGGTAAAGCCAACTACAGCAAAGTTCCTTACGTCGAGTGCTACCTTGTTTTGGGTACGATCTCTTTTTTTTGCTTTTCGTTTTGCCGTCTGCGACCAACTTTCCCCACCATTTGGCCGATTTGCGAGAACGAAGATAAGCATCGGGCACAATCACCTCAATTTTGCACAGATTTCGTGTGCGTCCGATGCCCGGCTGTGTTAACTCGCTATTAAATTTTGCACAAATGTTTTTTTGTTCCACAACGGAACGATCATTTTGCGCTCTAGGACATATTCCGTCGATCCGCGTCCCGCTCGAATCGGTTATCGGCATTGCCGGATCGAGAACGAAGCGAACGTGCGGAGTGCACGAGGTTGGGAGAGGGAAAAATGGAACCACCGAAGCCATTCACTGCCTCCTCGAAGGCAAAGAAAAACCGACGGCAAACGGCGTTTGGGCCATCATAATTTGGGATTCACGCAAAACCATTCCCGGACGCGCGCTTTTCCGAAATGTTTGGCTGCACGATCGCGAGAAAAGCGAAAAAGCCGATCGACACCGGCAGCGATTTTCTACATTGTTGGCGGAGAGCGTTTAGTAAGATCATTTAACGCTCCAATCGGTGGAGGGGGTGCACTCCGGGAAAAGGGTGTCCTTGTGGTGGTGGTGGTGGTAGAAGAACAAAAGAAACAACCAACGCTTGTGTCGTCCGCTCGAAGGGTCAATCATTTAAGGCAGCGGGCTCTTGGTCGTCGGCCACGACTCCTCCTTCTTTCGTGAGATCAGCCCGCTCGCGGGGTGGGTTCCCAAGGATTCCTCCCCCTTACCCGGAGCCCCGTTTTTTTCCCCCGAGGGTCACCAACCCAAACAGCGCTCCGGCGATGCGCGAACGTGAGGGATGAATATCATTAAGGTAATTTTCCTTTAATCAAATAATTGCTATCGCGATCGAGACCAGCTTCGGGAGCGAGGGACTTTCCGGCGAGCCAGATTCGCGAACACGAACATGGCTTAGATGGACGAGCGGGGGGGTTGCTCCGCTTGCCGGAAACCGCTCGAAGGATGAGTTGACGATCGGCCGGGAAACGTCCCAACTGCGTCTTTGGGCAGTTTGGTTGGGAAGAGTTTTCTCCGAGGCAGCGAAACCACCGCCCTTAATGCCGCGCGCGTTCTCTTTCAATGGGTAGTTATTATTTTATTATCCTTGATTCTTTCGCCCGCCGAATCGAATCGGTGGGAAAAGGATGTGAAAGAAGGATGAACGTGATTTTTTCGGGTGGTTTTTTCATATAACTTTTATTCTTTAATGTTGATCGACAAACACCTTCCGGCTTCCGTGGCCAAACATGGTAAAATATCGTACCCGAGCACAACGAAACTGGCACGGATACTTAGAAAGTCCGGTTCTAAAAGAGTGCATACATGTTTCGTCAAATATGTCGCGGTGTGGTTAAATTAGACTAAATTTATGAATTAATAATGTGCTTACGAAGAGGTTCTTGATATGAAGAATATCATTACCCATATTAATTTTATAAATTATTTGATAATTAAGAAGATATTCCAATGAGCACAACCTATCGAATGCCTTATAGAATCTATTAATTTATAAATTGTTTCGATCTGAATCGGTTGTTGTATTTAACAGAATATTAACTTAAAATCTCTTAAGACAATAGCATGTGAATTGGATAGTATTGTTGGTTGTCGGATTGTTTTAAGTAAACCATAAAGATTATTAGATCAATATCTATACGGTAAGAGCTCCCATATTGGTATTTTTATGCCAACAGTGATTATGGTGGAATCAAATCTTAGCTCTACGACGAAATAAATACAAAGTAATATTTGCTCTAGTATAATGTTCTTTGATCTTTGGAGTGTTCAAAAGATAAACCTTCCACTTCGAAATAAATTATGCTAAAACGTTTTTTTTCTAAATTAAAAAAAAAAAAGTTCGTACATTTTTTATGATGTACGGTGAAAACAGATGCTTTTTAGAATCGTGTTTTGATCGTAATCGGCTTAAATATATAAAATATAGTGTTCTAGTCATTTATAAATTAGATAATATTGTTAATTACATGACTAAATGTGCCACTATTGGTACCATTACCCTAATATACATAAGCAAAGCTTACTTGAAGAAAATTGTGTAGCGAACGAAACATTAATCTGTAGGAAATGTAAAAATATTATATTAAAATATCAAGGTTTTTAACCTAATCGTGTGTGCGTTAAACCAGTTTTGATATTCAGTTTATTTATTTACGCATATTTAGTAATAGAACAATGTTTCTACTTTACAATGAGTAATGTTTTTTAAAAGATCAAGATTAAAGATGTGTTCGTAAAAAGGATTTGAAGTTGATTTCAAACAAAAAACAAAGGGAAGCAAAAAGGTGAATCAAAAGAGCTCATAAAAATCTTGTGCGACGCAGCTCCAAAGGATCGATATTTAGCTTATTCAAATCCTTATTATAGATACCATTTACCGAAAACTTGCCTTTCGACCGTCCCTTTTTGTGTTTATAAAAGAACCGTTTCCGAAACCTTTTTGATTCGTCGAAAAAATCATAAATGCTTCGATTTGCGGCCGGTCTATTAAAAATATTATTACAATTCCGAAACGGACAGACACAGTTTTTTCGAAATCTTCCGTATCCAGTGATGCGCCGCGCGGACGTTTGATGCGAGGTGTCGTATGATTTACGACGTTCCGTTTTCGAAAGCTGCTGCCTGGAAAAAGTACATTAACATTCCTTGCGGTGGAGCAGCATCCTTCAAACGGCTTAGCGAGCATAAAACCGAACCCGAAACGAAAGGAAGAAAACGAACCCCCCGGACGTTCGGGACGGGACGGAAACGGGTTGAGTTGAAGAGTGGTTGAGAAAATCGATCTGGTATTAAAAATGCGCGCTGCAAAACCAATGTCCAGGCATGTTCCCCCCCCCCCCCTACCCCCCAAGCCCCTGCCCTGGCTTCCCCCATTGCCGATGCCGTTAGGGGACCGGCTTGGGACCATTTTTGGGATTCATCATGCTTCACGGTCGTCGCCCGTTGGTTCGACGTTCGACGAATTTTTACTGTCATAAGCCTAATCGAATCAACAGAACGCGCTCCCATCCCCGATGATGTGCCGGTGCCATTGTGTCGCCGTGATTGGGAGAAATTCCTCCGCAAATCCATCACGAAGCACATCTGCCTCGTTCCGTGTGTCCCACCATCCCCCTCTCCTTCCCTGTTAGCCTCCCTCCGCTTCCATTCGGTGACAAGAACCGCTTCCCGAACGAATGTGGTTCTCTAAAGCTCGAAAAGAAACCCCATCCTCCAGCACCGCCGGCCCCGGCAGCGGGACGGGGAACCATTTCCTGACACCTCGAGACCTGTCAAGTCGCACACCCGCGTACCCCGGGGCCCCTCCGCCCTCCTCCCCTCCCGTGTACGGGAATCGATCCTGTCGAAAACAGCGCTTGATGTGTATAAATATTGATTTTATGATTTTCCAAATTTATGATCCAACGTCAATATAATGTCTTGTTGAGCATCGGTAACATTTCTCGAGTGCTATGCGCCGGCGAGATCGATGTCGGGCGACGCGCCGTTGTCGTGCGGTGTGTGTTTGCACAGGGTCCGTTCGAACGGTCCGCTCCGTCTCGTTCGCCCCGTTCCGATCTATTCCTAGGGCGCGGTGGTCTGTTTTTTTTTGTTTTGTTTTCGGGCGTTTGGTTCGATTCCTCCCTCCGCCTACCCCCCGAAGAAGAACCTACGGTTGAGGTGGGGAAGGCGCGGGCTGCGATGGGAATGAATTTTAATCCAAACTGCTCTATCCGATTCGGACAAACGGAATCATTCCCCAACATCCAACCACGGTTCGGTTTCGAACATTTTTATATGGCCCCCCCCTTCGAAGATCTCCCTTCCCCGGGCAGGTTTTCGTTCGCGATCGAATCGCCCAGTGCGTTTTGATCGATACTCTCAAATTTCAAAAATGGTATTGTACCACTCGGGCCCCGTGAGTCCCGGGGGCTCTGCGCAAGAGCCGCGTGGATGATTGCGCGCCCGCGAGAACAAGATCGATCGCTTCGCCGTTGTCAAATCAAATCCAATGAATCCATTCCACGACGCGGCCGACCAAAGCGCTGGTGGAAAAAGAGAAGATAAAAAAAACGACCACAATCGAAAGAAAAACCGTCCGAACGTCGAACCACTGGCGAACGGCGCAGATCTACCGCGAAGATCCGCGACGATCCGTGCGATCCGGGGTGGGGGGGGGGCGGGCGGACGGTGGGTTTGGCGAAGGAAAATCTAATTTGTGTTTTGATGTGCGCCCGAGTCGGCCGGGAAAGATTTATGCGCCACGGGCGCATGGTGCGGGTGGGCGACACTCGAGGGTCCGAGGGTTCGGATTCGGGGAAGGATTTTTGTTTCAAGAGGGGTCCGGGCTGTTATTTCGATGGCCGATCGCGTTGGGTGGGATTGGCGGCCTGCAACCGTCGGGTTGTTTGTTTGGGCGGAGAGTGGGGCCATTTGATGGTGCGATTTGTTGTTGATGCTGGATGTCCGTCCGGCGATCGGACTGGAACTAGGAATCGTGCGCTCGCTATCGAAGAAGTCAAGGACTTCTTGAGGTGATTGTACAAATATCGATAAACGGTCTCATGTGGACCCACCGAAAGACGGGTTCATTTACATCAAATCGTGTGTCATGAAGCACATTAGGCTGGAAGTATATCACTCTTTGATGATGCCGGAACGATAAAACACTTTACTCAAAAGGAATACGGATATTCTGTTCTCGCACCAAACATTCAAAATTGATTCGATTATTGTACCAAACTAGTAAGAAATTGTGGAATTCTAAGCAGAAAATACAGAGATAAAAAGCATATCACCTCTGGAAACATTTAAAAAATGTCTGTGTGGTATAACAGAGAATTTGGAAATAGTTTAGATAAAGATGAAGCAAGATCCACAAACATGAAAACTAGAAATGAATTCAACATTTGGAATGAATTTACGTAAATGATGAAGCAATACTTCAAAACTGTTCAATAAGAATATTATACACAACAACTTTAGGAACGTTTAAAAAATTTTAAAAAATAATTTCAGATGTTATGTATAATTAGAAAATAAGGAATCAAAGTCCTTACACTTCAAACTAAAGAATGGTTCTACGTAAAAAATGAAGGAATACTGTTAAATTGTCCAATACTGGTTATAACACACAACAACTTTTGTGAATTATCAAAAATGGCTTTGTTTTGAAAGAGAGAGTTTAGAAATAGGAATAGCAAGCATTAACGATGAAGCTGCTGCATCTTACAAATAATGTTAGACTTCATCTAACTAAAAGCATGCGTTTCATATTAACCCTCCGTTCTCACGGGGGAACTATTTTCAGCTAGTTCATTGAGTCGGTATTGTAGAAAACACAATTCCACATCCAAGGTAAACCTTTTTAATTCCCCTAAATAAATGGAATGTTCGGATACATTCTAAACGCACACATCCCTAGGGATAGATCAAAGTCGTTCTAATCGAGGCGGCATTGCTTACCGCTCCTATCAGGATCCGAAGCCAACGCCTCCTTTGTGTTTGTGTAGTTTGATGTAAGCAAGACGTTTCCTCATGTGGCACCGTCATTCCACGCGCATTCGTTCGGAACGATCCTCATTTTTCACTCCCCAATGCGGGACAAGATCCTCGGTTACCTTTTCATCGACGCATTCTTTTTCCGTCCGCCTTCCTTGCAGCATTTGAACTGTTCGTTTGGAATTCCTTTGACCTAAAAACAGCCTGTCCCGAGCCGCGAGTTGAACGAAACTAGACCATGGAAGCGGCAAGTCCTGCGCCAGGGTGTGAACCGGCCGGACGCACACTTTTAATCGTCTCTCCCGAGACGAATGCACTCAATTAAGTCAATCGTCGGCATCGAGAACAGAATCATTGGCTCGTTTCGTTTCGATTCTCGACCGAGCGGTGCGTTGTCCTAGTTATGGTTGAGTCTTCTCAACCAACCGCCTGCTAGGTTCAACTGGAGGTTCGTTAGGAAGAAAAATTCAGCTGCACTTTCGATCGCAGTATGAGTTGGTTTATAGGTTATAGGACGCTCCGTAGCGTCCCTTTATCCCCGCACGGGAGGAAAAGGAAATGGAATAATGGACCTCCACCGGGAACACAATGCAGTGCCCGCCATGAGGTCTAGCTTGAGCTTTGCTTTTCGTTTTGTGTACGATGTAACCGCATCGAATGAAGGTTCTAATTGAACAGCTGGAGCTCAATGAACAGCCCCGAGCTCACACCTTTTGCCTTTGCCGTTGGGTCGAGCGTTAGAAATGGGTAGGATTAGAACCGTTAATGAAAAGTTAACTATTTTCCAGCTGGGAGTGTTCGAATTCACCCGGAAGTGGATGTTTTTCTTGATCGATCGCAAAGCTGTTTCGATTTCTGAGACGCTTTCGGTCATGACAACATTTTTCTACGAAAAAAGAAGCCTTGGAATGAATTAGTGATTCTATATTATTTGTATATTTATTTCTGGCACAACGATGTGAGTTGTGAAACCCGAATTAAACATGGGCTATTTTAAGCAAATGCAAATCAAAAACCACTTTCTTTTGGTACGGCTCCGCGTGCTCCGGACACCGAAAACCGATCGGAGCAGTTCCAAATCGTCGATTGGTGTGTCCCCAAAATCAATACCGAAAGGAAGACGGACGTAACGAAATCCAAGAATATTAAGCTTTTCCTAGGTGAATTCCATCCACGCTCGTAAAAGTCACTTTACCTGAACTAGATTTATGGATTTTCGCTTTCTTTTCACCGAGGCAAACCGACGGTCGAGTGCGTCGAAAACTCGCCATAAACCTCATTTGGGAAGTTGTTGCCCTGTCTCCGGTATCGTTCGCCTTGCTGGAGTCGAAGACTCGCGCATCGTTGAAATCGTTATTGCTCGCGCGAGGTCAAAACGACGCCGGGCCACAACGAGACGCGCGACTCTAACTCTAATTTTTCGGCTCCGATGCGTGGAGGAAATTATTTCAAACTGTCCACCCTACGTCGGGTTGGTTTCTATTCCAACCCGTGCGTGTGTGTGTGTGAGTGTATGTGGGGGAGGAAACATTTTATGGTCGCGTGAAATTTTATTGATTCCTGCGTCCAAAATCCGGCCGCCATCGACGCGCACTTTCGCGCAGCCTTTCTTTAAAATGCGTTAACGATGACACGGCGTTGGAAAACATCGCACTCCAGATGCCGGGTGGAAAACCAGTGGGCAGTGGATGCGTCCGGGGCTCGCGACCACTAATGTGTCGTTTTGTAGCACGAGGGAGTTATTGTCGCCGGCGATATGGGGGCCCGACCTTTCCCAGCCAGCTTTTGGAACCTGGGCAATAATCGTTCACAAAATGGACCGATGGCTTATTGTGTTACGAGGATACGAGCGGTGGTTCCACTCCACTCTAGGAACCTCCGAAGGCGGCCAAAAGGTTAATCAGCTCGGAACCGCGACGCTGTAGGTTCTGGTAGGCTCCGTTTTATTTTCTCTTCCCCGCGCACCTCTGAGAGGGGGGGGGGGGGGGGGGAACACTTTTATTTGCCCACAGGTGGGAGTGGACTAGAATCGGAACTGGCCAGCGCCTCGTCGGTGCCATATGGCGCGAGCGCGCACGTAAGCCCGTGTGTGGACACAACGGCGAGGTTTTATCGATTGGCAGCATTTTTATTGACTTGCCGGGGCGGTTTTTTCGTTGTTTGTCGCCTTCGGGTGTTGTTAGTGCGGTGTCTAATCCAACGGGGCCCCGCTTTTGGCGGGTGGCGATAATAGGATTCGGTTTTATATCGATTTTTTCACCTCACCACGGATCAAATGCGGGCCAGAAAGAGGCCTCGTATCGGAATATCACCCGTAAATCATAAAGATATTTGGCTGGTAAATCACATCAGCGGTCGTCGGCGCGCTGACCCCGTTATTATTTATGTGATTTGAATCCCCCGATCTGTGGCCGGGGGGGGGGGGGATCGATGGGCACCTTTCGAAAATCAGTTTTAATGGATTTTCAGTGCTCCGCCGAAGATACCGTTACTGATAATAATGGAGGCTCTGGTGCTTTAAGCCTTAAGGGGGCCCCAATATCCATGTGTGTGTATAGGGTCCTTTATACGTTGGCAATTTCTAAAGGCATAAGGCATTTCTAAAAATTAAAACACCTGCTTATTTGTAAAAAATATGTACCCGGTTTTAATCACAATGGCGGTGCTTCCGTTGTGAAAATGGCGATATGAAATTTGTATATAACGCCAGCGATCACTCGTGTTCCCTTGATCGCCCCTAAAAAACAGGGTGAAATCGACCGTACACCAATACGAGCTCAGCTCACATCCTTTTGACACGAAAGAACAAAGTTAAAAAAAAAAAAACAGACGACGAACCCAACGATCAACCCCATCATGATCGTCATCATCATTAACATGATCAAGAGCAATCATCGCCACCATGGTCGTTGTCGTCGTCGCCTTTCTCTCGCTCTCTTTTAAGGACCGTTTGATCACCGATCTAAATGAACTTTTTAAACCCCCTCCCCATCCCTGCGTGCTTCCCTACCTGCTCAAGAGATACTCGAGATGGTTCTACTTCTTCTTCTGCGGGTCGCCTTCTTTCCCGTATCCTTGCTCCCATGATCCGTGGCGGAACACTTCACGAGTTCGTCATCGTCAAGTGGATGTCTCTTTTTATTCTCCTCCCATCGCCCTGCGCACCGTGGCCAACTAGTGGGGCCCCCTTTTCACACATACACCCCGTGGGTCACACATACACACGCACACTAGCCACTATCGAATTCTGACAAATCGAGCGCACCACCGATGAAATGTGTGCCCCCCGTCCGCCTCCTCCCCTCGGGTGGACGGTTTCGGTTTCGCTCCATCATTTTCGTCAAAAGTTCGAAAAGCCAAAAATCAGGTTCGTCGCTGCCGCTTTCGCGCAACTCTTTCCGCGTTCGTTTGCGTTGTTTTGTATTTTTTTTTGTGTTTTTGGTTCGATTCGGTTTCTTTTTTCCCATCTCGTTCTGCCGCTTCATTGCCGCCTCGGAGAGTTGTTCTTTAGCACCGGCATTCCGTGAACTGTTTCGCTTCAGTTTTCGCGCAACCCCTCCCCCCATCCCCCGGCCACCCTCCGGAGTTCCCATCCGGCGCTGTTTATCACTTCGCTTGCCATTTGCGGGATGTTGGTTGCTCGCTCGGTGTTGTTTTTTTTTCTCCTTCATGTTTGTTTCTTCCCGTAAGGAGACTCACACATGTTTTTCGCTGTCTGTGTGTGCCCATCCGTTGTCATTCTCGTACATTCACGGGCCTGTGGGCCGTGCCGGCGGAGCCGCATGTGTGTTTGCGCGAAACGCACCCCGGGTTTTACGATTTGGGGCTCTTGTTATAGTTATTCATTTAAACCGAAAAATGTTAAACGAAATCAAACACTTCGCAGCGCCGCGTCGGTGAAAAGGGTCGGTTCGCCAATGGAACCGCCGGATTGCTGAATGCCTCGGCGGCCCACCGGCAAACCCTTTGCGATCGGCCGATTGGATGATTGCGATTGTCCCTTCCCTTCGGTCCCGTTCGCTTGGCGCTTGATCGGCTGTAACGCCTTTCAACCTGATAACTGACCACCAGCGGATGAAATCGGATTGGGTACCATTTTGGGTGATGCGGACCCTGAAGGAGTCCTGTTCGATTGCCCTTGTCCTTGTTATTTTTTCGATTTTGGTTTTCCATGTGTATTTATAGAAATCGTTCAGGATCTTTCACATCTGGTCCGACTGAGTGATCGTTAGCTTTCTCTTCCGATCAAATCATCCGTTTGCCAGGTGTAAAAAAGAGTTCGTGTTTTGTTTCCCCTTCAATGGTAGCACTTGTTTGCAAGAGTTTAGCCTGTAGCTCGCACAACGGGAAGTTATTGCATTGAAGCGTTCAGGTTTCAGTGCAGGTCACTGAATTTTTCGCCATGACCGTTTTCGCGACTTACTCCATTCTCGCACTTCCATCGACACACCCCAAACCGGGCTTTTCGTATGGAGTGGAGCACAGCGTATGGAGTATGTGTCAATTCAACGACTCATTTATGATCCCTTGAACCCCCCTTCTTGCGAAAAGAAGGAGGAGAAACGCAAGTTAAGATGTTGTTCGCTTCGCCCCGTTCAATTTGCTCACCGCGTCGGCTCGTACTTCTCCGCGCGGGTTCTCTAGGTTTGTCTCTTCTCGCCCAAGTCGCTTACACTTCTTGCTCTCTTACCGCTCATTCGACATTCCTCTCCCACAGTCATCAGTTAACGTCACTATCGTCATCGTCATCAGCATAAGATCGTCATCTTCACCATCAACTGTCACTATATCATCATTCTTTTCATTGCCGCTCGCCTCTCGTGGAATGTCTTACGGGTTTCTTGCGGAAAGGTACCGTGTGCCGTCGCGTTTCCGTTTTCAAAATGGTTCGCATAAAATTTTGTGCCTCCCGATTTTTGCCCCGATGCTGCATTTGGCAAAATGCAACGCTTGCACCGAGCCTCAAACGGCTAATTGCCTCTCCCGGCCGCATGCTCATCCGGTTGGGCGCGATCATTTAGCGGTGCAAGTTGACGCATGACATCTGACAACCGTTTTGTCACTGTCATTAATTGTTCGCCTGCACCGGGGCTCGATTTTGCGATAACGATTAGGCGATCCGCGCCGCAGGATGAAGATCTACGCTACCTCCTGCAACGAGTCCGCGGCGCACAATCAATAATCGTCTTCGGATTCGGAACCGATCGGAGCAGATCGGGGAGCGGAAGAACACCTTTCGTGGGGTGGTCCAGAGCAGGGAAACATGGTTTGCATCAATCGATGCAGCTGCGTTGTGTGTGTGTGTGTGTGTGAGTGATTATTTTCTTTTTATTACTCTTTAATTCGTGCTGCACCGCTTGGCGAGGAGAGTTCTTAATCTCCGGCCGGAATGCTGATCTGCAACTGCTGCGGTTCACCAGCACGATCGAGCACCTGAAGGAGCCGGGACCCCGTGCCGCCGATGATGAACGTTCCGACGGTGACATTTTGACAGCCGTAATCAAGCGAAAACACGATGTACTGTCAGCTACTGGAAGCCTTAATCGGTTCCGTTTTTCCCTCGTCCAGGACCTCGCGCGCTCTCGGAGCTAGTTCCCGTCGGTGCGCGCGCTGAATTCGTGGCGGTTGAAAGCACAGGCCGAAGCGAAGGAGCAGAACGGGGAGAAAATCGAGACAGATAGGAAACCGGTACGGTACCACGACCGTCGACTCGGGCAGATCGTCCGATTCGCGAACCCTCTAATAGAGCGATTGAAGACGGGATCGTTTTATGATTTTCTAATCAAATTTTCACATCAAAGACACCTCGTGGACATTTGGGGAAGAGGCCAGCTCGCCGATTCGATACTCCAGGGCTGCCTGTATGGAAATGGGGGAATTCTGTTTTACGATTATGCACTCATTAGTATGCCCGATATGGATAGTTTAGTTAGGAACATTTTCATCCGTTCTCTGCATCCGCGGCTCGACCTTCCAAAGACCACCTGATCGGCCGTAGATCCATACCTGGATTAAGTTCTTCCCCTAATATCCTCCCAAATAAAATGGCGCATCCCCTGGTTTTTGGAAATCAAATCTTAATCGCGCCGAAGTTTTCTTCTACGCTCTTCTACACAACGATTTGATGTGCGATCGATGGCCTGCTTGATCACACGTTTGCCAATCGGTCGCCACTCTTTCCCATCGCTTACACCTCCCCTCACTTCCGTCCCCCGTTCCCTTCCAAATGTTTCTCCCCCCGACATCCCGATCGGTATCGAATGACACGGCATCGTCAACGCGCCGGATCGGGTCCGATAATAGCACTGAGCCTAATTAAAAGTGTGATATATGCGTTATAAAACAAATTAAAATACCCCTTCCTCGAGGGTATCCCCCCGCCCAGGCAAGCTTTCCCTCAGTTTTTCCCCCAGCGGAAGGTTCGGGTTTTATCGATCGATTTTTGGTTTGCTTTCGCCTCTCCATCAAATCCTCCTTCCTTCGTGCCGGGGCTTATTTCGCACGGATGACAACTTCTTTTCGGGCGCCGATGTAGTATTTAAGTGGCGTGGAATTCGCCATCGCAGTTGGAGAAGAAACAAAACGGTGAACGGAGCGAGGGAAAACGAAGCACGGGCGCGCATTTCGGACGACACTCGTAAAACCGACTGGGCGCGATGGTTTTGCGATATTTGATATATCAGTGATTTTGATATCAAATTAATTTTTATCGATCGATGCCCTCCGGTGGGAAACGCGCGGGGTTTTGTTTTAAGGTCCCCCGAAATATTCCTTGCGCAGCATACGGGGGTTTGTTTCAGGCGCGAAACTGATGCCAATAAAACGATTTTCGGTATTGCCTGGTTTTACTATTTCCCGTCCAATTAAAACCGCGCTGGTGTGAAATTTAAAAACTTCTTTTCTGCTGATTTTCAGCACGGAGTAGAAATGTTAAATTAAAACATTAAGCATCCGAATTTTATTGCAATTTATTTTCATTCCACCAAAGTTGAATGGTGAAGCGCGGGAAATTTGTTTGGGAAGTAAAATTCGATGTACGATTTGGTTGAATTAAATATATCTGATGGTGAAAAAACAATGCAATATAAAACTCGGATTCCCTCGAAAGGGGGAATGAACGCCAGTTCATTATTCTATATTTTGACGGGCATAATTTTATTCTGCCCACGTTTCCATCCGAAGATCCTTTTATTTCGGGTATTACAAGCCCAGCCGTGTGAGGTGTTGGCTTAACAGGTTGTTAAATTTTACGATTGCATATCCAGCCGGAGGGTGAAGGGAGTGCGCCAGCGTGGCATTCCGATCGCCCAGGACAGGAAGGAAGCTTGCGGGGGTGTGGATCGTTAAAAAATATCCTCCTGCTCCTACCACCCGGAATCCCATCGGAAGGCGCGCAAGGAAGAAAGTCCTCCTGCCGTGCAAGCGCGATTCCGTGCCAAAAACGGAACCGTCATCCGACGTGATCGTCTTCGGATGTATCCAGGGGCTCTGGTGTGTGTGTACATGAGAGCGCACTCTTGCGCCCGGGAACGATATCGGAAAGTGTCGCAAAAACGGCCACTTGTCAGGCGAACAAAATTTACTGTTATTGATTGCGCGCTCGTCGTCGTTGTCGTCCGCTTGGAACCCCGCGGATTCCGAACGCGATCGATGTTTTATTGGTTTTCTGGTTCTGGGCGACGCCAGGAAAGCGATTACCATCCCGTCGATTGGCCCGGGGGCTTGCTTTATCTGGCTTATTTATCCCCGCGTTTCCGGGCCGGAGGGCGCCGGGGGGAGGGAGGGGGACGAGCTATCGCTC
This sequence comes from Anopheles ziemanni, assembly GCF_943734765.1. Lineage (NCBI taxonomy): Eukaryota > Metazoa > Arthropoda > Insecta > Diptera > Culicidae > Anopheles > Anopheles ziemanni. Next base: position 16,966,099 of record NC_080705.1, on the reverse strand, counting down.
GATCAAATGAGATCCCCGTGACGGCGACGAGCGGACAAGATGGGCATTCCGATTTCTGTGGTTGCCGTTTTTTTTTTTCGTTCAATGTTTTCGTCTTTTTTCCCGTGCCCGTCCACTTTTCTGGTGAGAAAACGCACACTCAAGGGTAGGGAACGGACCAAGACAACCAGATCGCAGAGGGTGGTCGTGGCGAAATGCGCGATTAAGTTGTTTTGACACATTTCACGCTGCTGAATGACGATCGACGAACAGGTCCACCGATTTTCACAGAAAAAAAAGCCAACGACTCCTTAATGCTGTCAGTGAGCTGTTTGCAGTGAAAAGGTGATTATAAAAGGAGGGTGCTTCGATAAAGGTTGCTCACGGTGTCGATACGAGTACGAAAATGTCACGTATAGGTCAAAAGGTGTTCCATTCTTATTTAAAAATCTTTTATGGTCAGCCTAAGAAAACGACAAACACCTTATCGTAGGGCTTTTCGGAACGCTGTTCAACAACACCCACCACCTGCTCCAGATCTGGGTGGTGTATTGGTCGGTTAAAAGTGTTGCTAATCGCTGCTCCTATCAGTTATTATTTGCAGCTTTCTATCCTATCGGCGCACACATTAAAATGAAAATAAAATAACCATGTAAACTGCGATTCCGCGTTCGGTTCCACTTTCATCACACACAAAAAATGCAAATTGATCCCCGAAGAGCGCCTTCCCAGCCTCCCGCAGTCGCAGTCGTGCAGTTCTAGCTCGCGTTAGGATATGAAGGCTCCGAAATCCTTGTCCAAAAAAAAACATGACTTAGGTTGGCGCTGCACACTGCAGGAGGATCAGGGAAGAGCCCCGTGGGGAAGGGGGAATCGGAGGGAGAGAAAAAAGCCGACAAGGGAACGAAAAGGAACGCAAGGGGGAAGCCGCGCCAGCGCGGGTCGTTTTCGAAATAGTATTCTGTACACTTTAGACTTAATTTTATGTTGTTTTTATTTCACTTTTTTACGATCGAAAACTTAATATCCTACATAAAAGTGGGGAAACACATTTCATGTCATTCCATTCCGTTTTCATGGCACATCATAATGGGTGAGGATGCTGGGGTGGGGTGGGAAAAAGAGGCCGGGGGGTGTGTTTTTTTCATTCGTCGGGATTTCGATACCGATGGGAGAAGTAGGTGACAGAAATTGGGATCCGATTTATTCTGCCTTGACGGGGCAAAGGGGATGAGAAGAGGCAGAGAGGAAGGGAAGGGTGCTTTGTTACCGATCGGATTCATCCTGAAGTGAGCCTTTCCTTTTTAATCTCTGTTACCTGTCGGATTTATTATAATTTCTACTTCCCACATGAACCACACACCAATCGTTCACCAATCGGGCTCGAAACCGCCTGTTTAGAGTTTTGGAAAGTGGGCAAATTGGATTTTCACAATTACTGGAACATTTGCCTATAGCCGATCGCTTCGACGAAGAGGCTTTCCTGGACCTTTTTCATAATATTGACTAAACAAAACCATCTATACCTATTCTAATTGCACACTAAATTTTTTCCTCGGGTTCAAAATAGTCTCTCTAGTAACATCTTTTCCTCATCAAGACAGAAAAATACGAAAAGTTGGAGGTGAAAATATTCCACAGGAGCCCACGAACTCCAAGCGCGGCCTTTCGGCCTTTCGGCGTTTGGAATGGATCGGAAATAAATCACAATTTTATTGCACTCTCATATTCGGTGTCGGTAGTAAATTTATACCTCGTTTTTTCCACTAATTTCCCGCCGGACGCCATTGCTTGGATAGGTTTTGACCCCACACCGATCGAATTAACGGGTGGGCGCTACAGCCACACCTCGTCGTTTTTACGACCCGGCTGGTGGGTTGACGCGTCCATTTTGGATAATTCCTTCGAAGAGAAAATACACAGGGTGCGATGAAAACTCAAATTAGATGATACATTACCCGGGAACGAGAGGAGGGGGAAGAATCCGTTGTATATTTTTACTGCCACGGATCAAACCCGGACTAAGTATCTATTCATATATGCGAACCTCCGCAAGACCTCCAACGTGACGGAGGCTTAATGTTAGGCGAAATGTTTCGCCCCCCTTTTTTCCCGCCTCCCTGGGAAATGGCGGACGTGCGGTGTAGGTGCCACGGTGTCGGATCTTGTTAGATATGTGTGAAACAAACGCCGCAACATACAACATCCTCCGTCACGCTCGTCACGCTCGTTCGCGCGCGGCTTGCATGTGTCCAATGGCAATGGCGGTGGAAAGGTGGAAAAAGAAACCAGCTATTGCACGAAGGAAATGCACTCAACCCCACCGGCGTTAATCGGTGCATCAGCCGGTGACCCTTCCGTGTCTGGCGACCATTCGCTCGGTGTGGGTGAGTGATGCTGGGCATATTTGCATACGATGATTTGCGATGCTCGTGGCGCTTGCGGGACGCTGATGACGATGATAATCGTTCGGTGCATTTCTTCAATGGAAAACGGCACTCCGATGCGGGAAACTTGGGAGGGAAAACTGTGGCGCAAGAGAAAGTAGATCGAGTGAATTAATCCGTAGTTAGAGCTGATGGGAAATTAAACATGGGAAAGAAACGATTAATGTCCACCGACGGAAGAGTTACGTTGTGTGGCGAGGAGTGTATCCTGTTGTTGCAATTTTTCTCATTAATTAAGTTGCTGAAAAACAGGAAGTAAATATTAGAGCGAGCTTTGGAAGCGAACAAATTAAATAAATATTTAAATTGCCACCAAAAGAAGAAGCAAAAGACAGACATTATGCAGAGTTGTCTTAAAGCAACTTATCGGCTTCATTCGCATAATAAAAATTCCTTTTGATACAATGTTAACGAGCACAATTCTTAATGAATCTAATAAAAAAGACCACAAACTGCAGTAGCAAAGAATATTTTAATAGTTTTTAATTATTTATTCTTTTTGGTTCAAGCTTTTGAATATTTATTTATTTCATTTCTTATGGAAATAACGTTTTCTGAGCATAAACAGATTCTCTATCTTCACAGCATTCAGGAACTGCGCTTCTATTGTTTTTTTCATGTCTTTTATATTGGTGCTAACTTATAAAATATAAAAAACTTTAATTTCCATTTTCATCGTTGGATTTTAATGCATGTTATCTCGGTATTTTCATTCTGTTTCCATGAAGCGTTTGCGAGATACACTTAGTTAAATATCGCGCAGCATAATTATAATGTTCGGGTATAGTTCGTTCAATTGCGGATCATTTGGTCACATTCCACAGCGGATCGAGTGATTGGCATAAGTGTTTAACACCGCTCAAAAAGAAGCCTCGATGCGACAGAGAATGGGTTTTACTAGCGCACTTTATAAAACTTATTCCCTTGTGATTATTTTGATGCACACTATATTATAATTCAATTTAATGTTGCAGCAAACTATGCCGCGCTGTTGCATCGAAGCCGGTGCTATCAGTGCGCATGCAAAACCAGCTGGAAAGCCGGTGACGTGGCGCACAAAATAATTCAAGCTCGCATCTGCCGCGGGCTTATTCTGCTTGCTTTCCCTCTCTCTGTTTCTCGCCATCTCTGTTCTGCTTTTCTTAGCGAATTCAAAATTCTCCTGCAGGCATTCCAGGCCTCCTACTTAATGATTGGCCCCCCGCCCCCGTCTCGCCCTCCTGCCGTGTCAACGCAGTTTGCTGCGGAATGCATTTCGGGAGAGTGATCTGCATAAATTCCTCAACATCACGGCGCGCACCTCGCCTTTCACGGGATTGCAACTTCGGGGGCCGGCGACGTTGTGTTACATACGAACGTACGTAGCATTTTCGCAACACTCTTTCCGCTTGATTCTCTTGCAGCTTTCCCTTGCGAAAGTTGAGGAAAAATTCTCTAGCCCTAGCCTTCCGCTTGACGAGCATTGAAAGATAATAATAATGATAGTATTATTGATAATAATATAGCTTTGTTATAATAATAGTGGAGGGTGCGTCAACCAGTTCGAACTCCCCGCGTCGGTAAGCTTCTGTAATGGCGCAACCTGAAGCGACCTATCGGTAGTTCGAACGGTTCGGAATGGAGGAATTATCCTACGCTTCATTTTTATGCACTTGGTGCACTTTGGGTTCGTACTTGAGTGATTTGTTGGCACTAGAACCGTCCCTTCGGAGAGACAAGTGTGCAGGCTGACGTAATTCCAGGAATGTGTATGTCCTGATGTGTTTCCTTCCCGCTTGCCACCCCCTTGGTATTTGTGCGACTGCTTTGGGGTGGAGCAAAGTACATGCTTTTTCGAATCATCACCCGAAGCATGTTTTTTTTCCTGCTTCGGCCCGTTGTGGCTGTTTGAAATATAATTTATACTGAAATTATTATGATAAATTATGTTACCCACTGCTTGCGACGACATTTCCTGCCCGCACCCACCCGGACCGTACCCGCGCTTCCGAATTCGCCGAAGGGGAGGAAGCAAAAGCCCATTTTCAAGATGGTTGATAGTGGCTCGAGCCTGACGTATCCTTCTCGATACGTCAGGATCAACCGTTTTCCACCCCCCCCCCTAACGATGGCCCATTACAGCAGATAACACCATTTTGCTTGTCGACTATATTTTAACTTCGCATGTCAAAGTCGGCGGCCATATTATTTTGAATATATTTTACTCCAACTCGAGCCCTTCCCTTGGGGGATGGGGGGGGGGGACCAACCCTCCCGGAGGGGCCGGACGCGAGTGTGTACATTTTATTCGTCCTGCGCCGACGCCGACGGACCGTTCGGCGACGTTATCCAAGTGCTGGCCAAGTGGGCTCGTTATCAGTGACTAAGATCGATAAAAATGAGGAGGGTTTTATTGGACAACAAAAAGGCCGCAAGGTGGGGCGGTTTTGCCAACCGGGAATGCACCGAGGGGGGGAAAATGGGTATGTACCGCACGCGGTTACGCGGTTGACCAATCTGACGGCATCAGGCATCGATCAGGCAAACCGGGGAGCGAACGGCGCAATCATCGGGAAGTGAAGGAATATCGAACGTATGCATGTCCGGGGAAAAACCTGCCCGCCCTTCGGAATGAAATGCACCACCCTCTTTGGGGTTCGGTTTTCTTTTCCTTTCGTTTTGCTCCCACCACCCTTTAAGTGGGGTGAGATTTCTTGGGGTAGATTAGGTGGTTTTCGCAAATGGCAAGTTAATTTTTCCTCTTCAAGGCTCTTTTCCAGTTGCGATTATCTTTAACATTTAAATTTTCGCTTCCCAAAAAACCCTTTCCACTTGGTGTCCTTTTCTCAAAAGCATTCCGGTTTTTCTATTTTATTTACCAGACCGCAGGACAAAATGGTGTAGGGTGAATGTACCTATCGGACGGACGATCAGGTTCTGATCGAGTTGGATCCACAAGAAGGACGACCGCGAAGAGAGTGAAGTGGCCGAAGATTCCTTCATTTGATATGCAACTCAAGCTCTATCGAGCCGGCAAATCGCTTGGTACATCACGATGCGAGGGCCAGAAGCACTTCCGTCCACGCCCGCCCCTTCCCAGCCTTGCAGATCCTTGCCCGCGTTCGCTGCCAATGCCTTGCGGTGGTCGATCGTTTGCGAGCAGCCCATTAACCCGGGTTCGCGGATCGAGATTGATTGTTGATCGATCATGCGATCGCCCCGCGGATCACCTGCATGCATTTACGCCTGTGCTTAATTTCACTGTCCCACCCTGTCGCGCACCCTCCCGCTCCGCCGGGCGGAGACGTACGGACACACATTCTGCGCAAAAATTATTGCTCAAAAGTATGGGCTGCGGATGCGCGTAAAAGTCCTGACGCTCGAAGGCTCCGGGCAAAGGCCCGGTTGCAATTAGTGCCCGGCGTAGGGGCAAAGAAAACGACGCCCGTTCCAAGAAAACATACAAAACAAGGATAAACACCGAACGAGCCTCGCTCGTTTTCAGCAAGCCTTGTTGTTGCAACCAACCCGAACGCTGATTTAGCTTGTTGCTGCATATTGGGCATAAAAATGTACACCGATTGCCTTCGATCGCCTTTCGCCGTCGTCCTTCGTTTTGGTTCGTCTCGCGCGCGCACCCTCGAGCGGGAGTGCTTGCTCGAATGCTAGCCAAACGGACCCGATCGGGGGCCCGGCGTTTGATGGAGCGCACTGCTTAGCGTTTAGGTTAATGTTTCATTAGCAAATTGATTCACGCTCGCAGCGCCAGCGCCGCCGAAGGACGGGAGGGACGCTAAATTGTGGTTTTTGCGACTTGTGAACAAACCAAAACGTTTAGTGAATTAAGGAAAAGCGTATGCTGTTCGCTGGGAAGCGAAATACATTGTAATTTTGTTCGTTTCTTTTCGTCAAATTGATTCGTTCTGACCCTGTTGAAGGGCATTGGAACACATATTACGATAGGAAAGAAGGGGAATTTGAAAGTTGATTTCTTTCCAAGAAAACGAATAAATGAACCTAATTGGATTATTTTTAGAAGGAAATTCATGCATTTTGAACTAATTTGATAAACTTTTGAACCTTGGGTAAAACATTAAAACATTTGAAATACAGTGAAGAATTGATAATTGAAATTGAAAACTGCATTAAAATTGTAGAGAGAAGCAAACAGAACCAAGAGAGCTGCATAAGATTGAATTTGGTTGATTACAAAAATAAGATCCCATTCATTTTATAATTTTTCTTCAGTTTTAATAACGAAAATTAGCTTGTTCTCAAAATAGTTGTGCTGGTTATCGTTTTTACCAACGGGTTTTTCGGGGTTCATGGTAATCATTTTTGTACACAAATCTGTAGCTATCGTTGTGGATATTTTCAAGTCATTCATGTAGTTCTTTACTTTGCCAGGTTCAGTTAAATATAATGAAATGTTAGTTTACCAGTCAAATATTTTCTCTGACCACCCAAATGGTATCGTTATACATCGAGTGAGTCATAAAATAGTTCGCTCAAAATTATACGTCAAATGTCGTTCAATCAATGCAATTAATTAAACCCAAAACATGAAAATAGACGCTAACCATATACCTTACAAATCATTAGATTTGATCCGATTAAATAAAATACTGTTTTTCCAACCACCTTTCATTATGTTAACCAGCTCTTTAATTTCGCGGCATCAAATTCACACATCACACTAACTTCATAATTGAGCTTCCACGACTACGCAAGCCTGCTCCGGCACCGGCCCGCCCGTCGCCGCGCGTCCGAGCCACGGCCCGCGACTCACGCGACTCCCGAAACCCTACGCACATCAAGCGACGAACGCGCGCGCCTTTTAATGCGCGCCCCCGTTCTCCCCTTCCCTCCCCCCACCCCTCCAGCCTTGCACTCACACGACGGGCACGCTCATCATAAAACGCACCAAGCGGACAGAATTGGCGTGCGAGCATGGCGGTGGCTATTTTAATGGCAGGCTGACCCTTTCTAAACTCCTCTCGGGGCACTGAAAGACATTGATTCATAGAAAGAGATAGACCGGGCACTGGCGTGTTGTAGCGGTGGAGTGACCAAGAGAGAAAGAGTGAAGGAAGGAACGTGGAAGAGAGAGAGAAGCGAGGGGGGGACGACATTATTCACGGGTCGTAAAATGGTTGATTAAGAAAATGAGCTGTTAATTAATCGGATAATTTGACTGGAAAGGGAGGCTGAGCTGCTATAAGTAACGAAGCAATCTTTAAGTCAAAGGTCAATCTGATATAAACTAATTGACAAGTATGATAAATCAATTTATTTTGTTTCCATTTACAACTGTTGACTAGGGCAAAGCTTTGTTTTATATGCAAAGCGTAGTTTTAAGCGTAGTGTCCACAAATAAAAACAAAGTGTACATTTTCAACACTCCCACTTTGGGTTCCCTGTCTTAGCGAAACACAAATAGACCTCAGGGAGAATCATTTACCTACCACGCGTTCACCAACATTGAACAGAGGTCAATCAATAGCTCCCACTAGTCATCACTTCACCAAAAGCCTCCGCGATTCAATGGCCCGCAACGAACAACGAACCGGCTCGAGTTCTGTGACAAACCACGATGCAGCCACCCGGTTCGCGGGAAAACCCCCCCGTTTACCCAGCAGGGAAAGGTTGGCTGCACGCGTTAATCAACACATCGTCTGTCATGTTAGCTGTCTTCATTACCACACCTCCGAAAAGCAATCGATAGATTACCGATTGCTCACGGGCACGTGATTCGTGGTCGTCTCCGCGTTTCGTCGCTTATGCTGCGCGCGCTGGCATCCCTCTCGCCGACGGGGGTCGTGTTTGGTGCGGGGTTGGGGGGAGGGGACGTAGTCGATATATATGCAATGTGTACATACGAGCCGACGGTACGTGAACGTCGACAAACACACTCAATCGTTAGTCGTCGCCCTCCCAGCACAGCGTATGCTCGTTTGAATGTTTCGTGCGCCTCGCGTCGAGCATAGAATGTTATGCAGCCCGGACGGTCGATTGAAACGACGCGGACGATTTTGTTTCTTCTCTCGATGCTTCTCTACCATTTCTTCCACTGCCTTGCCAACTGTTTGGAACGTTTTGTTTGCGCCGAGTTCGTTTGTCCCGAGTGTTTCCGCCGCCCGGTGACGGTGGTGAGTAACATTTCAATTTTCTTTAAACGGTTCATAAATTTTCCCATTTTCCCCACATGCGACGATCGATCGTGGTGGTCGATGCCGAACAGGGTTTCCTCCACCGGACGGGTGTCATAAAGCTGAGGAAGAAAACGACCCGGCACGGTGTCACCAAAGGGACACGCACGGTGGCCACATTCCGATCGGCCGACGGGTGGCCCGAGTCCAATAAATGGAAGACAATTTTTCTCCATTCGATCTCCGGATGTGCGGATGTGTCACAAGGCGCGCAAGGATCACACGGAAACCGGTGGTGATAAAGTGGTCGAAATTCATAGAATTTAATTCCCTTCCCCGGAGGTTCATTCAAAAGATTCATCAACACGACAGGAGACGAACCTTCCGACGACCTACATCGACTGGGATAGGATCTTTTCTAGGAACACATTCCTTGGCAACGGAGGAAAACACGCTCAAAAAGATGTAAGGATGTGTGTTTCGGTCGTCCAAAAGCCGCGACCGGCAACGGAAGGTTCCATCCGCAGCCTTCAATGGAAACGGGATCGTGTTGCTTCATTGGCGGTATGAAGCGCTCACAAGCGTACGCCATTTTGCAAGCCGTTGGTGTCCTTTTCCGAAATCAAGCCGGGCGCGCTTGATGGGAAGCGGAAGAAATATTTTACCTGTCCCGACTGTTTGATTGTTGTGAAAGGATCCTTCCCTTACGGATCACAACAAAGCGTTTGGCTTTGCATCAAGGAAGTGTCCGAGGGTTCGGTTAATTTCTCAGTGCTTTGTTCGACGAGGGGTTGTGCTTTGAAGGATTTGTTTTGGTGTTGGTATGGATTAGTTTTAGCTTTGGAACCAAGGGCTTTCATAGAAGGAACATGAAGAAGAACCTAAAATGTGTTAGAAAAGAAGAAATAATACTTTGCAAATTGGTGCAAAATGCTTTTCATCCTCTCCATTATTTTTCTTCACCGACAATAAAATGAAGTAATATTTTATTTTACTACATTCGATGTTGAAGTCACGGCTCGTTAAAGAACGGCGTCCCCATGGCGCTAAATAAAGTTATTCTGACAAATGCATGCAGTCATTTTCAAGTGAATCCATCCTGACGAACACTTCGGATTCAGATACAGAAAACAAAAGAAACAGAAACTTCACAGAAGAGCAGTTAACCAAGCAAATGACGTCCACCGTGCCGACTCCCCCACGCGGGCATGCTAATAATCTTCCTTCCCCAAACCATCAAAACGGTTTATTAGCTGCGCCTGAAACGGTAGCTGCGTTTCACAATATTTTTACTATCAACCCCAACCGGCTCGTTGATGCCGTCTCTTCCGTTCTAACGCCGTTCCTCGGCGGATGGTACGGGTTCGCTTCTGCAAACCATTGGGCGAAGAAAATATAGAAAAACGTAAAAAACCAACTACCACCTCCGGCGGGCGAGCGAGTTTATCGGTCGGAGAAAATCTTTACGCTACCAATTAATATTTATAACAACTTTTAAACATCTAGACAAACTTATCAACTTTGCATCAGCAGCCGAAGACGAACGAAATGGGGAATTAAATGGCAGCCCACTGGAATGCATGAAAAAAAACTACCAACGATAGAATCGTGTTTGAAGGGTGGGTGGGAGACGAAGATGTTTTTGAGAAAAAAAGGAGACACATCGGAAGTCTTGGTAAAACTTTTTGTTATTCAAATTACTGTCGCTGGTAATTTTTTTCCCCAATTTTCGTCAATGAAAAGAGGAAAACACGAGAACCCGAAGGCAAACGTAAAGGTTTACTTCCTTGGCAGGAGTGTGGCGAGAGTTCGAAGGAGACCGTCGGGAAGTGTGTCGTTTCCTTTCGTCGGCGCGTGACACCCTCGCACGAGGGCGGGGGAGAGGTGTGAGGGCGCGAGCGGGAATTGTGCGGCCACAAATGAAGAAACTAAGAGAGGAAATAAAAAAAATTATCATAGATCTTTATCGTCTGCTTGCCTTCTCGCCATGCCGGGGTATTGCCGGGTGCTTGTTGGTCAGCTCGTTGCTGGCCGCACCCATCCGCCCCCTCCCTGCCTACTTCCGCCTTTTCTCCTCCCCACGGATTTTTCCTTCATTCCTCCGGCGTCGCGACGAGCTTTCCGACCAACGCAAATGCATTGCACTCGCGGGCAGTTCCTACCTCGGGGACCCTTTCCATCTCCCGGAACGGGAGTTTGGGGCACTCGGCGTTGGATATGGGAGTTGCGGCGAGCACACGCCCGCCACTCTCACGGTAGGCGAATGAAAATGTTCCCCGTGCGTATGTATAAATAATCATAATCTGACAGCTAACATATTAATTCGAATTTATCACGTTCAATACAAGCACCTACACTGCGGATTCTGCGGCGCACCATATCGGCCGCCATCACCCCCGGTGGCCGCTGGTTTCCCATTTCCGGTAGGCGGGGGCCTCCCTTCCGATAGGACTGGGGTGAGAGAAAAAAACGTGCACCCGGGAGAAACAAATGCACCTCATAAGTGTTGGCAGGCAGCATGGCGATTTTGTTGTCTCGTCGGACTGCTGGGGCTGCGAGCGAGAAGGAAAGCTTGAAATATTTAGTTCAATTCGTTCAAATCAAAACACTCTTGAGCCACGCCTGGGCGAACGCACGCGCAAACTGACCGACTTTGAAATATTGTGAGGCTATTTACCACGCAGCATGGTGGACCGGCTGTGTTGGCAAACATTCGCACCGATTTCGATCCATCATCGAGCCGGCCATTCGGGATTGTGCGGGTGTTTGCGCAGACATCAGGAAGTGCAATGAATGGGTTATTGATTTTGGTTTTATTTGTTGTTTACCTAATAAAATAGCTAATGAGAGCTGTAGCGTGTTTGAATAACGTATAAAATGAATTCTAGAGTGTACCTCACTTAAAAATAATAACGTATAAAATGAATTCAACAGTATAAAAACTCACTTATAAGAATCACACAGTAGCTAAATTAAATTATTTGATAAATTACAATGAAACATGAAAAATAAGTTAGAATCAAAAGCATATTTGCAACGAGTCTCTAATACATTTAAAAAGTTACATGAAATTGTTATTCACGTGTTATATATGAAGTTATAAAGATATCGAACTTTACTTTATTTTATTGTTGTAAATAAATTCTGTAAAATGTTGTTTATTGAACGACTTTTTGATTTTAAACGTGCTTATTACGATAGTCAATTGCTAAAATTTAACACTTGACTGATCTTTAATATACAAAGACTTATATTCAATTTGTATCTTTAATTTTTCCGATTTATTTAATATTCAATTTGCATCTTTTATTTTTCATTTCGAGATTCATTTTCAATTGCATTTATTGTTTTACATCTTTTATTTTTCCGACAACTATGAAATGAACTTCATAGCATTGATTTGGAATGTTTGTTTGATGAATATGTTCAATTCAAAGGATTAAATGTAAATCAAAGACAAAACTCAGGGGTTTTCAACACAAATTTGTTTTGCTTTTTAGCTCTTTTATTTGTTGTTTTAGTTTAGGCTTCCTTAACTAATAAAAAGGTTTCTTTCTATATTTCACATGTGGTGAAGTAAGTTTATAAAGTCTTGTTCATTTTGTCATGCATTTATAATTATTATCAGTTAATGTCAATCAAATTATTGTTCGGGGTCTTAGTGTTAGCGTTGGAGTATTTATGGAAAATCATCGTTTAAATTTTACTTAATGTAGACTCCCTAAACAGATATTATTAATCCCACCTTTTAATGTAGGTTGTTGGGAAATATCCTCAGAACTTCTCAAACGGCACGGAGGTAAACCGAGCGATGACTTGCCAGCGAAAAGGCTGAACAACCCGTCCCAACCTTCCGAGAAATCCGCCGCGGGACGTCCGGAGAGCTGGAAACTGTAAGTCGGGACCCACTGATGTAAATACCATCACGTTCCGGTACTTGAATACCTAATGATCCCATAAACATGCGCCAGAATTATCCAATTTGGAATCGATTCTGTCACACATTTTATGCGACGCGCAGGCGGGGATAAGGATTCATTTCGATTCAAATGAAGCCCGCCCGGTCCGCGGTAGTCCCGGAATCACACACACACACACACAAAACGGGCCAGTCCAAGTAGCACTCCCGGAGTCACTTGGAGTCCCTCGCCCCGTCTTCCCCGGGTTGGGGGGAAGAGTGACAGTAAGACGGTTAGCATAAATGCTTTGATATGTAAATTGATTGACACCGGTCGCATACGCACAAACACACACGCACGTACGCACACACATGGTGTACAGCAAGGGTAAGGTGGGGAAAGGGGAAGCGATGCCAAGGCAAACATAAATAATTCCATCACGGCGATGCGTCGGAACGTGCGACGGTGTGGTCCTCCGAATCATCCCGGTGGGAACGTGCTGGTCGCTGGCGGCTCGAGAACGTCACGTTTTCGATGTTCCCCGTGCCTCCCCGAGAGCACCGAGCGTGGTTCTATTTATTAGACACCCCGCCCCACATGCCGGCTTTCACCCCTTTTGGGTGTACCGTCCGTAATCCGAGGGTACGAATAATTAGAGCGCTTTATGATGCCGCGACCTTAGACATGGTGGGCATGGATCGATCGCCGGGGCCAATAGGCCACACACAAACACACTCAGCCGGATCCCTTGAAAGCGCCCCTGCTTAGGGAAGGGACGACAAATGACACCAAGAATCATGTAACGAGCCGATCAGCTCGATGTTACCATAAACGATGGCCCACGAAGCCGCGTTTTCGTGGGGTCTTTTTTTTATTCTTTCGTGTTTTTAGAACCGCTAATACCACACTACCCTCCCAACCCCACTCCCACACACACGCGCAGAAAACACTGGGAACGGAAAGAACCAACGGCAGCAGCAGCCAGGACGGGAGGCGTTTCAAAGCGGCAGAAGCGTTGTTCGGCAGGAAGCGGGAGTGTTCGGAAGAAAACGCAAGAAAGAAAACACACCGGTCCTTGAACAAAGGTAGAAAAAATACACCGGAGATCAACAGACTCGGGCTCGCCGGTCGGGGTGAACGCAACCCGCCACCAGCTCACGATCGAGCTCGTTCAATACTGGAATATTTCTAATAAAATAGAGAATTTATTGCCGCATATCATGAAACGCCAAACATGCAAGCCGTGGCTTGCTAGAACGCGAGCGAACATGGGAGTGGCGAATGGTGCTCGGTTTTGGTCTCGGACCGGAGAGTGGGTGACGTGGTGACGAACCACGGGATCACTTCACTCCGAGGCAGGAATGGACGAAAAGGGGGGGGAAGAAAAAACAACTCGCCTTAAAACGCGCGCGGAGACCTCGGCCCGATTGTCGTTGCACCGCCGTGGACCGCCGCCGTCCTCCTCCTTGGGCCGCGATTGAGCTCGCCGCAAAACCCGCCAAACCGAGCGGGACTAAAATAAAATTCTGATGTTCGATCGTAAAAAGTCGTAAAAATTAGAATACACATAAAACGTAAGCGTGAAAAAAATACTTCTTTTACATTTCTATCACCTTTGTGGCTGGTTATGCTGTTGTTTTATCATTCGTTCGCTTCGCACTCTTTCTCGCTCACCCTTTGGTTCGATTATGTTTCTTCCTTTTCCCCCACCCGGTCTTGGTCGGGGACTCTGCTCCGGTTCGCTCTGTTGTCGCTGCTTCGGTCGGATTAAGTCCTTTCCATCAGCTTCCTTCCCATCCCGACACCTTGAGGCCAGGAGGGGACACATGCGACGGTTTCGTAGTTTTGTGGCCGTTTTTGTTGTTTGTGTTGTTGACTTGCGCGATCGCAACGGGCGAGGTTCGTCGCTTGGTGTTTAAACACGCCCGCCCTCATAGAGGCATCGATGTCTTTTGTTTCGCGAGCGCGAACGTTTATCCTCTGGAACTGAACGCGAGCGCAGTTGGCTTGTTTGAAGTGTGTGCCCCGTTTCCCTTCCCTTCCCTTCCCTACCCAGCGCGAGGGGGTTCCAAAATTCTTCTTGTCAAATCGGCCCTGTTCTTTCTCAGCCTCAAATTACTCCGGTAAACGCTTACCGGATCATCCCGGCCGGTCCGCCCTTCGCTTCGATTCAACGCCCTGTAATGAGCTTACGAGTATTTGTGTTTTAATATTTATTTATTTGTTTACAGCAAACCCCACGGGCTCTTCCGCACCCTCCCACCCTTCATTGTGGATGGACACATTAAATACCGGAACGGGGCGGACACGGTCCCGACGCAATGCTCGCCATGGTTAGGTAGATCGGTGCCACTTCTCTTCCTCCTCCTACTCCTTTACCTTCTCCTTCCCATCGTTCGGGCTCGTTTAAAAGCTAATTGAAGATTAATTTTCCCGAAAATGAATGACACTATCGAGCGAGAATATCTCTTTAAGCCACCGAGCGTACCGGACCATCGGAATGCTGCCCGCTGCATATATAACGTCCGCCGGCCCTCGGACGATCGTGAAGATGCGCTTCGGGAGCTTAGCGTTTTTTTTTTCTTGTGTGTGTAGCTTTTATTTTCAGAAGACAGCCCGCAGCACTATTGTTGCGTTTCCCGTGTGTTTTGTTTTCCCCGACTTCTCAACGCACTCGGTTTCCGATTCTGACCACCGTCACAAGTTTCACGGTGACTGCATACACAAACCCACAAACACACACACACACACACACGCCCAGTGTTGGACGAAGCCGGGAGCCATATATTTAAATTTTACGCCGATTGATGAAGCTTGTTTGATAGTGTCACTTCTTTTCCTCCCGCGCCCGCGCTCCGCCGTTAAATCGATGTAAATTTATTTAATGTAGTGTATTTTCCGGTCCGTAACGCGCGAGTGACGCGCCACGACGCACCGTGGCCATGATAAATGAACTTCCCGTTCGCCAGATACGAATAATTCTTTCGGACGACCGTTTTTGGGGATGGTGCATAAAATGAAGAATAAAACATAAACGCCGCGAAATTTCGGCAAGCGAAAAACACTAGCTTACACGGGTCGCGATCGGGCCGCGCGATTCACGGGCCGTGGTAAATGGCGATTAATCCTGGCAAATAACATTGCCGAACCCTCCCCAACCCCCCCTCGCCTCCGAGCACGTGAATTATTTTTGGAAGATTTTATGAGGAATGTCATAAAGTTTTTAACTGCTGCTTAATCTACTGAGGAAGGATATTTCGGAAATGAATCATTGCCATAAAAAAAAAACTGATCATCAAACTCGATAGCCTGGGTCAGGGAGCGCGCAAAGTGTTGTACGGCGGAGATTAAGCGCCGAGGTGAGCAGAATTTATGGTGCAAACCGCCGATCGGATCGTTACAACCTCCGTTCGTTGATTGAGCATTTAAAAAAAACACTGCCGGATTTGGTTGTTAATGATAAAAAGGAAATAAATGTTCAAGTGCTGCAGAAGAAAAAAAAAACAGAGCCTAGCAGTGTGGTTAATGCCAAAAGTGAAACCTACTGGAACCCACGGAAAAGTAACAACCGTCAAAACGAAACAAGTTTTTGCGATTTAAAATATATTTGGCTTCAGTTCGGCTTAATACATTTCTTCATGCAAAATGTAATTTATTTTGTTTGGAAATACATTTCAATTTCCTCAACAGTATCCTCAAATCGCTATGCAAATCCAGGCCAGCGAATCAATTTCCTATCATTTCCTCCCCAAAATGTCCGGCCTTCATATCAGCGGACGGACGACAGCTTCGGCGAGACGCGTCTCTAATAGTCGTTTGCAGGAAACACTTTCCATGTCACAAATATTATGCAAATATTCAGCTGCACTTCAGTCGAACCTGGCCGCCAGGGTTGGCCAGGGAAACACACAGTGGTGGGGAGAGCACCCCAACGCAGACACCCTCTCCTGCCACCGATTTTCTCCCCCTCCCAACTCGCTAGAGGAATTTCGTTTATTATTTTTTTCACACTTTAATCTCGCCTCGGCACGCACATGTCCGAATGCCGAACTCCTCCGGTCCTCCCCGGTGCCCTGGTTTCGAATGCACTTCGCACGCTTGGGGGTCTATTCCCTGCGGCGAGTGCGGCCACAGTGGGCCGCAGGGCGAAGCACGGTCAAAAAGCCCGCAAAAAATCGTCCCGAAATTGAATCGTTCTCTCCCGGTGTGCAACCGACAACTGTTTGTCGATCGGACACCGCTTCGCCAAAGTGCTTCCCGCGCGCGCGCGCGTTCGAGGTGAGGCGATGGTAGGGCGGAGGTTTTGCTCCATTTTCCATCCCGCCACTGGGACGACAGCAAACTTCCTAAGATAAGCCCATTACGACCATTGCGGCGCATCGGCGAGGGATAATACGGTTGGGCCTTTGCGTTGGTATTTATTTTCGGGTCTTTTCCTGCTCTCTCGTTCTTGGGTTTTATCGTAGCGCGCGTCCTGTCCGGCCCCGTTGCGTTGCCCGTTGCAAGCGGACACTTCCTGCGTGCGATCCGTTCCCTTGGAGGAAATTTGCCAACGTGGAGTGATTTTTTTCGAACTGTAACTAGTTACTTTTAAGACGTTTTATGCGTCAATAAATTTTCCATAACTGTTCTTTCCAGTGTGAACCAATTGTATCGCCAATCATTATGGAGATCTCGGTGTGCAATATTGACACCAAACCCAGGGAGCTGATGGGCACAATTAAAACACCCTCACCCGACCGGCGTAATCCCCCCCGTCCCGCCAAATCGGTCTTCCAAATGTGACCAAATGCACCAAATTAATTTCGCAATCACAGACATAAAGTGCATTTCGATTTCAGAGGCCCCGGGATCTGCATCCCACTTCCACGCTACGGAGCCCACCAGAGGGAGCGTCGACTATTCCAATTTTTGCTTCTTCGTGTGCTTATCACCCCTCCCCCCTCCCTCCTCGTGCCGTGCGTTTCCCGGTTCCTTTTCGGCTCGGCGCAAATGCCAAATGTGTCCGGACGCAAACGCAACCCACAACCGGACTCGGGTCGACGATCGAGGGCGGAGTGGAGGTGGAGGGGGAGGGCAGTTTCGCTGGTGCGAACGGGATGGCAGTCATTGGCAGTATTTATTATCAACTACTTAAGAAAGCGAAGATAACTCTCGTTTTATTTATTGACATGACTTTTTAATGGTTAAATGGTTTTTTGTATCATTCATTTGCCGAAGGTTTCGGTCGCGTCCCGTTTTTCCCCCATCCCTTTCCCGAGGTCGCTGGGGCACTTACGTCCACTGACCGGCAAGGGCCTCTACTCACCCTCACCTCCTCCTCCGTTGAACGCAACCGGACGGTTTCACTTTGTTTCGATGCGCTTTTGCATTTGTCCGGACGGCGGATGAGGCGGATTAGCGTCGCAGCAATCGATCGACGACCGTCTGGGAGTCTGGGGGTGGGGCATGAGGGGGTGGGGCAAAACGTGGGTCGGACGGACGGGGCAGTTGATGATATGACTTATAGTGGGACCGAGGGAATCAGGAGCCAACGCGGCGTTGTGTACCCTTTCCTCTGGTGTTTGTGTCTTCCGTCCTCATCCGTCTGGCGGTTGTCAGTCGATTCAGGGTGATTTTCATGCGTTTTCAACCGTCCGCTTATCGGTGGAAAAGTTCCCCCATTCTGAGGGCGGCCTTGGCCAGGGGCCTCCGATTTTAAGAAAAATAAGTAAATCAATAAAATTACCGCTCAGGTTGAAAGTTTTTCGATTCTTGTTCAGCTCATCAAATGAAGGAAAAGGAAACGGAAATGTATTTAAACGCGATCTAGGAAGGTTGCGCGGAAGTAAAGCTTGATCTGGATTTAAATTTAAATTAAATCACCTCAAAATATAAAGCACTCTTCAAACCGCTCCAAAAACTGCACGCCGCTAAGGAAGCCCCAAATCAGTGCATACTTTTCCCTTCACTTTTCCATCTCAATCCACTCACTCCACCCTCCCGTTTTTTTCCGCTCCCCGCCCTTGATTCCATCGACGCTCCGGCCGTGAATCATTGTTAAAGGATTAAGTCATTTAAAAGGCAAGTTGTCTGTTTAAAATGCAATCATTTGCAGCAGCTTTGGCGAGGGCTAACGATGGCGAATAAATGGCAGGGCGCTTGGGTGACGGGTTCGATAAGTAAAAGGCCTCCCGGGGCCGGCGGAGAGGGCGGCACCGCGCGTTGCCCGACCCGCTCGGAGGAATTATAATGAATCGTTAAGCTCGAGACGGGGCCGCTCCGGAGCTTCTGCAAAATGTCAGCCACTCTGAGGGAAGAAAAAAAAGGATGTGACTAAAGGATACGTGCAAATTGCTAAATCTGTCTCCGATCCCGAACCAACGGTCAAACGGGGATATGG
Source organism: Anopheles ziemanni (assembly GCF_943734765.1). NCBI lineage: Eukaryota > Metazoa > Arthropoda > Insecta > Diptera > Culicidae > Anopheles > Anopheles ziemanni. The sequence goes on along the minus strand of NC_080705.1, from coordinate 16,947,264 downwards.
GTCCTACGCTGGCCTCTACGTGGGGGGAGACGGTTCGATGCTGCCCCTTCTCTTTCCCGCTGGCCATCGCCGATGCGCTTGTGGATTGGTTGGCGATTGAAATGACTAATCGCGCTAATGGGGCGCGTTTCGTGTTCGAAATCAGTAGAATCCTTCCCGCCGCCCGCCGATTCGAAGCTTGTTCACTCACGCCTACACTTGCCGGATTCGTGGAAAAAAGGTGAACCGAAACCCCAGCGGACATTCCACCTTCGCTGGGCGAAATTTCCGCACCAATCGATTGGTCGATTATGCAAATCGTGGCTCCGGATACATCCACTCATCCGGCGGAGGGACACATTGTTTCCTGCGCACGCCGACTAAGCTTGAGGGCACGACTTTGTAGTTGCATATTTCTAGCAGTTTCCTGCGAGCGATCGAGTGGTATTTGGGATTATTTTCAACCAGCATTTCCACCATTTCGGCAAACCCATTAGCGTCACGATAGAGCACGCGATCGTTATGTCTCAATAAGCATCGGCTGAAAACAAATAAATTTTAAATCACAAATGATAAATGTAACAGCTTGCCAAAGTTGTACGAAAGCTCGCTGCTTCGACGAAGAAATTTATTTAATATTCTCAAAGGATACCAAAAAATCTCTCTCCCGCTCTCTCAAAAGCTTATCAAACGATCAGACGACAGATTCATCAAACGACTTGTCCGAAAAAGGATCCGCCGCGAAAAGTGTCCCTCGATGGGACGCATTCCGTTCGCAGACTGTTCCATCCTTTTTCGCTTCCCGTACACATTCCGATCGGATTCGATCCTGTCAGTGCTTATCTCTCGCACCATTTTCAAACCATTGCATCGGGTGTTTTTTTTCCTCCACCCGGTGCTTTTTCGCCCCGTTTTTTTTTTTTGTTATTTTGGTCCTCCGCTTCTGTCACTCTCCTTTTGCCACTTATTTATTTTTATGCTCTCACCATCGCTTTCCGCGCGTCGAAACGTGTTTGATGGGAACGGGGACAGCGGGTCTACAATTTAATTTATACCTAAGCTCCCCGTTTGATTAATAACTGCAATAAACAAATAAATTAAGCAAGATATGTATATATTTTAACGTATTTTTAGTTATGGTGTTTTTTTCTTGCATTCACCGTGAACTTGTTCCTTTTGGTCCTTTTTGGTCATTGTGTTTGGTTTTTGGTCACCTCGTTTCAGAATCTTCTTTTGTTAGCATGTGTGTTCCCGACTTTGAACCTGCGTCGGTCGTTTGCCTCTAGCAACTGTTGGTCACGAGGTTACTGCAGACGTAGCAGAAAAGTATGAAAGATAAACGTGGTTTTGTGTGGTTGGTTTTTGTTTTCGTTTGCAGCAGCGGAAAGAACGTGAGTTAATCAGAGGTAATCGATGCGATCCGCATTTAGATGTCGCTCGTAGGTATTTAAAGTGGGAGCTAAATATTTTGCATACATTAATTTGACGACACCAGCGCTTGTGCGAACGGGTTTCCATACTGCTTTAAATGGCATTAAAAAGCTTTGATCGCCAAGAGTGATTCGGATTTCAGCTGCATAAAAGGCGGTGAGTGTTTTATGAACGGTCTAGGCGTTTACATTTGCTAATCCTCAGTAGGAACTATTCCTGTCTTAGCACGAAAGTGAAATAAATTCGAAGCTTATTCGAAACGTTCGATAAGACTGGCGCCCCGCCCGTGGGTTCTGAAATAGAAAAAAGTACCACGTTCCCACGGTTCACGCCGGCTCCAAATTTTCGAGGAGGCACTTTTCCACACCGCATTCTGTCCATAAACGTCGATATCAACGCTTATCAATCTCTTCCCGGTCGGGAATCGGTCAATCGACTGGCAATCGACGCACATCGATGTCACTCAACCTACCACGGCGTCCGCCAGGGGGAAACAAAACCAAAACAAAACCACACCACCACGTACAACTCCAGCGCTTCATCGAGTGACTTCTACGAACGAGCAGACAGCGAACGCGAGCCTCCGTCAGGCCGGCGTGGACTTGCCGGGCTGACCCGCGTGATCCTGCCCGCTTTCCGTGGTAGACGGGGGAACTCTAAACCGCGGAGCGAAGCAAACGAGCCAGAGGACGAAGGAAACGACGAGCGATAAACGTTATTCGCTTGATGAATGACTCCGCTGTCCGAATGGAGCGACGTAAAAACGACGTTTTCACCACGATGCAGCCACATGCAGCCCCGATACACGCCGCGGTCTCGGCCGGCTTTTGGGTCGTCGGAGAGAAAACAACCGCGACAACTGTTGACGACCAAAAAAAAAAAAGCGACACAGACCCAAAAACCTGCAGATTCCATTTTCCCCGGGCCGGGACCGGTAGTGCGCACTGGCTTGGTTTCGCCGTGTCGGTTTTTTTGTTCTTTCATTTCGAGGATCCGAGGATTTTTTCTCCTTCCTTCCCCGCTCCCATTCCCGTGGACAGTTCGGGACACGGGATTCGGTCCGCCGGTGGGCCCCAGATGTGAAGATCGGGAAAAGATTTATACGCCGACTGTATGGCTGATCTTTCGGCGCATACAAATGAACGGCTCAGCGCCCGACATAAGTAACATTAATTAAATTTTGACAATTATTTCATTTAATATGCGATTAATTTGCATCCAGGCGGGCCCGCGGGGGAGAACGGGGCCGGAGAGTGTTTAGATGTTGGTAGCGTTTGTTTGCTCACGGGTTTCGTTGTATTTTTTTTCCTTTCGCTAGCCGAAGACGGTCGCCTTATCCTCGCCGTTTATTTAAATTCCGCCCATCCGTTGCGTTTCGGACGAGCTTTTAAATTATTCCCGTCCGCTGGGCATTTCGTTGGATGTTGTGTGTGTGTGTTTTTTTTTTTTGGTTCATTTGCCGTTGTCTTCCCTGTCAGAAGGAGCGGATTTTATTGACTGTATCGAATGATAAATCAACCCACTTTTCGGGACCGCTCTGTGTGTGTACGCACACGCCGCGCAATCCTTTCACGCAACAATGTTTTCACGCATGCACTTTTCGGCCCTTCACGACGGAACGTGTCCTGGCGCACCGAACCCGTGGTCCGTGGTGAGGAGGCGTTGGTGCGCAATTGAAATAAAATTAGCGGCAATCACCGGGCAGAACAAAACAAAAAACCCGAACAAAACAAGCGCAACAATCCAGGCCAGCACCCTCCTCCAAGCGGCCACCATTAACCGGGCATCAAAAGGAGTTATCGGCCGTGAGTAATTAATCATGCCGCAGTCAAAACGTAGCAAACGGCCACAAGACCGAAGGACGAAAGAAAAACACCCCACAAAAAGAAGCTGCTGCCCCATAAAGTGACGTGCGAAAGCGAACGGAACACGATGGGCGAACAAATAATAATAAAACAAAACATTGGGAACAAAAATCCTCCAGGAAGCAGCACACCACACGGGGCGGGACGCTGCATTTGACTGCAGCGAGGCGGAATTTTTGCAACTCTTCACAACATCACAACGCCCCCGTTCGGAGGAGGAGGAGGCCCCTTCTATCATATTTCGTTCCCGAATCGGGGTGAGAGTTGGGTTTGTGCTCTGTTCTTTTATTTTTTTTTTATTGTACCCATCCTCGTGTGCGAGTTTATCCCTTCCGCACGTCGGCTTGGCACACGGCGCAGAACATGGCAGCCTTATTTCGGGTGCGTTTCGCCCGCTCAGTCTGCAGGCGGTCTTTGGTGACGAAAAACGAATAAAAATCGAAGCGAGCTTGTAAATAACTGTACCGAACGACGGCAGCGAGCATAAAAACACACCAGTTCCCTCCCAGCCTCCTCTCGGCCCGAGTGTTTGCGCGGTTCTGAAAAATTGTTCACCGAAGAAAAATAACCGAAGACACACAGTGGGCCTTTTGCATGGATGGTGCTTTTTTACATGCTGTTTATTTATTGGTTTGAAGCGTTCGTTAAAATCGTTACTCGTGTAATTTATGACAGTCAACGTTCATGGTGGACGATTCAGGCAGGGGAGGGTTTAGGGGCGTCAAGGGAGGGGTTGTTTTAATATGTAGTGCTCTGATTTTTGGAATCCGAAACTTCGTAGAACAGAAAAATGAAGTCCCAATTCGGTGGATTTGATAAAGCCATTAAACAACCTAACTTCCTATGCAATATATTTCCTTTTCGATCAAACATTTTCTAGTCATGAATCACCGGGCAAAAAAAATGTCTACTTCCTGTCGTAATGACAACGAATTCTGGGTACCAGATGGTCCCGGTTAGATCCTTTTCCATCCCCAGCCCGGACACATAACCATCCGTCATCAATCAATTCAAACCAGGTCAGAACCGCCCAGCAATCTTCCTGTTTGTCCTGACGATTTCTAGCTCCCGAGCGCCTTACGCTGCCGTTTCCACCGACACCAGCAATCAATCAGGGTGCGACGGTGGTTTTTACTCCCCGGTGATGAAAAACGGTAGTTAAAGTAGAAAAACGAAAAAGATGCCTTCGAAATTATCCTTTCCGAAATGCTTACGCTGGCAATTAGAATGCTCACCAAACGTCCCACTCGACAAAGGAAGCAGTCATGCATTTTTTTTTATTCTTCCTCGCCTATGGTAGGAAATCAATTACGAAGGAAAGAACGTCCGGGAAAGGACAGGAAGAAGTTTCGGGCGAAAACAAAAAATGTGCCGTGTAATGGTTAACTGTCAAAACGGACACGAACGGATGGAAAGTCCCGCGAGCGCAGGGATCAGTCTTCCTTCCAAAAAGTTAAAGGAAACACACAACGACTCCTGAAAACAGAAACACATGGAACGGGACGCTTTTAATCCGACAGGAATCTCCTTAGTCATCGAATGTGTTTAGAAATTGTAAAGCTCTTCTTTCGTTTGCAGAGTGATTTCCTTACGTTCGGCTCCGGCACTGCACACACTCTTCCTTCTGGCTGGAATTTGTAGGCTCAAATGCTCTATTATGCACTTGAGCTGGGTGGCTGTGAGTGCGTCCGTGAGTGTTGGAAAACCAGCCTGCCCGTGACGACGACAGTGTGGCCAGGTGAAGAAAAATGATCAACAAACAAAGGCTCCGAACGAAGGTCAGGAAAATGCGACTCCGACAAAGGACGCAACCGAGGATCCTCTACGGTGCCATTGAGGAGAGTTCGTCTCCGGCTCCGGTAAAGTGTCCTTTCAAAACGGGAGAGTGTGACCTGGACTCCGGTCGGAAGGATTATGTCAATCGTATTCCTTGTGTGGGTGTTCGTTGTTGTTTCTTTGAAAACTCCGGAAGGTAGCCATAGACAAAAGGAAACCAGAGTATCAGGTCAACTGGAAACCGGTAAAAGAAGTCTGGATTGCATCCCAGACAAGGCACAAATTTAGTCGTTTAGGCGTGTCGCAGCGTCGTTGGAACGTCACCCGAGTCGATGACGAAGGTAGCGAAGGTCTTTTAGGAGCGCATCATCTGGTTTGTGGAAACTCAAAGCAAAAACCTTCCGATTCTATTTACCTGACGGTTTGGATGTCTTTCCTTGCAATAACAGGAATTTCGGTTGAAATTCTCGAGAGACTGAGCGAAGACCACCACAAAAAAGTCATAGGGTGCAAATGAGTTTCCCCGTCTCGATCCAGTTCGTTCCAAGCTCCAAGCTAAGTTTTTCAAAGATTCCAGCCGGAACTTGTCCGCGATTTTCATCCCTTGTTTTCATATTCGGTGGGATGGCAACCAACAGAACGATCATTCGTTCGGTTCTCCTTATCGTTTGACGAGTTTTTGGCACACGGCTTAGAATTTATCACGAAGGATGAGGTTGGGTGCAGAGAAAAGGCTCCGCCAGCAAGAATATCTAAATGGTTTTTTTTGTTCATTCCTTCAGCAAAGATCCGGAATCAGAGTTAGTTCATTTGCGCCACATCGAGATGCGGTCCGTGTTTTTTTTTCGACGTAATTCGTTTTCGTTTTCATCCGCCATCAAACGGTTCAAGTGTGTAATGGAAGAACCGAAAGAGCTGCCAAGACTAAACCCAAAGTACAGCAGCACAGAAGTAGTAGCATGACGAAAGGGAGCCGCTCCTAGGAGCCACCGAGCGTCCGCAGTCAGCTCTCTCAGGGTCTGCGAAGACGAAAGACTTCAACCGAGCCAAGCGACGAACCTTCAACGGTTGACGGTTTCGGTTGGGTTCTTCAGGACGGCCGGGTTCCGGAGGGTTGCTGCGGGACGTCCACCGTCCCGGAGACAGATAATATGAGTGGCATATCTTAGCGTCGTACGTCTGTCTGTTTCTTAATTTCTACCCGAATGCCGGCCTCAACGAGGAGTGCCTCTTGGTGCCGCGACGATCGTGAACCGCAGGATGCAGCATACGGTGGTTGGATGTCGGGAGTTTCGCCGCACACACACACGCGCGGTCGGTGGACAGCGGAATGCAGTCTTTGGAGCCACGGGAGCCACCAATCGGTCCCGGGGCAACGGTTCTGAGCCGGCCGCTTTCGGCTGAAGGGAAGCGCGCAAATACCAAGACGGTGAAGTATGTTTTAATAAATCGAATGCCGCTCATTCTAAGCCGACTCGTGTGACGGTTTCACGTTGGAATTAGAAATCAGTGTCAAATTACGTGTATTTTCTGCTTCAATGGACCGTTTCGTGTTTTGGCCGAGCAGGAAAAGTATACCTTTAGGGCATTTATGATATGAATCACCATTTAAACTGTACGTTTTTTTGGATTCGATCAAAAGTCATAGCTGGATTTGAACAACATTGTGAAGGAAAAAAAATGCTACTTAGAGTTCGAAGTTTGACACAAACATCCTAAACAGCTTTAATGGAAATAAATTCAAATTTTATCCATCAGTTTATAAGGAAGTAGATTTCATAATGTTGCATTGACGAATGCTTCTCAAATAAAAATCTCTTTTGCAATTCTCGTATCGCAGACCAGTCACCCAACAAATTGGTCTCCGATCAGTTTTCTGAAGACATTGAGAAGAATCAATCCATCCGAGTGATATCATAAATCGCGTGAAATGTATTGGAAAGGTCAGCGATAGCGCAAGATAACGGTCAAATAAAATCCTAGAACAAATATTCTCCCACAGCTGACGCGCGAATTTGGAAACCGGCTTCGAATACGCTTTGCCAACTCGAGCCTACAAAAACCGCAACGCCTTCACTCGCGCCAATCTCCATCGAATCTCGCGACAAGATCGCGCTCGGTACGACGGCAAAGATAGCCCCGGCAATCCGAAGCGAACAACTTTATTTACGTGCGCCGCGATTTACAATCTCGCGCCTTCCACCAAACCGGCACCACCGGGGTACCATCGGCGTGCCATTCTGGTTCTGGTCCACGACCGTGTAGGTGGTGGCTTCCCATTTTGCGTTGGATTGCTGCTTTTGTCTTTGGGTGTCGGGTCTGGGCGCAAGAGATGAGGCCCCGTGCAATGGTGGTCGGGTTTCTTGCCTCGGATTTGTCGAACGACTGGCAATTGCACTCGATTTATAATTCAAATTTATTCCTCAAGGTCGGGCGGAGAAATATGCTCCGATAAAGGAAACGAGTAATGGCCCCGCGAAGCCAGCTGGAACAAGTGAACGTTTTCATCAGTGTAGGAAGATGGTTTGTTGGCGCGAATGAATATGGGTTCAAGATGTGATATTTACACCTCTTCGCCAATGTTCCTCTTTGTGCAAAAGGAAATGTTTTGTTATTAAAAATACTTTAATATAAAATTCTTAAAATTCTTTAATATAAATCTTTAATATAAAATAAGCAATCAAAAATATTTATCTTAGTATAAAATAATGCGCTCGAAACGTTTTCTTTCCTCAAGAAAGGATAGTAACTTAGCCCGATCGAGGTGAGAAAAGCAAACGATCCTCCCTTGTTGTGGCCCAGAACACATGTACCGGTACCCGAAAAGGCACGCATCTGTGTGTGCAAGCCTCGTGGAACTGTTTGTTAGAACCCTCCCCTCCCTCCTAAGCCACCTTCCTTCGCCCCAGGGATCTTGGCGGCGTCATCGTTTGCTCCGCGAAAATCGTGTCGAGGGTTGCAAAACAGACCCGAAGCATGCGGGACACGGCGAACCTGGGCCAGAAAGGGAGGCCAACGGAGGGTAATGCTTTGGGTTTTATTTTTATTGTTATTATTGTTTGAAGATTCTCCGGGGAAGCTTCCTGTGATCCCGCATCGCACCGATACGAACGCTCCGGAATGGGGCCGCAAACTGCTGCATTTATGTCGCTACTGCATCCCTCGCCTGTCTCTAACGCTCGTTCAATCGGAACCGGCGATCGCGAGTGCCAGCGTGCCAGGCATGCAACCGGGACCGGGGAGCGACATCAACGGCCGCGCAGAAGAGGAAACCCAACTGGAATGTTGTAAGAATGTTCATTCGTCTTCTGTGTTTAGCGGTGGCCAAGTCCTGCGATTCCGAAAAGCCAAACATCGGGGCGGTACACTTTAGGTAGCGAGTTATTTATACAATTTGAGTAAAACAATCCGAAGGGATTTTTAATTTGTCGTTAATCAGGAAATCCTTTTTAACGTTAAATATTATCAATTTTAGTGGATTGATTTTAGCTAAAATTGTACATTGATGGAAAGCCAGTTTTAGCCCATTTTCAGATAACATATTTTTATATTTCTTTCCTCTTCTTCACCCCTTTTCATTATCTTGTTTATTTGCCGAGCGTGAACTATGTGAGAGAGCATCTCCTTCATCGCCACTTTCCATCGCGAGCTCAAGGATCGAAACCCCTCTTGACATCGTTGCCGAGTGCATTCCAATGGCGGAAGCCACCTCCACCGGGTGCCCCAACCGTAACTCTTCCTTGACTCCCGAGTTGGGGCTCGATTGGAAATTGTTTGCTCTCTTAAGTGAAACCGTTTCGGTCGGTGTTATTTTAATCTCGTTCGCGTTCTCGTAGCCCGAATACGGCCTCGTTAGAGCCGTCCGGTCGAAAGCTGGGAAAGCTTCGTTTTCCTCGCCCGAAGAAAGAGAATTTTGCATTGTCATCTCAGAGGGTTTTGTGGGAACGGAACGGTCCGGAGGTTCAAGGATTCGAGGGATTTTTCAAAAGTAAACAGGAACGTCCTTCAACCGTCGCCTAATCCAGCGTTAGGCCAACCCGCTCTGGTTACCAATCAACGATCGGTGGGCGACACCTCGGTGCAGTCCATTTAACTTTAATCACTTCCAACCCCAAACACACACAACGTGGACGGGAAGAACAAATGTCACACGAACCCGTAACGTGCGACGACGCTTCTTTCTTCCCTCCACCTTTTCCGGCCTCGGAAAAGGAAACGCGAAAGGCCAGGAATATGGTGCAACGTGCGCAAAAAATAAACGTGCGCCCGGACGCACTCGGGCTCGCAGCAAATGGAACGCAAAGTTCCTCCAAATCTCAAACGCAACCCTTGGCAAACCAGCCCGCACGCTGGCCCCGAGGATTTGCGGAGAGGCTCGAAGCTGATGCTGCGCTAGAGCGCATAAGCGAACGCAAACGCAAAGGCACGGGCAGATAAAACTGACACGTGAGAATATATGAACGCGATGGCGAGCGCTCGATACGGGGCCCGGACCGCGGACCGGATGATGGTCTCGCCTTCCCCCCCCCCCCCCCCCCCCCCCCCCGTCCGTCCGCAGGAAACTCTTCCCCCTCTAGGTCCTGCGTGATCTTCCAGTCACGTAGGTGGATTTGCTGCGGCCGAAAGGGCCGGGCGGAGACACCGGAGCGAATCCGGCTGTCCGGCTGCTGGAAGTGAATGCTTAGGAGGTTATAAGCATATTTTATCAAAAACGGGTATTAAAGAGTAAATGGTGTCAAAGTGAACCGTTTAAGCATCGTGCGGATTGTGACGCTGCTTGCCATCGGAAAGAAGGGTGGAGGGGAAGGGGAGGGAAGAGAGCCTGTCTGGATGCAGAATGGCGACGGGGCTGCGATGTTGCGTCAGAGTCCAAACACTGTGCTGTAATGGTCCGGCAGAATGTGATCCAATAGAAGTGTATTTGGATAACTATGGTATAAACACATTTATTTGGATCTTTAACTTGGAGAATCGTTTACAGAAAGATTAGGATACTGTCTTAGGAATTGTTCTTCAGGTTCCAATTTTTTGGGATGTTTGATAAAGATATGATTAAAAACAAAAATCAAAAAATACGTCTTAACCAAAAAAGCTGTGTTTTAATGGGAAACTCTTTGGTTTAGTTTTCCTGAATTTTCAACACCGATTTCAATTTTTAAAGCGAAATGAATATCCTCCAAATTTGTGAAGTTTTATTGAACGAATTAATACTGTCAATTTCCGGAATGTCCTTGAGGTTTTGGAAGAGAAATCTAAAACATCAGTAAAGTGTGTTTCTAACATGTTAAATATGTGTTTCGGCTCTTTATAAGTTAATCAAATTTGGTGGTGAAGGTGGATCAATCGAAAGATTAATGAAATATAGCTTGAACATCCAGTATAGAATAAATTAAAAAAAACAGATGTATTTTGTAATTAGCATAGATAATCACAAAACTGTGTTTAGCAAAAGTAAAAATGACTCTCAACCACGTTTGATTGGAGAGGAATTTCAAATATGTGAGATGGTAATATTTATTGAATATCATCTTCGCATCCCCCACAATATCGCCAACAACGTAGAAAACCAGTGGAAAATAAATAAAGAATTTAGAAATGAAGGATTTGCATAAATTATGGGAAGGCTAGCATTTCGCATTCTGGAAAGTTTCCACCCCGGCGGAAACACTTGCGCTACGACACAATCAATCTCCGTGCGTCCAAACGGGTCACCAGGATCCGGGGGAAAAGCTGGGATCCGACTCCTGCGTGGAAGGATTCCGGTACGACACAACCGGACGTGGAGCGACTCGGGCGCAGTCGGGCGGTAATTAATTTTGATATATGTTATAATTAGCTGAAATTGACGTTACGACCGTGCTGTGTTCGTTTGATGTTGGGTTGGTTTTTGCACTTCTTTTCGGTTGTCGTTTTCTTCTACCGGCCTCCCGCTCTTGCCCAACAGCCGCCGCAGGGCCAACTGTGCCGTGGAAAGCGAACGCACGAACTTCGCCAACGATTGCACACGTTGCAGGCGATGCTGTAGATTCTAAATACCGCCGCACCGCAACCGCGCGCGTTCCCCGCGAGTTTGCGAGTTGACGTGCGTAAAACATTAACATAAACCGGGCACAGTCCTAAAACATAACTCAGAGTGGGAGAATGGGAAGCGAAGACGGGAGGGGGGTACGTAGGGCCGGGGGAAAACATACACGAACACTTGCACCGCTTTGCCCCGTGGCGCAGACCGCGACCAGAAGAAGCGGCGAACTGCTAAAGGAAGGTGCATCAACTAGCACTCCAGGCGTTTGCCTTCGACTCACTCCGCACTCCGTGTCTGTTACTCCATGTTTCCGTGTATGTTCCGTGTGCTTTTAAGTACTCTTTGCCACCGTCTCCCCATTCCCCCGGCACATAGCGAGCTCGTCCCCCCTGCGTCGCTCTAGCCCCCAAACGCACGGACGCACGGATAGCGATAAACGTCGAAGGCAGAAATACTTTATAAATCTTTAATAAACGAGAAAAATGTTATTATTGTCCCTCGGAGCTGAATAATCATGTTTTATATATGTTCCATCCATCTCCCATCCAGCTACGAGTTGCGATCGGGTTTGTGGCGTTGCACGGTGCTGGCGCGGCAGCACACACAGGGACGGATCTTGACGCGCGCTGAAGACGCGATCGCACCATCGGCAGCGCCACCGCAGCGCTGGATGCCGATCGTCGGGCGCAAAGGGTGCAGGGGGTGGAAGGACGGAACGCATCTTTTACTCCCCGGAGGGATGCGAAACGGTCGAGCCGCTTCTTCTGCTGCACGGACATCCGTACTTCGTACATCGGCGACATGAGCCACTCACGTGAAGGGCTCTGACACTTCGACCGATCGAGGGTAAAGTGTACCCCCTTCCGGTTAGGCGAGGGAGAGGGGGAAGAGGGAGGGGAGTTACGAAGAGAGAAAGGCAGGCCCAACCCGCCAACGTTGAATCCATCCATCGATCGCAGATAAATATATTGCAATGATTAATTGATTATCACGCTGGGCAGATCGCTGAGGGACGATTGCAGGAAGATGGCAGTAAAGCTGGTCGCTATCCGAAGCAACGAGGGCCGTTTGAGGGTGAGTTGGTGCACGAGATGCACCGGTCCGGTCAAGGAAAGACTGACTGAGCCCCCCCGGGGGTGAGGGTTGAAGCAAATTTCGCCATCGATGAGATGATCCACGGGTTTATCACGGGTTATCCTCGAAGCGAAGGGCGCTTTGCGATCTGGTATAAATCTCGCTGTTTCCCCTTTTCCCTGCGCGGCTTGCGCTTGGTGTGGGAGAGGGAGTGGGAAACACACCAGGCAAGGTAGCCACCGTGTCTATCGTCGTGTATCGAGGCGCACATATATACTTTTTTTTTATCAGCGATTTTCTCGAATTGTTCACAACACGACAGCATAATGTGCTGGATTACGAAGCCGTCACGCTTTAGCGATACGTCAGTGCAAGCGAAGCCGACTTCCTTCCGCTCCCTGCCAGCCCAGGTGTGGCTGCGATCTCCGGGGCAACCTACCGCGCTGATGTGCCGTGTCAAACGCGACGCATTGCAATCGCGAATCACATCCTGATCACAGATCGATCGATCGCAGCGAAACGGTTTCCGGGACGGGGGTAGGAAGAAAACAAACGGGGCCTGGTGGAAGGTGGAGTGGCCCCTGGTCGGTGGTAGATCACTTGATTGAGTTGACTGCACAGGCTACCTGGCTGGAGGACGATTGACGTCTGCTGCCGCTGTTTTAGTTCAACCTAGGGCCAAGCGAACGAGTGATAGGGAAAACGACGGTGTGTGTGTGTGTGCGAGCATGTGTTGTGAGAGCGATTGATTATTGCAAGGGAAAACGATTTGCTGCACCAAGCGGTGCAAGTTTGCAGCCCCAGAGAGTGAGGCTGAAAAACTTATCGCTGCTTCCCGTGACGTTGATTAATTTGCTTTTGTTCCTGTTGAGTGCGCATTGTTCGTTGCTCGGCACTGGAAAGTTGAACGGCTAACGACGTTTATGTAACAGTGGTTGCTTAGAAACATTAAAACAGAAAACCGCGAGTGTTTAAAACATTGAATTTAAACTAATCATTGCAACTTCTTGACCCAAGTGTTCCATAATACGAAGTAAACAATAAAAGACTTATTTTGAAATCGAATGGCTTGCTACTGTGTTGCTACACTGTGATTAATTATGTATACCATCTATCATGGAGGGTTCGTCGCTGAAGTCTTTCGTTTTGCCAAATCTTTGATTGAATTCATTTGTTCAAGTCTTTTGTTTTAAATAGTCAAATACTTTACGAAAAAGTATGCCAAGTGTGAATAAGCTTCCAATATGTTCCCAATAATAACCAACTGAAACGAAAAACTATGCATTTTGCAATGCAACACTTTAAGAACATTAGTTTTGATGGGGTTCGTCGCTTTGAGTCTTCTGTTTTAAATCGTCAGAAAATGAATCTGAAAAGAGTGCAGCAAGTGTGTAAGCTGTCGAGAACAGTTAATTACATTTTATTAACTTTTTGGGTATGGAAAAGATCACATACATAAACAATTTGATATGCCATTCACAGTGCGATTCAAAAATAACAAAGTCTATGGTGGGGTTCGTCGCTTCAAGTCTTTTGCATTGAGTTGCCTCAAAAAAAAAAAAAAAACGAATAAATGCGTCAAGTGTTCAAAACCTACTAAATCTTGCTTTTTTTATTTGAAATATCATAAATCGTACATTTAAATTTGAAAATAACTAAACAAAATCGCCAAATCATTTTTACGACTAATAAATTATGCTACCAGCGATCAGGTGAATTCTTTCCTAAACCATCCATGCAGATCTCAACGTCGCTGCTGAAGTAAAAAGTCAACTCGTAAGTGTCAGTGTGGCTCATCGGCACTGACATCAGCACCGCGGACGCAATCAAAACTTTTGAAGAATTCATTTGCATTTTCAAAACCGCTCGAAACCAAGCCCGTGAAGCTCGGCGACGGCAAGACACGGCGCGGTCGAGCGCGGTATGTCGTAGATTCTTCTCTCCGTCTTCGCCGTCGGGTGTGAACGGGTGGAGGGAAACCCATCTCTAGGGACCCATTCGAACAGCCGTTATCATAATGTGTTTTAATGTTACGCGTAGTGAAAAATAGATATCAATAAAATTTAATATGGTATTTTCTTATCGTTATTTTTCTCCAGTCCTTTCCAACCCTGTCCGGGATCCCTCCCGCACGTTCCCACATAAACACGCACACACACCCTACTGTCACCAGCATGCTTACTAGCATTCAACCATTTGCGTCCTCCCTTTTGCCTCGTTTGGTTAAAAGCGACCTATTGAAAGTCCATATTCCACCTCGAACTCGAGGTGGGTGCGATCTTTACGACTGTGAGATGTGTCTCAGTGCGTGCAAGTTGAGTGCTTCATAACTCATACGAACTATTAGATGGCCGAACGGTGGATTAAATAAAAACCAACTGCTTGGAGAAGCATTACTACCAATAAAAATATAGTTATTGTTGACTTTTTGAAAAACAATTTTGCGTTGAGTTCGAGATTTGCAAACAGTGCGTGAAGTGTCAAGATCTGTTGTTGATCTTCCCATACTTTGACACAGATCCACCTCATCAACAAGGCTCACTTATGTGATGCTGCCTGCGTCCGGTGATCAAAAACTGCTCAAATGGATGTCATATTGTTTATGCCTGGAATGCAGTTCCACCCTTTTTCTCCGTTTCACCGTCCTCCGGCTCGTATCGGACAACCTTTTCCTACCACCTTCCATGATCCGGGCGACGATCTCCTCTCCCTCTTGCCCCCGTCTTTCTATCTATCTTCGCCGCAACGACAGGGGAAGCGACCAGTATTTAACCTGCTCGTTGCTTGCGGAGCACAGCCTCACGGCCGGGGTCGGGCCGAGCTTAGTGGCAGCACCAGCATCTTCGCCTCGCGGTATCGAGTTTGTCGCGCATAGAGCATTCTTCCGTGGCAGCTGGTTCTGCGGTGCCGGCCAAGACTGCTCCCAAGCCCATCGACGCAGCCTTTTTTGCTCTCGCCCGATCCACACACATACACACACGCACCCAGGCACGAACATGTTCGGAGGAGATCTCTTTTGCCGAATCCCCGTCGGCTATACCATAAATGCCAGACAAAGATCGTGAACGATCATGTATACACGTATTAATTTTTTCCACCGTTGCTTCGCTCTTACCGTTTGGCCTGTTGCTTTCCTGCTTCCTCCGATTCCTTATGCTCCGCTACCGCAGCCTCCTCCGCTGTCCCTTCTTGTCCCCGCCCCTCGGACGTCTTTTCATAACTTTCAAGAGCAGCCTTTGGACACTTCTTCGACATGCTACAGAACGCTCTCGCGATCACTTTTCTTTCTCGCTCCTGCCGATCTTTCGGCCCCGGCATACCATGTCTTGTTTGGCAAAGTACGGCGAACCATTGCTTGCCTTTTTTTCTCTTACCTTCTTACCAAGCTTTCAGAAGATTAAATTCTTGTTGTACGTTTTTTTCCTTCTCCACACGAGTTTGTCTCCGCGTTGGTTCATTCTTTATTTCTTATTCTCTCTCCCTGAATCTTTCGCATGTTATCTCTCTTTTTCTCTCCCTTCTTCTAAAACTTCTCCTCTCCTGCTCTGTGTTTTCACGTGGACACGATATGTTGTCTTTTCTGTCCACGGGTCCAAGTTCCATCGGTCGATTTGTGTGTTTTTTTTTCGCCTTACACTGCTCACTTCCCACTAGCGTTGCAGCTTTCTCCTGCTGGGCCGTTTTCCCAGCGCATCCACCGTTCTAGTACGGTTCGGTCGGTTTTCCACCGACGAAACCCATCTCCGTGCCCCTGCGGCAGCTGCGGGCGAAGAAAATTACGGAGATCCCATTTTGCACGATCCGCTCGTGAGCCGCTCGAGAATGGAAGCCCCGAGGGAAGGAATCCGAACTGCACCGTGTGTGATATCACGCTAGGGGTGAGCTTTCGAGAGGGAGAAAGACAATGCGATGCTCTTTCACACGCCCGACCCCGTTCCGCGCATAAACCCATCCCGACCCGGCCCGCTATCACCGCAGCACGATGCAACCCTCGATGCTTGCGCAAGCGACGAGCTGGATGCGGGGGAAGCAGACGGATCTTCTCCAGGGTCCAAGGGCCCTTTTTTGCTCTCTTTCTGCCGCTGTCATAACATAGCTGCTGTGTTGTGCTGCTTCTGTGTGGGTGTCAGATACGCCTCACTCTCAGCACGATCGAGCGCTCTCCCGATCTTTTCTTTTTCATCCCCCAAAGATACCATGCAGCATAGCGCATATTATTCTCACCACATGGACACATTGCGTTGGCACACGCGGCCCCGTGTGTTAGTTCTGGGAGCGAAAGCTCACCAATCTTTCGCTCGCTCTCTGCATGTAAACATAACTATTTCTCACTCTCTCTCTTGTTGAAAACAACCCCTAAATTCTCTCCCCAGAACACGCGAGAGCCCTTTTCGGTGCCATTCATATTGCGAAGGGAAACAAAGGTGAGAATGAAACAGACTGCAGGTAGGAGGAAAGAGCAAGGACGACGAACTTGATCCTCAACAAAACATGACCGTTCAACGTTTCGCACGAGCTCGCAGAATATCGCAAACGCTCGCTGGAGTCGCAAATGCCGTCGGCAAAATCAACTTCATCGAACGACTGAGTTTACTGCACTTTCGGTCTGAATTTTGAACCGTGCAATTTGTAATGATCCGTTAACCTTTTTTGAGTATGAATTACGATAATTTGAATAATACTTGAAAAATACAGTTTATAACAAATTATTTATGAGCAAAACTAAACAAGGTGTACCATGTTGTTCTCTACGTAAGTCAAACATTTTGTTCTAACACAACGTAAATCATAGAAATTAATTATTTGGAAAGAATGTTTAATATTGGATTCATAACAAAATCTATTAATGAATGTTGACTACCAGAGAATGTTGTTTTGTTGAGATTTAGTTTCTTTTACAAACATTCTTGCGTTTAAACCTGATCTAAATGTTACTACTGATTGAAGACTGAATATTGCAGCCTTTCACGATTGAATTACGTGTTTATAGAACATTTGGTTTCATATGTTATACACTTCCTTTTGTTATAAAATATGAGTTTGAGAAGTTCAAAGCACCTACCAATGTTGGTTGATATAGTCTGATAGTATTACCAGAAATTATTCTATCAAATAATTCAACAAAACATATTTTACAAAATGCTATGATTCTGTTTTTGCATAAGCACATTGACCAGTTGTGATTAATGAATGTTTTTTATTAATTCATAGCCTTGCATGTCCAAAATGACTGCTTACTAACTGATGCACCCAACCGTTCCAGCTAAACATTGTTCCAATTTTGGTAGTCGAGCAACTCTACTCCCTCAAACCGAAACTTTGACACTCCCAGCGAGTGCAGCGTCCCAGGCAAGCAAGCACAACATAATTTCGCTGCATTTTCGGCCCAATTGAGTCGAAACGGACGGCCCGGAATCATCGGCCGGGCAAAACCCCCGGCGCAACCCTTCATGACAGGCATTTACATTGCGTGACAGGCTTGCTTTGATTATTGTTATTAATTTTTACGCCTCCTCTCGCGCACCCCCGCAGCAACACATCCTTCCATCAACGCGAGCCTTTCTCCCTCACTCCGTAGGGCGGAGGTACGGTGGAGGAAGTGAGTCCACCGGAGATTGCATCAATGGCCGGATCCGAAAGCTCCCGCGTGGCGGATGCTGAGCTTTTTCTCTTCCTCTCTCTGGACCCCG
Source organism: Anopheles ziemanni (assembly GCF_943734765.1). NCBI lineage: Eukaryota > Metazoa > Arthropoda > Insecta > Diptera > Culicidae > Anopheles > Anopheles ziemanni. The sequence goes on along the minus strand of NC_080705.1, from coordinate 16,929,427 downwards.
GGAGAGCGAGAGCGCTGGGGGAGAGAGAAAGAGAGAGAGTGAGCGAGTGAGTGTGGTTCTAAAATGGTGAGCACCGTTTTCCCCCGGGCACGGTGGTGTTGGTGGTGGCCCTTTTGCGGATCCTGAAGCACGGAGAACACAAAGTGCACCTGTGTGTGGGTCGAGAGATCGACGGTGTGGACGCAAAACCTGCGGGCGCGCGTGGTGGACCTGCGAAACGCCGACGTTAAGGCCATACCGTGCCGAGCCTGCTCTCGAGCGGACAGTCTAGTGGTAGATTTCGTGGCGAACGGTCCATCTTTTCGATTTCGCTCCCGTTGGGTCCGTCCCTTCTGTGGTTCCCTGTGGCAAAGCGTATAGCACAACATTGCCATCTCTTCAGTGCGAGTTAAGTCGGTCCTTCATACAGCGTCCGACGTGTGTGATTTCGAGAGTCAGTGTTGCTGAAAACATCAGCGTGCAGCGGAATTTTAAATGGTGAGGTTTGTGAAGCGAGTTGTTGATGAACGAGTGAACGAGAACATTTCTAACGAGCTGTCGAGCTAAACACTCACGAAAGGTCTCCGCGCTGGAGCCGCCGGTAGACGTTAACAGAAACCAGATCCACTCGGTGCGCGGTGTTCCGACGGCCGAACCGAAACAGTGAACAACCAGTGGAACACGCACGCACAACAACAGCGCAGCGGTCTCGGAGGTCTTCGCCAAAGACTGCTTGTTCCCACTCGGGGACACGAAACCGGGATTGTTGGCCCTGAAGACGCGAGACCACTCTGCGGTTTTCCAAACACCGTCGCCGCCGTGTCATTGCGTTTAAAGTTCTGTTTGACGGCGGCGATTTGGGTCAGAGTTTCCGAGGCCCGATTTGACGTTGCGTTGCGGAACGCGTATGTGTGCTCCGATAGTGGGACTCCCTTAGGGACGTTCAGCACCGGTTGGTCCAAATTCCTGGTGAAACACGAGCTGTCTTGAGTCCCAATGCGTATCTGTGTGTGTGTGTGCTTGTGTGTTTGTGCCTCGACAACGCCTAACCGCACGGGGCTTGTGGGCTTCCAAAAAGGGCCCCCACACAGCGGGAGAAGGTTTTTGAGGGTTTTCCAGCTCCGTTTTCGTGCTCGTGGTAATCCTCCCAAACGAAAGGGCCAAAAATGTAACTCCAGTGTCCATGTGCTTGTGCGTGAGCGAGTGTGTGTGTGTGTGGTAAGGGAGGGAAGGCTTTGCCTCGGCTTCACCCAAGGACCCACGAGGATCCCGAAAAAAAACGCACAAGAAGGAAAGCCCATCGTCTCGATGGCAGATCGATGGTAGATGTAGCACCGCGTGCGTAACTTGAACCGGTTGATGTTGTTTTATATTGTATGCCTCAACAAAACCTCCCTACCTACCTGCCATCCCGGGGTTTTCCTTATCGCAGCCCCTTGAGTGGCGTACGGACACGCCGGGATGGGCTCGAAAAACCTTCTTCAGCTGTCGAGCCCGACACGTTCTTGCCCCGGAGCCACACGCTGGACCTGGTCGGCCCTTGGTCGAGCTTTGTTGGACACGCAGGATCCGGACACACATCACGTCGGTCCCCTCCTCCGGAACCGAGGGAAACACTCGCCCTCAAGAGGAACATGGCGCGCTCAAGGATCGTTCAGTTCAGCTCGCTCGATCGTGCTTGTCGAGTGCGTCGAGAAGAGGTGGGGGATGGGGGGGAGGTGTCCCGTGACGCGTGCAGACATACGCAACACCACCATTGGAAGTCCCGACGCAGAAGCGGCAGCAAAATAAGCCATACACACACGCGAGCTTGGGTTTTGTCCGAGATTCCGGAGATTCGTTTCAAATGTCCCGGGATACCCCTCGGGTCGGTCCCAAAAACCTCCCCCTCATCTTCCCTCCTCCCCTTCCGATGCACCACCATCATCAACCGGGGAGAGGGAACTAATCGCGGACGCGGGCAAAAGCGGAGACGCGATAAAGAATTCCGAAAGGAATAATACGGAACGCAGCGAAACGCAGCGGAACCCCTTAGTTCGAAAAACGCGAGAACGAAACGGGAAAAAAATACATTCTTCCCGGCCTTCTTGCCAGGGAAACACTCCCCGTGTGTTTGTGTGTGCCGCCCCTCCCGCTAGCAAACCGTTCAAGCAAATGCTAAAGCGTCCACGAGCTCGAGCAAAGGAAGGCTCATCCTTTCCGTTTTCGGAAAGGTGGAGATTGTGGGTGTTTTGTGTGTTGTTGTTGTTGTTGTTGCGCTTGGCGTGCGCTTCATTCAGGTCGCTTTTGATAAACAGAAATGAAGGGAAAATAATCCTCCCCCCATACACACACACGGGTCACCGGGTTTGGGGTGTTTTTGATTCATGCTGAATGGTGGTTAACTTATAATTGTTTGGGCCGCTTTCGAAAGATGAAATCTTGAATGGAATTTCAAGAAACAAGAAATTGATTTAACAAATGAACGGGACTTGTGTAAATTTACGGGTCGTGAAGCTAAAGGTGAAGATAGATGACAGCAACTTTCGTTCAACAGAAACTTTCATTCGTCTTGATTTAAGTGGACTGAAAGTTTTAAGAACTCATCACGTGTTTACACGACTCACAGCAAAAAAAGACAATTATGAGCGGGTAAACAAACTATGCAGGATTGCAAATGAGCTACATTATTTCGTCCCTAAAATTATTATTAATTTTCGTTTAGCGTTGTGTATCCTGCGAGTGAACTTAAATCGCATAAAACAACTTTGTTTATTTCATTTAACGATCATTTTAAACGGTTTGATACTGTTGTCAAGTGTCAATCAAATTTAATTCTATGAAATAAATTCCTAGCATGAGTGAAATGAATGTTTGTTAGTTGCTGTTAAGTGCAAGTTGCAATCGTTTAAAACGCCTTCAACATAATACTTACAAATAATAAACCTAATGAACATATATTCTAATCATTTCTCTTTCTCCTTTCCCTTTGCAGATGGTGGACAATAAACTTCAACCACAAATATAATAAAGACGATCGTCCGCGAATAATGACCCTCGTCGTGGCAAAAGGAAAAACATCCCCCAAGTAAAGGGTCGAAATCGATCGTCGCGCTTCGGTTAATGAGCCCCGATGGAATGTGCCTTACGCCCTTTTGCGCCCCGAAGGTGCCACCGAAAAGATTGCTCCCACACCCCGAGCAGCGTGAGCGTCGTGTGTGAATAAAATGTGGCCCCGAACCGGTGGCTGCCAGCAACAACAACAACAACGACAACAACTGCCGAAGGTCCTGCCAAACGGCGCCCGTCAGCCAGTTGTTTGCGTTCCCCACGGCCGCCCGTCCGGTTCGTTGATCCTGTGAAAATAGTGTGTGACGACACCCACGATCGCCACCGTGGTGAGCGCGTGTGAGAGCGAGCGAGTGAGCGAAAGCGCGAAAAAGGAATTGAGTGAAGAATTTAACAACAACAACAACAACAACAAGGCAAAATAAGGCGCAAAAGATTTAAGAAGAAGAAGCGCGAAATTTCTTCTCCGATCGTATAACAGAAAAAAAGGGGGAGAAAAAAAAAGAAAGCGTTAAAAGAATATGGCTTCTTGCATGTGCAGTGCAGTGTGCGTTCCCTGTTCCGGTGATAATAATGTGTAGTACCGCCACCAGGCCCACGCCCCCCCATCCCCTGTAGTGCCGCCCGCGGTCCCCGCCCGACGGCGGAAGTGTACTAACGAGCGCAATCAGTCGGCAGAAGGGCGCGGATGGGAAGTTAAAAAATAAATAAAAGCGTGTGCGTTCATTCTCCCGCACCATCCCGCGTGTGTCGCGTACCGCCGTCCCGTGGCAGGAATCCACTACCTCCCGCCCGGTTCCCCCGAGAGCCGGATCGGTATCATTCAACCTCGAACCGAACCGAACCGAACCGAGAACAGCGGTCTGCGCGAAAGGATTTATTGTCCCCAATCGTGATCAGCAACACAACAACAACAAAACAGGCACCAGCCAGTGTTCCCTTCGCACCCAAGTGTCGTCCCCCGAGTGCGTCGTTCCTTTGCGTGCGTCTGGATCGCCAAGGGATCGTCTCGGGGATCTCTTCGCCGAGCCGGAATCGTGATTGTGCCCGGCATTGTGCGCTGTCCCTTTGCTTCCTGCACCCGGCGAGCCCCGCGACCCCACGAGTGTGTTTTGGTTTATTTTTCCACCTCATTTGAGGTTGGCTTGTAACGCTGCTGGCTCAAAAATTGCGCCCCAAATCTCCTCGCCATACGATCGGAGCGGGTGCGTGATTTTGTGTCCTGTTTGAGTTTTCGGCCAGTGAGTACAAGCGGTCTGTGCCTGTGATTGTGTGTGTGTGTGTTTTCTTCTGTTTGTTCGTTATCTCTCCGTTGTTTATTGTGTCCCCTCCCCGCCGCATCGGTTCAAAAGAAGAAGGGGGTTCGAAAGTATTTTCCCATTTGCGCAGGCAAATGGAAGGAATTATAAAACGTGCAGCACGGAGCAGAACGAAGAGTGAGCGTGCGAGGGGCGGAGAAGGAGGAGGTGGAGGAAGGGGAGGAAAGTTTATTGTACACAAATAAATCAATTATCATAAGCCCGATACATACTAACGCCGGCACTGATTGGCGCGTGGGAAGAAGAAGTCGAGGTCGGAAAACTTGTGCCTGTGTTTGTGTTGTGCTTCGGATAGGGAGAAAGTGTGCATTTGGGAAAATGATCACTTGCGTTTGAAAACTAGAATAAAAAAAAACAAGCGCCCTCTACAGTTCGGTGACGAGAGAGATCTCCTTCCGGTTCAGCCTCTTTCGATCAACAACCCTCAAAAGGAAAAGAAAAAAGGAAGACGGAAGAACGAAACACGAAGCTTCCCTGGGGCCAAAGGAGCGCCATCAATCCAGGACCGGGTGTTTGTGTGTCCGTGTGTGTGTGTGTGTGTGTGCGTGTTAGAGTGCGGGTGGGACGGGAAAATGTTTGACGTGCGCACCGTCGAAGCGGGTGCCTGTTGTGACCAAGAGCGTGAGAGTGGCGATAGCGCAATGTCAATGACCGCCCGTCGACGGCGCGCCTTCCAGCGGCAGGCCTGTTTACTGAGCGTGATGGCGGCCTTTTCCCTCGGCCTGGCGCTCGGTGTGTTTGTGCCACTGATTGGCATCTCGCAGGCCGCTCCGAAGGGTCAGACGCCAGCGGTGGTGGGGGCGCCCCAGGACGACTCAGGACTGAGTAGGCCACATCAGGTCCATCCGGCGCATCAGATGCCACACTTTCCAACGATCGACGACATCCGGGCGGGTCAGGATGCGGACCAGGTGCAGGACCCGGTGCCCGGCCGGTACGCGTCCGTGTCGTTCATCGCCGAGGAGAAGCTGGCGCGTGAGGCAGCGGGAGGTGAAGAGGACGACGTGGTGGCTCTGTTTCCGCTGGCGCAGCGGAAGGGGGCCGAGGGGCGGAAGCAGAACGAGGATCCGCTGGCCGCGATGTACCGGACGTCGTTTGAGGGCACGAAGGAGAAGAAGCTCCAACAGCAGGGATCGATCGTGGAGCAGATGCTCGGAGCTGGATCCAAGGCAACTCCGGAGCGTCGCGAATCACGTTCCAGCAAGATCCTCGAGGAGAGCGGACGGGAAACGTTTGGAGGAGAGTCGCCGGAAGGTGACGGAGTCATTCGGGAAGGGATCTACTGGGGATCGAGTGTGGAGCGGGCGCTCCCGAAAGGATTCGACCGGGAGCAGAGCGACTCCTGGACGCGATATCTGCACGAGGCGGAAGTGGAGCGGCTCGAGATCGGATGCGGGCGCATGCAGAACAGGATGCTGGTGTTCCGCGATGGGACTCGGGCCTGCGCCCGCTACCGACAGAACACGGACCAGATCCAGGGCGAGCTGTTCTCGTTCTACCTCGGCCAGCTGCTGAACCTCACCAACCTCGCGCCGAGCGCCGCCGCCATCGTGGATCTGGACGCGCGCCTCTGGAGCGCCGCATCGGAGGACCTCTCCTCGTCGCAATGGAAGCCCACCAAGCCGGTCGTGATAACCAAGTGGATCGGGCGGCTCGAACCCGCCGGCATCCCGCAACCCTTCCAGCCGCTCGAGCGCCACCTCAACCGCTACGACGTGCGCAACATCACGGAGGGACTCGATCGACCCCGGCCACCCGCTGCCGATGGCGTCCGGAGGCTGCTGCTCGACCGCCTGAGCCCGGCCAATCCGGCCAACAGCCTCGCACCCGCCCTGGGACCCGCGGCTACCCCTCTGCCTCCCGACGTACTCGAGCGGCTAGTGGAGCTGGCGCAGTGGTCCGACCTGATCGTGTTCGACTACCTCATCGCGAACCTCGACCGGGTCGTGAACAACCTGTACAACTTCCAGTGGAACGCCGACATCATGGCGGCGCCGGCGCACAACCTCGCCCGCCAGACCGACTCGGCGCTGCTCGTCTTCCTCGACAACGAGTCCGGCCTGCTGCACGGCTACCGGCTGCTGAAGAAGTACGAGGCCTACCACGGCCTGCTGCTGGACAACCTGTGCGTCTTCCGGCGCTCGACCGTGCGCGCGCTCGAGGGGCTGCGGGACGCGAACGTCGGCCAGCGGCTGAACGCGCTGTTCGAGCGCTCCACCACCGCGCCGATCCGGGACGTCCTACCCCCGCTGCCGGAGAAGTCCGTCAAGATTCTAGTCGACCGCATCGAACGGGTGCTCGGGCAGGTGCAGAAGTGCCGCGAAACGTTCGCCAGCGTCCGATAGCGGCCGAAGGAGACGACGACGACGGTGGGCCGGCGGTACTCCAAAACGACGCCGTTCGACATAAGACTGTGAGTCCTTGTGAGCGAGAGAATTTATTATTACTATTATCTTTATTAATATTATTATTAACTTTATTATCGCTATTATTATTTGGTTGTTTTTTTCTTTTGTAACGTGTACAGTAATTATTAATTTACATACATTTGCGAAGCTGGCACACAGGGCAGATAGAAGCACACACGAACAGCTGAGGTACATGTACAGATAGGAACAAAAGGCTCCCCTGGAATTCAAGAAAGGAAAATTCATTAGCGCAAAAGAGAGATTTGAAGTAGATGATAGAAAGGAGAGAGAGAAAGAGAGAAGGATTTTCAAAGTGACGAAAAAGAAAACGATTCCACCGGACTGACCAAACCGTCTGCTAATTCGAGTGCGATGCAACCCCGCTCCAGCATCCGCACGGACCGGGGGGCAGGGAACGTCAACTTTCTTGACGTGCTCGGAAATGAGAAAAAAAGGTTGACTGATGCCGGACGTCGGAAAAGTCCGGCCGGGGGTGAATGCAAAATAGATTGGCAAAGGGAGCAAGCGACACAGTTGTTATTTGTGCGGAATTGTGTTCTTTTCTCCCCCCATCCCGAGCCCTCCCCCATTCCTTGGCTGGGTTTTTATTTCCTCTTCCCGCGAACTAACGTCGAAACGTCAGTTTTCGGGCTCGGGTTTTTTATCCTTTTACTTCCAGCCACTTTTCCCTTTAGTGCCCTTTTTTCCTTTTCGGTTGTTTTGGGTTAGTCTTCCGCAAACAAATTTCCACCCCATCTCTCCACCCCCCTTGCCGAACACCCGCGAGGGGCGTCATCATCGAGGACATGCGTGCGAACCTCGAAGCTCCAGCTGCGAATTGAGAGAATCGTAATGGGGGAAAAAGCAAAGGAACGCCATCGAAGTAGAAGACGCAACATTCATCAGCATACCTTCCCTGTTAAAAGGACCTCCTGGCGAGGCGTCTAAATAGAAATTCCTCAAACACCTCACCGCGCACACACACATAAACGGGCCGATGTACGTTTTATGAACGATTCAAATGTGATTCGAACAACGCGCTTAAATAAAAAAGAGGCCCACAATTGCCCCATTGGTTTACGACCGCGCCGTTTCCATTTGTTTGATTCGAATCTTTGCGGGGAAGGGGAAGGGAACCCACCACTACCACTAGCCTCCCTTCCCCGTCCGCCATGGGAGGGTTCTCATGATTTGCGTGGCAACAAAAGACGCCAGATAGGGAATGGAACAAAACAGAAACCAGAGCCTTCGCTAGCGAGAATTTGGCGTAAAGAACGGAGCTTTGGAGGCCTCAAACGAAATCGAATTACACGCCAATAGAGCAATCAGCATCGGCCATCATCGCGCGCCCGGGTTCCGATTGATTCGGCCAGATATTTCCCCCTCCCCCAGGTTCCGAAAGGTTTGGAGGAATCGGAGAGATCGCTCCGTCGCGATGGGCTTTTGATTGAACGTGCTCGCGCGCGCAAGTGAATCGTTCGTCATAGGGTTGTGTTGTGTTTTATTTTTTTCCCCCGTATTCCCCAGTTTCCGCCGGGGCAGCGGAGCTTTTCTCCGGGGGGGCGATCTTTTTTATCGGGCTCTTATCGCACATCATGCCTTCATGGTTGGATTCTTGGTTTTTTTTTTGTTGCCGTAAGAATTTCTCACACGCACACAACCGTGTACATGCACGAAAGCAAGGCAAGCAAGCGCCATCTTGCGATGACCAATTCCTTCCCTTCCCCTTTTTCCCCCTCCCGTTCGTGTAAGTTAGCCCCGGGAGGACCACGTTGGTTTCTAGCACGCAAATTTTTAACCTTTCCACTTTTCTTCAAACTTACCCCCAACTCAACGCTTAGAAGTTGACAAGGGATACACGGGGTTCGTCCCAAAATGTTACCTCCTCCTCCCCGCTTTGCTACCCTTTCCCGTTCGTTCTTGTGCAAAGAAGTAGACGACGAACCTGGTGGGAAAAATGTTGTACCCGGCCAACTCCAAGGGTTGCGAGTGGGTCTCCCGAACTTCCCTCCCTCGGGCGGCGGCGAGAGCAAACCAAGAAGTGCAATTGTTGCGTGCTGCGATCGTTCCGTGCTTCCCCCCCACCCCCCGACCACACCCCGTCAGTCACCGAGCATACGAGGCCATCGTGAGAAAATGGCGAACCCGCTCGGGTCGCGTTTTTAAAACAATTACACTTGGAACGGAGCGCCCGAAAACGCCCGAAACGGCCTCCCGGCTGCCAAAACGGGAAAGAACGAAGCACACTGGGGCAGCAGGTTCTGCGCCTTTTCCCCCCACCGAAGTCGCTGGGTTCCTTTCCTTCTTTCTTTTCCCTTGCAAACATCGGCGTGCTTGAGCGTGAAGTCCTTTCTCGGGTCCTCCGCTCCGAAAAGAAATGACCGTCTTCCTTTGCTTCCATAGTGCATCGCGTTAACCCCCGTTGGCTGTTCGAGGTCGTTTCCACCGAGTGGCCTTTCTCCCCACCCCCCGTCCGCCACTCCTTGGGCACTTTTCGGAACCCGTTTAGTTCTCGCAACCTTCGCTGCATTTTTTTTAAAGCTGCTGTTTTCGGTCCGTTTGCTTCAAAACTCTTCCACCCTCTGGTGGCTGTAAGCTCTCGTTTGTGGCCTCCCCCTCAATTAGTGCGCACCCTGAGCCAGGTCTCCGCCCTTCCCCCCTTGCCACAGCATTCGGGCACGAGAAAAACCCCTGGTCGAGCTCCGGGTTCGGTCGGGTTCCGTCGGCTCATAATCTGGCCGTGCGATATTTTCGCTTTTTAAGCCCTTATGCTTTATGAAACTTATCTCCCCCTCCCCAGCACGCTGGTGCCCTTCGGAGTCGTGGCGGGCCGTGGCAAAAGTGGAAACAAAACAGCGCAAAACAAAACCCGACCGCCGCTGAAAGCGGGCCAATGCAATTTGGTATAAACCACCAACGGCACCGGTCGGGCCGGAGAACCGTGCGGACGGACACACGGTGGACGAACCGGGCAACCCGGAGTGGGAGGGTGGTTGGGCCCAACCCTGGATGCCCTTTGGCGGGGAAAAGAAGGATGTTTTTGGATAAAGTAAAGCAACGACGGGAACGAAACGGTTCGAGAGAGAGAAGCACTCGTGAAAAAAGGCAGATGATAACCTGGACCCGGGAAGGGAGAATGGAGAAGGATGGTGGCCATGTGGGGGATTGAGCCTGTGTGTGTGTGTGTGTTTGTATGTTTTTCTTCAGCACGCACGCGGTCGAACACTTCCGCGGCGTCCCGGAGGCAAAGTCTTTTCGGAGCGACGTAATCTCGACCGGTCCCGAGCGCTCTAATGCCCGATACTAAACCCCTTACGGTACAACAATTGACTACCGGGCCCGGGCGCAGGCCGGGGGGAGGCGCGGTAATCGTGGCTAACCTCGCGCAAAGATAGACTGATGAGCCCCAGGGAGGGAAGAATTTTTGCGCGAAAGAATATATATATATAAAAATATATCGGAACCGGGGGAAGGGAATCCGTATCAGAACACACCGAACCCCGGGACTACACGGCAACCTACGGCATGGTGCACCGAAACCAGCTAGAGTATGTGTATGTGTGCTTGTGTATTCTTTATTGTCCACACTTTTCTGGCTGCCTTCAGCGTGGAGGTGGAAAGAGCAACAGAGAAGGTCCAGCGTTGGAAACGGAAAGCTTAACCTCGGTGGCCCCAATGGTGCTGGTGGTGGAGGCCCTCGGCAGCCATGGGGCCAACCTTTTTGCAAACTGCCCCTTTTGCACGTAGGTGGATAAACCGAAGAGAGAGAAAGAATGGATTCGATAGGATTGTAAAAAGTTTAAATATAAATTTAGAATAGAGTGAACGTGCGCACCCCATAAGGGTTCTCTCCCCCCATTTCGATAGCCCTAGCTGCCCGTAAGAGGTCGAACACTGGAATACGGGAAGATAGTGGCTTACGGATATGATATTTCCCCCCCCCTCTCCACATCACAAGCTGTTCCCTTTGTGCGAAAGCCTGCCCCCGAACATGACGCGTTCGTCGCTTACAGGACGGTGTTCAAGTCTCTTTCCGTGTCGGGCTCGTGGGAGGTTTTGGGACGGTGATGCACCGCGAAAAATCGTTGTATCGTTGTAAAAATCGTTCCCTGGACTGTGGCCCTTGGGGGGAGGACAGCAAATACACACCGTGAGCTTGGTTTGTTGGTAGCAAAATGTTAAGAAACCTTTGTGAAGGAACGAACGAGTACTTTACAGAAAACTGCACTAAAGACTTGTAGGAAGGAAATAAAATTATATCAATTTGACCCTCCTCCCCTCCCTTGTAAAAAGGGCAGTCATCGATAGGGATCGATCAGGCCGGTATAAATGTCCAGTGTTCAACGTGTCGGTTGATGTTCGATGGTTTGCTTTCCAATGGGAAACTGGCGGACGTTTTCCCTTCGATATCGGCAGCGATTTTGAAAGCTCCGATCGATGTATATTGACCACCGTTTTGGGGGGCGCAAAAGGTCCGGAAGGGCATAATGGCATAAAGCAGCAACACAAACCAAAATAAAAACCGAGGGAAGCGCACGAACCACACGAACTTTTCGACACTCGAAACCCGGTGGGATTAGGAAGGGACAGGGCACGGCGGCACATAAGCGCAGAAGCGTCCTCATGTGGGTGTTGTGGCTGGTTTGTGGGTGGAATGGGTGGAAACAGCAGACGGTGGGGGAGGGGCGGGGTCCCTTAGCCTCGCGGCCTCGAAGGTGCAGACGGAGTCGTAGTCGAAGACGAGAACGAAAGAGCGAAACAAAAGGCAGAAGAAAAAAGAAAATAAAACAACAACAACAAGAAAAAAAAAGTGCACGACGGAACGACGAAGGGAAAGGTGGAAAAATTGTGATCTACTATATATAAAGTAATTTATCTTAAATTTATCTAGTAAAAAGCTAAGTAAAAACAATAAATTCACCTTCAAACAAGCGCGCGGGGTTCGTCGCTTGTCGCTCGGAACCGCACCGTTCCGTGCACCGTGGCCACCACCACTCTCTCCCCACTTCCCCCCTCTCTTCTCCCTCCCACCAAACCCTTTCCGTTTGGAGATTGTACCGGGGTAACGACACGGGGACCGTTGGCGACGAAAAACCGACGACGCCGGCAAAAGGAGCAGAACGAACGTGCCGTTCTTATCACGACCTTTTAGCAATGATGAAGCATCACGAAGGTATCTGCCGACCCCGCCATTTCCCACGCCTCCTGCCTCCCTCCCTTCGCCGAGGGCCCGTGGCCCGTGCGGCCGATAAATCTCCGGTGTGTAGCATCCCTGCCGGGATTAGTGCGGGCCGATGGAAGAAACATTTTTCTCCTTAAAACCCACCCCCCACCTCCTTGCCCTCATCCGCTCCTTCCGTTCCGTTCCAGCGGGGGCATAAAATGTGAAGATACCTTCCGCCTGATGTCGCTTTTACTCGTTCTGCTGCTTTGTTTTAATTCCATCCCCGTTCGGTACTGTAACCAATCCCGTCCCGTAGCTCCTTCCCCTTCACCGTTCAAAAAGCCACGGCGATCATGAGGGTGGAAGCTGTTGTAAAATATTTATCTGCACGAAAAATGTAGCGAAAAACATAACGAAACGAGGAAGAAAATGAACACAAAAAAAAAACTAAAACTAAAAAGACAACGGTTACAAAAGTGAGTTCTCGAAAAGACAACGGAAAACCCCAACAGGGCGCCGGTAGTAGAGGTAGGGGAAATGTACGAAAAGGACAGTTGCTGTATCATAGGGACGAGGCGTAGTGTTAATATAGGGCTGCGAAAACGCTGCAAACCACAGCTTGCCTGTAAATAGCAAATAGTCATTAGAAGAGGTGCCAGAAACGAATGAAAACGGAGCGAAACACAGACGGTCAGAGTCGTGCATTTGTGTGTGCAAAGTGGAGTAAGACAAAAGTAAACGGAGAAAGAGAAAAGTCAGACAAAAAAGCACGAAACCGCGCGAGGAGCAGTGTAAATTGCGGATGAGTTTGCTGTTTCAAGTCGCGCGGTGGAAGGGCGCCCAGTTGCGTTTGCAAATGTTGTATGAAGATGTGTATAAAGTAGTGCAGCACAACAATCTTGTACCAAAAAATTGTGAATGTTTGTGAATAAAGTGTAAAAAGTGTTCGGGATGGCGAACGCACATTACGAATGGGCAACAAAAGACGGCCCGCATGAAATGAAGAAAAAACAATCGGTATTACGAGAGTTTTATTTCAATTTAGTGAACAGCTAATATGAGTCTTTGACATCAATATTTGGTTTTCCTATTGTTTCTCTAATAATTTTCAGTCACATGACTTGTTTGGAATGTCTATGAAATCAAACTTACATTGGTTTTCGATTAAATTGATTCACACGTCTTTCTTTTCAATTGTTTCTCTCAAAAGTTTCTGCCATATTACTTTTTTGCAATATCTATGAAATCGATCTTACATTGGTTTTCAACCAAATTGGATCAGCATGTTTCTTTCTGATTGTTTTTCTCAAAATTTTCTGTCGTATGACTTATTTGGATTGTAATTATAAATTGTAAATCAGTCCATCATTCTAAATTAATTTTTGTTCTTTCAAAATGTTCAAAACAAATCACGTAACCAACATGTAGGGTTTTGTCGCAAAATTTTGATATAGAAAATTGTCCAGACCACTCTTCTATAGTGTGATTGATTGATTTATTAATTATTTTGGATCGCAAATTGAAAAAACAAATTGAACACAATTGATCTTCCAGAGAAGAATAGATCCGAAAATATTTGTTGCAAAGTCGTCAACGTGAAGCACTGTTTCAGGTTTTATAGTAACTAGAGTTTTTTAATCCTCATTGATGTAGTATTTGCATAATGGTTTGTTATCAAATAGAAAGAAATTGATGGGTTATGAATAACAAAACACACTTCCCTTGCGGCAATGCAAATAATGAGAAATATCGGGAAACATAGAAACAATGGCAAATATTTAACAGGTATGTTCAGTGGAAAGGTATGGTTATTTAATGATTAATAAATTGTTTCACTTCATTTGTTCCTATAGCTCGCCATAAATTGTGGATGCTTCGGCAAAAACTTTGGTAAGTGATTATGAATCGATATTGTTTTATTTTCAAAGCTTTTTCCCAAATGATAGCTCTTATGATCATTACACACGCAAAGTAAGTTTAGTGTCCATTCACCTCCACTTTGACAAATCTGAAACCTATGAGGCAGCACCGTTTGTGGCATCCTCGTCTCTCCGTGCCGTACCGTCGCATTCCCGTCGGAATCTGGTATCATAAATGAGCTGAAACCGCTCCAAACCGCGAGCCCGAAGCCGACACCGACACCGTGAAGAAGCAGCGTCAACACGAGGGAAGGCGGATGACACCGGCCGGGGAGGCGGCGGGCGGGTAGGGGAGAAAAACAACTTATGTTTCATCTTGTCACCAGAGCGTCGACCATAAAATGGCGTTTCGTCTGCCGGCCAAGCAGCGTCGGGCAGGCTCAGGCGGGTCGGGCTTGCGGGTAACTGGACTGGACGAGTGTTCGATGAACCGAATTTCACCTCTCTCCCACCACCATCCGTGGCCATCCGTTCTGGCCACACACTCAAATGGGCCCTCATCAGCACGCACTTCAGCATTGTCAGCTTCATCGCGCGAGTCGGGATCGTCGGGGCGGTTTGGAAGTTTTTCGGGGCCTGTTGCTTTTCGAGTTTTGTTTTGCGCCGTCTGCGTCGCCGTCCGCATCGTCGCCGTCGTCGTCGTGGTATTCACATTTTTATGATCTTTCTGCTCCCCTTTTGTTGCTCCAAACATGCTTCCCCCCGTCGTGTGTTCACCACCATCCCTTTCCCTGGCCAGTGCTGTTTTCTTCGACCGAAAACCGGGCGCTGACTTGAGATGCGGAGCCGACCGGAATGGTGACAACGGTAACGATTATGATGGCTCTCGAGCGTCGCCCCGGCGAAAACATTCGAATCCCGAACAACCGACGGTCCGTGGACGGCTGCTGGTGTGCGTGTCCGATCGGATTCGATCGACCGCGATCGCGCACCGCACGCACTGGCCCGCGATTCGATTGTGTTCGTTTTGGTGTGTTACAACGTTATCAACTCGATTCCCAGCTGACTGGCGCAAGGGAACACGCTGACGGTCTCTGCAAAACATATACAACTCGAAGACGCAACGCTTCCCGGCGTCCCAATTCCGCCGAGGGTTTCGAATGAAAAATAAGAGTGGGCAACATCTCCGGTTTTGAGCTCGTGCAGCCAAATCACACACGAAACACAAATTAAATAACGCCCAAACACCAACCGCACGCTGCCAACAGCGTGGTCTTACGGTCCCGGTCAAACCAACCAACACAATGGAACGGAAAGGAAATAAAAATAACACCACACACGGCCGCCGCCGCAACGGGAAAGTGCGAGAGAAAAAGTGGGGAATGCGCGCGAACGAGAGACACAAGGGGCGTAAAGACTCCACGGCCCGCCACGGTGGAGCACAACATCCTGCTAAGCATGATTATTGCATGATTATGCTTATGCTTTCCCTCCCGAAAGCCCCACGAGCATGTGAGAGTGAAACCGCAGCTTCGGAGAGCAATTTAGCATAACGCGAATGATGGTAAAAACTACATGTTTTCTTGCTGCTTTTCATTTTCCTTCCCTCCAGTGCGAGGGTTTCCCTCTAAGTCGTTTTTTTTTTTTTGGCCCGTTGCAGCTTAGTTCTACATTCCGGCGAGCCTCCTCAGCAGCAGAAACGAGATGACGACGACGACGACGAAGCTGCAACGAAAATTTAGAACATGCTCGGCCGGGGAACTCGCTGCGTTTTAGCGCATCATCGTCACATGCTCCAGACGCGCCAGACAACGAACCCTGGTGAGGAATTTTTCTCTTCCAACCCCTCCGCAGCCCTCGGTGCTTATCACTCGCGTTCCGTTCGCGGGATGGTTATGAATATTTTGTCTCCAGACAAAAATGCACAACAACAGACTGACAAAGGTGGGGCTTGTTCAAGACGGGTGCTTCAATCGCACACCCGAGACGGGTCGTTTGGGAGACTTTGCAACCTACAAAAAGGGGCTTTCATTAAGCCGTGTGCGATTGAACTAACAACACCGCTGGCAAATGAGATGCATTTTTATCGTGAGTCATCGTGCGAAGCTTGTAAGATCGAAATATAGGGCAGCAGACATCGTCACATCGGGTGCATCTCATGTCTCATGTAATGAAACCGAGAGATTTAAATCTTGAGCAATGCAAGGTGGGTTGTCTGATATGCACAATCATGAGGAAACAAAGGCATACATGGCTGTTAAATTTGTATTCCTATTCATTACCGTTCGCATGGTCCGAATTCAACAGGCGAAAGGGTTCGTCGCTTGTTTAAGTCTTTTGTGTACAGGTGGTATAAAATTATTTTTAAGCGAGCCTGAGGCATTTCTTTTAAATTTCTTTTATTTACATTTTAAAATAGAAGTTTCGAAGTTTGCAGTAAAAACCTTTCTTAGGAAAAAACATTAAACCTTCCATGCGAAGGATACAATGTCCATGCAAAATGTTGATGGTTTTATAACTTTACACCTTCTGCACTGTTTGGCAAATATGGCAAATGGAAGTAATGCGAAAACGGGCAGTAAAGGAATCGGAAACGATCGTCTGCCTAACGGCGCACGATGGGAAGACGTGATGGCGGCGTGAATCATAGCGATCCTACGGTCTAGCACCTCCGAGTCGGCGTTTGCAGACATGCACCAGCCGGCATAAATGACAAAATTGAACCCGAGGTACCCGATCCCGATGCAAACAAACTACATCTCATTACGCACCATTCACACCCGTACGCTAATTGGTAAATATAATGATCGCTCACGCCGGAACGAAACCCTCAGCCGACCGATTCGTCCGTTTCCGAATCATCATCATCCTTCCTCGCGGCGATGGAGGGGAGCTCGAGGACGGTTGGCAAAACACGAACCACACCGAACCACGGGGAAACATCATCATTTCGGTATTTTTACTAGTCCCGGGCGGACATTGTCAAGCGACAACTACTTCACGGCGTTGATTGCTCGAGCGTTTGACTCCTCGCCATCGGAAGCCATCGAAGGCAGGAGTTGGGTGAGCAACCGACGGACGAACATACGGGAGGCGGAAGGAGGAAAAAAACACGGCCCAGCAGCCGAGCCGAGAAATCACGATCATCACCCCTTTGGTCGAACGAGCGCAGCCAACTGGCATTTCGCACTTGCACCGACTCGACCTCGGTTCGCTCTCGCCCGGTAGCCGCAAAACACGCACTAAACGCCCGAGTCCGGGCTGCAACCTAGACCTCCGGTAGCAGAAGCCACCTAGCGTAGCGGTGGTAAACCGGGTCGAAACGTTTTTCCATTCGGAGATATTTATACGCCTCGCCTCGGAGGTTCACCTGACCGGCCTTTCCGCGTTGGAAAGCGTTGGTCGAGAACTCAAGAAGAGGAAAAGTAAAACGCACACACACACAAGGAGGGAAGCCATCAGATGAGGCGGAAAGCCCCGGCACGACAAACGTGGCGGACGCAGAAGGTGTGATTGCAATTGGCGAATGTCAACGAACGCGGGGAAGCGCTAGGAATGAGATCGGAAATGAACGTTCGCTCCGGCTAGGACGTTGGGGCGGGGTGAGGTAGACAGGGGCGTCAGGGAACCATCTTGAACCGAAAATTGCACGCTCGCTGTTGCAAGTGGCAACCCCCGGCGGGAGAAGCAGCAAACGCTTCGTTTCTCGACGCGCCACGATAATTGCCGCTTCGGCTTCGTCGACCCCCTCGAGCAAATTAGTGTGACCAATTTGGGTGTTGGCGGCCGCCAAGAGGTCAAAGCCGTTGCTGCGTTGAGGTGCGAAAACATTGTCGTTGGCAAAGCGTTTCATTTGTTACTGTAAACAAAGTTTAAAAAGCAAACGATTTACATTTTTCCCTCCAAAGGAAACAAGTATTCTTTTTTCTTTCGTCTCACAAATTATCTACACGAAAAATCATAGATTTGTTTGTGCATTTGAGGGCGGCTCCATAATTGGTAGATCACCTCGCCCTCGCCAGCAGCATCCCCTTCCTCACAAGTACCGTTCCGGTTGGGCGGGGGGGGGGGAGGAAGAAAAAGAAAACAGAGAACGCCCGAGAAGAGAGGCTGGAAAGGCGAAGAGAGAAAACAAAGATCTCAAAAAAAAAAACGTTAGACCGAACGCTCCGACGCTTCTCTAGCACCCGGCTCTTCTAGTTCCACTCCGCGGTTCGACATTCTACTGCGCGGCCCGGAGTCGGTTGGAATCGCCCCGAGGAGATATCTCCCCCCGGTTTGGCCCTTCCCGCCCCTCCCCTTCCCTGGGCGGGGAACCTGCGCTGCGAGAATGAAATGTTCCACTTTGAACGAGGCGGTCGCCAACCCACGGCAGGGAACGGGCAGGAAAAGTGAGAAAGTGTGACGAAATTGGTGGAAAGGGAGGGAGGGAGGACGGGAGAGAAAGCGAGTGTAAGATTGTGTTTCTTTCGATTCCGGCGGGCGGTGGATCGTACAATTATGTAAATCTACTACACGGCTCGAAACACACTCGCGGTCGCTCGAGCAAACGACGCCGTGATGGAAACGGGGAGGGGAGGGGGTGCGGAAAATAATCACGCTCCCAAACCCCTCCCCACTCCGTTGACGTACGCACTCCAACTCCACGTGTGGGTGTGGTGTGAGTGGAAATAGTACTTATGTTCTTCGGTGTCTTCGGGTTCGGATGCTGCCTCAGTTGGCTTCGGGTTTGACATTGTGACGCTGCTTTTAGCGAGATTCGAGGCGCGACTGGTTTAGAGGTTGAGGTTGAGCGATCGCGATGCCCTACCCCCCCGTCACTACCGGACCCTGACCCGCTTGCCATGAATTGGGTGACTCAGCGCACGGGTGTGTTTGTGTGTGTGTGTGTGTGTGTGTCTGTGGTGCACGAACCGGAGGGAAGAGAACCAGTTTGGCGATCGTCTGGTTCGTGGTTTCTGGAGCGCGCCACCTCGAATGACAACAAAACGGTTTGCCACGCAAGAAGGGCTCAACTGCGAGCAGGCGGGTTAAAGAGAGGAAGAGAGAGGCGTTGCGGGGTGCTGCCTCGCCGGACGGACCTGTTTAGTCGGGTAGTCCAGTGCTGCCCAGGAATGGCGCAAGCCCCTCGGGGGTCCCGCCGATCGAACCGACGATCGGAAAGTGGGACTTCCAACGAGCCCTTCGGCTTGCTGGATGGGTTTCTGCCACGACTGCAGGTGATCGATCACCGCGCCTCGCCCTCGGCAGATCCAGCTCCGTAAAGCACGTGCTCCGGAGGATAGCGGGGACAGAATGGGGTAAGGGGAGGCCCTAGTGCAAACCTATTCAACGTGTTGCAACGGCTTCGCATCTGTTTTCGATCGCGGGTCACGATCGCAAACCGTTTCCGCTGCAGATCGATCAGGTCAGGCAGCGGTTAAGTAGGAGAAGGTTTTTCCTAGTCTTTTTTCCACGCTTCAGTGTCCTTCACGCTGACATTTTGAACCGAAACAGATTGAGGTTTGCAGTGCGACCTTTTGCCGTTACGGTGGGTTTACGTTCTAATATTTCTTGGTCGTTTAATTTCGAAGAGGGAAATAGTTTTGATAATACAGCTTGTATCGATTCGTTAAACTTTTAATTACGCATAATTTATCGTTTTTTATGTAAATTTCATGTTTCATTTCTATCAAATTAATTTGGAAAAATATTCTTTACCTATAAACATGTCAATATCCTAGTTAAGTAACGCTTCTTGAATTTTTTAGTTTAAACTGTTCAGTTAAGTTTCGTCGTTTAAACTGTTCAGTTAAATTACAATTGTCTAACATATTTACAAGAAAAGCTACACTCGTTCAACACCGAGAACAATCGGGAGAGAAAATAGTTTGAATTGTACACTTGTATCGGTTCGTTAAATTTTCAATTACGTTTTGATGTAAATTTCATGTGTGAATTTCTATTAAATCAACTAGAAAAATTATAATTTAGTCATGAAAATGAAAATAATCACTTTTTTAACTTTCTTGAATTTTGTCGTTGTGTTAAATAGTTTCGTTTGTTTTAAACTACTCAATTAAATAACGTAAACTAAACACGTTCCGGCGTAACTTTTTACACAGAGAGTATTTTACTTAAATTTTATCAACATTTTATATTCAATCTGGAGAATTTTTCTACAGCTTCATGGATGTTTTCTTCCGAGACTGTGTCAATAACACTATTTGGGTCAAATAATACCATTAAAAACTTAAACTTGTACGTAATCAAGTTATGAAATTGTAGTTTTTTGGTATTAACCTGCACTCATGGTCTTTTTTTTAAACGATTTGGTTGATTAATTAACTTCCTTTCCTGGTTGATTCTTTAAGAAAATCGGAAAAATTATCCGTTTTGTCCTTTTAAGGACAGAATAAGATGATCTGAAAGGGAGTGGACGGGGTTTTTTTGTTTTTATCGTAACAGGATACGTTGAACTCTTTTTCCATCCAAAAATAAATCTCACCCAAAAAACCTTCCCCATTTTCTCATGGAAAGGCATTTCGAGCCGTCAATCAAAATCGCTCGATGCAAGTACTCATTTTTCATGCGATCGGTCTCAACCCTCTCCGGACCGTCCCCAGGAGGAACTGGACTGTGTTTGGCCTGCAATTAGAGTAGTGATATATGTTCGGCTGGGAAAGAGTTTCGGAGCGATCAAGCTGGCCGAATCGGGAAGATGCCGTCCGGAATCCTTGTCGCGTTCATCGCTCGAAGGATTTGAGGATAAGTTCGAACGCAAACACACACACACACCGACCATCTGTTCCTTTTCTTGCAAAAAGCCATCTCGGGCGGTTGATCATCGAGTTCGGCTGGTTGGATGGATTTCCTTGGGCACTTGCGAGCTAATCAATCATCATCCTCGGACGCCCAGTTTTGGCGAGGACGACCCTTTTCCTGCTAGCAGAATTAGAGCACCGGCCGCCAGGAGTGCTTTTACGTAACCATCCTGCTCCGACTCTCCGAGGGTGAGCCGAGGGTGCGCTTGCATCGCGAATTTGCCTCCCCGGGCCGACGCAGTTTGATGGAATGGGAATTAATGCGAATTTAATACAAAACCACGGACAGTGAAGGCCGTAGAATGCAGTTTCGGTGCAGCTCGGTGCTCGCCTTCCGGTTGCGAAGTAGATTCGCAACAAAATAAACGTCAAACACACCCCGTCCGGCCCCTTTTCGTCCGCACGAAACATCTACCTCCTGGAGGGGATTCGAGAAGACATTCATCAATCCTACCGGAGCTTCGTGGGACCGCACGGCCCCGACTTCGAGCGACTCTTCGGGGAGGGACTGTTCGCGTCATAGTTGATGGATAGTAATTTAACGGTGCAGTGCACTTGAGGTTGTGCTTCTTCCAATTGAGAACGATTAAAACCCAAAGTCTGGAGGGCGAAAAGGGCAATCTGATATTAGTACATAATATAAAACAAGCATTTCAAGAAGCACTTTTATTTGTTCAATTTTGGAAAACTTTTTCTTTCTGTTAACTTTACATCGGTACAAAAAACAGTGTTGACACTTGCATTCACTCTTTTATATTCAAAGCAACCAATTTTACAACATCTCCGCAGACATTCAGACACGCACCGGCGATGACCCCGACAGCGGCTACTTTTTGTCGGACGGGCACACACAATAAACTCGCTAGCGTCAGCCGAACCCGGTTGAAAGCCAAGACGAGCTGACGCACCGGAGACTTGAGCCGTGGAACAAGCGACGAACGCGTCGTCCCAGTGATAACGTTCAGCTTCATGGGACTTTCTCAGATCTCGAGTCTTGGGACCTTCCAAAATTCATCCTCACTAGCCAGCGTTCTCCTCTTCCCCTCCCCTCTCCCCATCGGGGCCTCACAAAGCGGTGAAAAAGCGGCGGTGCTGTACGCCGTTCGAGATTTAATTTATGCACGGTGTCAAAACTGCAAAATGAAAAGTTGTCCCTCCGGGTAGCGGGATGGCGTGGTGTGGTGTGGCTCGCTGTGGCAAGTGGCCGCCCGAAACGAGAATGAGGACAGGCCGGAAGACGAATGAGCCGAAATCGAACGGGGAAGCAAGGGGAGGGAACAACGCGCCACGCAGCTGGAACGGAGGGGCATATATGTGTGTTTATGTTAGGAACGTTTAGCGCGTCGTGGTTGAAACCTAAGCCGAACGATAAATGCAGATTCAATATGTTCAATCGCCACCCAGAATTATTTGCTGAGCATCGCATTTCGCAATGGCACACTCGGGTTGTTAAAAAGCGCGTGGTGAATATTTAAATTCGGGATTTTAAAAATCGAAACGAACACATGACGCTTGGGTGCGACGGTACACCGAATGGAAATAACACATTTTTCTTCACCTCCCAAGACATCCTCTACGATCAGCAAGGAGAAAGCAAATATTAAAAACACGGGAGGGGGGGGGGGGGGAAAGAAACACAACGCAACTAGAATCCCTCGCCCCGAAACGTTAATCAGCGGACAAGCTGCTCGCTGCTAGGACTGATTGACTAGCAGCAGGTTGGAGGATTAGTAGGATCGATTCCTGAGAAACTCTACACCGGCTTGCGAAGGTCTACTCGGCGTGGTTCGAACCTGGAAGGATGCCCCGGCCAGGGCCATCGCATGGCGAGTGAGCGAGAAAAACAGCAACACGAAAGCGAGTAAGCGAGATGGTGGAGAGCAAAAAAAACAAAAACAAGCGTTTAACCCTCGTTTAACACGCGGCAGTCGCACCGAAAAGGCTCCCGTCTTGAATTTGATGGATTAGGAGAAACCTGTCGTCCTAGCGGTGAACTCGGTCCCCGGTTCGCCCGGGATCTGCCGCGTCCAGCGGGGGACCTTGAGACGTCTGCGATTGGCTCCTCCAATCAAGACAAGCGGTTGAGGAGTTTCCAGGGCACCTCCGTGGCGCGATGTGCATGGTGTGCGCTTGGTGGGGAGGAGGAGGTGGAGGAGAATTGTCCGTTGCGGTTATGAACGGGGCAGCATTTCGGGGGAGAGCCGTTTAGAGGCCGGGAACGTTTCTTCGAAACCCTTTTTCTCGAGTGGTTTGCGCGCTTCCCCTGGCGTACTTATGAATTTTGAAAAATAGCTCCCCTCCTGCCGGGCCCTCCTTTCCCTCAAGCGTTCAAGTGTTCGTCGTGGTTTAGCGGTTGAACACACAGCGGAAAGTCATCGCAACGCGAGGGGAGAAAAACACGACGTCGGGGAAGGGAATGTAAAATATTAGACGACAGGCGCTGGGTGATTTGTTTTTCGGCGGGAAGACAAATATCTTCATCGTGCTTCCTTTTCACTCCCCTTGTCCGAGGGTTGATGTTGTACGTTTTCTTTCCATGCCCGTTTTTGTTTTTCCCTCCCCGAAGAAACGCAAAAACTCATTGTTTCGCGGCGTGGCAAGAGTAGTTAGCGTTTCTCGTCGGCAGTTTTCCCCAAATAATTATTCAAGCAAATAGTGAAATCCATTGCGGACGGCGCGCAGTACGGTGGCCCGCGCCGTCGCACGCTGCTTGATGAACGATCGGACCCCGAGCCCGATTGACCCGCTTCCCGCGTCCCGCGACCTCTTGGCCACAAATCACGGCGCGAGAAGCAGAGAAGCAGTTCGGCCGATTCGTAGACATGCTTCTCGGTGCGATCGACACATGTTATCCGACGCCGGACACACCACTCCTTACCACCAAACCGAAAACCCCAACGACCACGGTGGACATGTGATTAGGAGTGGAAAATGTCAAATATGAGTCGCTGTCAAAAACCGGCCCGGCCTGTCGCTCAAAAAACCGGGAGGGAAGCGGATCGAACGTCCGGTCGGTCGCGGCCTATCGAAGGCGACGTGTGTACGTACAAAATATCTACACCAAACATAAACCCCCACTCCCCCGGTGCGTCCCTTCCCCTCAGCGGAAAAAAATAGAACAAACTAGTTTTACTGTACTTTTTGTTTTAGGCTTTGTTCAGCCTCTTCCCAACGCTTGCTGGGATTTTCATTAATGTGTCACTGGGCCTGTTTTTTTGTTTTGTGACTGCGGTTTATTACTATCCTTTTTCCATTCCACCAAAAACACGAAAAGTTTGTCCATCCTTCCAGCTTCCGAATCCCTCGGCATCATTTTTTCCATGTTCTGCTTTTCCCGCTCCTTGACAGATCTGTCAGTTATCGATTGACGTTTGGTTTCCTTTCGGACATTTTCTTCTCGTCTTTGCGCCCGACAGACAGGGCTTCTTCCCGCGAAGGAATGTTGGCTTTCTCTCCATCTGTCCATCGCGAGGGCAACCGCCGTGTGCTCTGGATTTTGTTCTCGTTGCTTTCCTTTGTTTCCGTAAAAATTTGGTTAATCTTACCCCGCCACGTATTCCCAGTCCATGCCCTTGCTTTCGGATTCCCGCATCCAGCGTCAAACGCGCGCTCGGAAAACGGTTCCAAAGCGAAGCCTAAATGTACGAAACCCGTGGTGGTTTTTCTTGCCTCACCCTCTTTTCCCTCGCCGCCGCCGACGACAGCCGACGGCCGACCGACCGACGCTACGATAAGGAATTAAAACATTTATTACCGATTCCCCGCACAGTTTTGATAGATATGAGCAGAGCTGTTTTATTGCGGCTGTTATCTCGTTCCCGTTCTCGCTTCGCTTCCCTCCATCGTCTCGAGGGTCGTCTTGTCGTTTTCCTCCCAGAAAAACAACGTGCATCTGCATTTCTTTTCCATTCTTCTTTCACCGCTTTACCGGCGAACGAAACGAAATCACCGAATGAAGCGATCACTTAGGGTAAGTTTTCTGCCATTGCATTTCCCTTTCAAAAGAATGCGAGGGGTTGGAAATGACAATGGACACACAGCTTACCTTAAGCACGAGGCTGCCGATTGAGGGCTGTTTGACGAGGAAAAGTTTTGGAAAAACTAGTTAAAACAAAGCTGTTATCGCAAGAAATTAAGCAACTTCGAGATAGCATTGTGCGCCAACGGAGGGGTTAAAAAATAAGGGTCCCTGGGAGTGGTAGATTTGAACAATAGATCCGAAAGGAAATGACATAATCGTTCGTCGAATAAACGAGAGCGATAAGATAGTTGTTTTGTTCTTGTTTTCTTTTTATATGACGTTAATTATTCTTTTGGTCAACTCTTTATACCGTTATCACATTTAACGGTACGCAGGCGATGCATTGCAAAGGGTTAATTAACTTATTGTATCTGGTTATAAATTTAACTCGATTGCTTAAAACCTGAAATGAAATAAGGTTCGGAATGATTTGGCTTAATTGATAGTTTTCTCCTTGCAAACCCTATTCATCATAAGGAGAAGGATCTTTTAAAAGAAATTAAATTGCCTCCGAAAATCAATACGTTTGGTAAAAGCTTTCGCGAAGGGTCCCGACACCGGAAGCTTAAAATCGAGCAAAACGGTGCCTGCAAACTGGCCGGTACCCTTCTCCCTCCGCCCACCGTCGTGCCGCATGTCCCTAGAGGGCAAACCCATCCGGCACGATGTGGCGGACCCAAAAAAGAACGTTGAAATTGATTTCGAGCTTAACTAATGACACCAGGTGAAATAATCCGATAAAACCGCCCGATACTGGCGGTACAGCGAAATGCTTTCACCATTTCGGCGACACCATTTGCGGGAGGAAACGGCGGGGGGCTACCGAAAAATATTCCCAAAAACCCGGTTGCCCGGTCCGACTTCGTTCCTTATCGCCCGTCTGCTACAGGCGACGGATGGACCGGAATGCTTTGGACGGCGGCGGGGGAGGGTGGAGCGAAGAGGAGCCTGCTTGGCAAAAAAATATGCCGCTCGAAAAGTCGCGCACACGATTTATGTCCAAATCGATACTTTGATTTTTTTTTTCTTCATGCTGGATGTTGGTGCTGCAGAGTTCGGTTCGTAATTTCCGCCGAAGGAGCTCCGTCTCGGACCGTCGCAACAGGATCGCTGGAATGGAAGGATCGTCGCCACCGGGCTTACGGAATGGTGGAGCGGTCGATTTGGAAATCTTGCGAAAGCGAAGAAGGCTCATTCTAAATCCGGTAGCCAAAAACTCTGGCTCCCGAAACCAAACGAAACCGAAAAGAAAAAGAATGCTAAAACCAGCCCAGGGGCTCTGCTTTGGCCAACTTTCCAGCATCGCCGAACGAAAAACGAAACATTAAAAATAAATAAATAAATCTGTCCCTAAAACTCGGCCAACAAATCAAAGGGAACGGAGAGAGCGAAACAAACAGGCACCGAAAACAAAGCTCGCTAATCTCGGGCGGGATGCTGGTTGGGGCCGAAAATTAAGGTGTCGTCCTTAACTCTCGAACACTGCAACCGTGGCGCACACCCATGGTCCCGTCTTTCTTCACCTCTACCCGCCGCCCCGCCGCCCGGGGGGAGGAAGCGGAACGTTCGGCGTTTGGCAAATAAAAGGAGGCGATAGATAAGCTCCGAACCCGGGGCGCGATTGTTTCGTTCCGTTGCAATCTTCGTTCTTTGCTGGGGCCGGAGATGGAACGATAGAAGAAAGAAGGAAAAAAACGGTCACGAAGGTGCGGAGTGGTTTTCGGCCACCTCCCCCCTCACCCCGTTTGTGGGAGGGAGAAGCAATTAAAACCAAAACAAATCATTTTACCGGCCGCAACCGCAGAGAAAAGGTGTGCTTTCTTTAGCTACCAGCTTGCCTCGGCAGATGAACCTTTTTTCGCGTCAATCCTCTGAGGTGAGAGAGTGTGTTGAGGGGAATTGGGGGAGGAGGCGCTAGAGCTAGATCTATCCAACAAACTAAAAAAAAGTCCCGAAACTAGTAGGGGCTAATTTGCTGTGGGATTTTTCTTTCATTTTCTTACGAGAAATGTAGAAAAACAAGGACCGGCTTTCGGTGAGAAGAAGTGGCGTCCGGGCGAATGATGGTACCCGGAGCTCTTGCTGGACGTCACTCAAACATCCCGAAAAATGGAAAAAAAACAAAACGACAGAGAGAGAGAGAAAGAATATCGAAACATAGATAAGTCGGAATGCCCGGGTGTCCCCAGAAAAACACGCTGAAACACGCCCGACGAAGCGGGATGAAGAAATTGAAAACGCCCATTAATCACCTCTCGGAATTCCTGCTGCCTGCGAGCAGGGAAGGTTGGAAGGATTCGCCACCCGACCCGAGTGGTGGTAGCGGCCACCGGATATTTTCGCCCCGAGCCACAACTCGGAGGACCTCCACGAGTGGAGTTGTTCACGCGCGCTCGCAACTGTGTGTGTGAAAGTGTATATATGTTTCCTTGAAAGATTTGCCTTTTTTTTTCTTGCCCATCTGCATAAGCCGCAAAATAGACCCATAAAGCTAGGAAAGCGTGCAGTTGGAACGAATTCACCAAACTGCCATTTCACGTTGATCTTTTCTGCACGCAAACCATCCGAGGAAGGGATTCCACAATTCTAAACAGCTAAGAGATAAGGATCGAATCGAATCGATCGTGCACATCTGCTGCTGTTGCTGCAAAAAAAAAAGAAAGAAACGGAAAACTAATCCCCGAAACATTAGCTCCGAGTGAAAAGCCGTTAGCGATCGGTAGGATCAAAGCAGCTGGCAGGAAAGGATACGCGGGACGGCAAGGATCAGTCAGTTGGGTAAACAAAGACCATCCCACGGCGAGCTGACGCGACGTGAAATTGTTGAAAGTTTGCCTTTTGGAGTGAACAAGATTGATGGATGCGGTTTGGGGTTGCACTTTTTGCAGATTAGTTTCCTTTTCCTTGCATTACCAGGGCCCATATTTTCCTGTTGTGTGGGATTGGATGATAACTTTATAAATTGTTGCCGAATATTTTCTTTCACTATTTGAGAATTTTAATAAATTCTTATTCTCTTTTGAATAGAAAGAGTCAGACAAAGTAGATGAATCACCAAAGCAAATGAATTAAGACTGCTTGCAGTAATTATAGATATTGAAGAATACATTATACCG
Source organism: Anopheles ziemanni (assembly GCF_943734765.1). Lineage (NCBI taxonomy): Eukaryota > Metazoa > Arthropoda > Insecta > Diptera > Culicidae > Anopheles > Anopheles ziemanni. Next base: position 16,901,710 of record NC_080705.1, on the reverse strand, counting down.
AAATAAATCTAGTTGTGTTTCATTATCGTCTGTTTTCTACCATTCCAGCTATTCTTACAATTTCGCGATAATTTTTTCTCTACTTTATGTTCAACTGTCTCTGCCCCTGTGGAGAGTAGGCAGAAAATAAAACTCCGCGAACAATTTTTGCAACTCAATCGCACCTTGACAGAAAGCGAATCACTTCCAGCATGAATTGTTCGCAACATCGAAACCGAGCCCCGCAGAACGCAGGGAGTATTGTGCGTTGTTTGCGGGTCATGTTTTGTCATGTTTTGAACACGGGCAACCATCATCTCAAACCCGTGCCACGTTCAAGAGCTTCAAGGGCGGTGGAAACATGAGAGAGAGAGAGGGAGGAAGGGGTGGAAGTGAAAAGGCCCCGCATGGGATCCCCATCGGAAGCCCCTGCCCGTGGGAGCGGAGGGTTGGAAGGGGGGAGGAGGGTCGGTTTTTGTGGGCCAACGAATGGGAGAGATATAATTTATCATCTTTTATTATGAATTTTCGGTGGTTTTCGGTCACCCCCGGGAGGGGAGAAGTAGGGAGGAGCTGCGCGGGTTGAAGAAAAAAACCACTCGATCATCGCACATTCTGGCACTTGCCGATGGTGCGGGAACCGAGGAACGGGGAGGGGGCGTCCCGGGGGATGTTGAAAATATTTCCACTCTAGAAAAATGAAGCGATCGAGAGAAAACGGACTCGAGCATGGATAATCCATCGCTTCATCGATGGTTCTGTGTTTGTTTCCTTCGGCCAGCAGGCAACGATAACACAAAAAAAACTCTTTCTTTTTCACACACACATACGTGCGGGCGCGCGCGAATCGCTTAATTTCGCTCGCTTTCGGTTTCACCGATGCTGGTGTGCGCCCTTTCGGAATGTGCCATTTTATGTCCAGCTCGCCAACACCTCGCGCAAAAGCGGCCGGAGAGCGCTGGCCAATGGAGTTTCGCGCTTCTGCTGGGCGCGTCATCGGTGGGGCAGGGGTGAGGTGGGCTTTCCAAACAATCGGCAACTGGGTGAGCATTCATGCTTACCCTCGGCATGGAAATGTTGGTGGAGAGCGTGCTCGAGTGCTAGAAACGATCCTCGAATCGCCTCGGCTTCCCGCTCCGGAGCGCTCCGGAGGTACTCTGGCGGGCGATCCTTCCCGTTTGCTTCCCGTCCTTCCTCTACCGCGCACGTTTTCCTTCCGCGCGGACCCCACGAGAAGCTAACGGGAAGGTGTGGCCGCGGTTGCACAATGATTGGCTGCTATTGATCGGGCCCCGATGAGAACCTGATCAAGTCCGATCGAGATGGTGCCCGATTAGCCAAACGCTGGGCATGTTTGATGCTGCGCGTATCGTTGCCTCTCACCTTCGAGCTCGGGCCTTCCACTTTCCGCTGGGTCTTCCCTTGCGAGCCTTTGTTTGGGGAAGCACTTTTTCTTTGAGAAACCCCGGGATTAGAGTTGGCCAATAAAGAAGCCATAAACTAAGACAGAAGATCTATCAAAATTTGGCAAAATGCTTATAATCAAAAAATAGAATATTGTTAGAATATTGTTGTTAGAATATTTTAAAATAAAATATTGCAAAATTGATAAAAATATCGGGAGAACTTGTTCAAATGTTTTCATGAACACTATTCAAATGTTAAGAACAAAGAAGATGCAAGAAAACATAACGACAAGTCGTATTCAACCGTAACAGAACATAACTTATAATAGTACATCTGGCCTCAAACTAAATGTTATTGTGATTAACAAACTAATGCATCTTCATACATTGTTGTATTAATCGAAGAAATTTTGGAGTTGGTTTTCTATAAAATACATTCCGTTGAGCAGATCGTCGTAAACACCTTAACACGTTGACTGCTAAGTGTTTTTAACACACTTTTTTTAGTACACTCTTTTTTGATAAAATTGGTTTATAACATTTGTTAAACGGTTTACGAAGGCCAAGCAAAGATTTTGATTCCCAAAGAACTTAATTTTAATATTACAATAGTTTTTATATTACATTTTCATTTATTTGTGGGATAAAAACTTTTAGAACAAATTGCTGCTGTTAAAGGCATTTTGTACAAATATAAATTAAATTTTCGGTCACGCAACGTTTTCCTTACATAGAAACATAATTTGATCTTTATAAAATATTCTTACAAAATCAAGCAAACGGTGGTTTCGTTGGATTTTTATTTTATTAAAACCAAATTTAGTAGGACACTTTTTAGCCGCACGTCATTTATGTCGAACCTATTTTTTCCAATGTTTTACGTCCACCGCTACCACCTATTCTTATGATCGATCATCATCCAACGTATGCAAAGTAAGCAAACATAATCGACTCTGCCGCCAAAGTCCCTCGGACCCTTCGCCGCAAACCCACCAACAAACACGCCGTGGACAATAAAGTCGGTCAATTTTGCGTCGCGGGTAGTTGTTAACTAGCTCGCCCTCCCCGAAAAATCCAACCAAGCAGATGGGACGTGCTAACTAGATAAGCATAAGTGATCACGCGCAGACGCACGACGCACCGAACGAAGCGAACCGACGAAAGACAAATCTCGCGCCGAGATCGGTCGTCAATGAGTTATTCTTGTTTTTTCCTGCCCGTTGTTGTCGTTGTTCCTTTTTAGTACGTTTTTGTATGCTGTTTGGCGCTGGCGTTTGTTGAAAAGATGGAGTAGTTTAATCCTTTTTCTTTTGCCTCCCTTGTTCGCCCTGTTCGAGCGCTTTTCCGACCTACGGATCGTCCAAATCCTTCAAATCGATGAACAGCGATCAGATGGTTCCGATACCAAGCGCTCCGAAAAGGATGAACGAGGCTAGGCTCCCCCGGCTTCAGCACGCTCACCCCCTTCTTCCTCCCTCCCCTCCTGGCCCCGCAGCGGTCTCGTCAACGCCAAACCCCCACCGAGGCGGTTTGACACATAGATTAGAATATTTGCGAAAAAGCTCGTGTCAGAAATTAATTGGATTTTGCCGATGCCCGATTCCGCGTGCCCTGGCGTTGGCCAACGTTGGCTGCGGGTTGGGTCCGATCCGAGCCCACCGCCCCTTTTCATCCCCGGCCCGCCCGGGATCGGAGTTGGATTGATCATCATCAGCAGCGGCGGCAGCAGTCGAGATCACATTCGCCTCCGACCGCCGAACATTCCGACCATCTTCCGGCGGCCCACGAGGGTACGAGCGCTTCACCCGCGCTTGGGGTTTTCGCTCGCCTGCGCACCGTACCAGCGTGAGGTCACCGGGTTGGATTGCACGCACGCGTGTTTGTTTGAGCGTTGGCTTTCTTCAGCAGGAAAGAACAACGCAAACGTTATTGGATTGGAGTGTTGGTAAATATTGATTTAAATTTTATTCCAATTTTCGTACGTTTGATTCCAGCGTACCACTTGTTTAGAAAAAAAGGGTTAAACTATTATATAGTTGAATTATTTTCTGGAACCACAAAAGAACACAACTTTGCATCAGGTGAAATAAAAATAGGAAATATAAAACACCTCTCGCCACAATTGCAACCAGGCTCGTTTGTTACACATTAAGAAAAGGAATGTGGAAGACAACTAAATGGTAAACCCTACACCGAGCCATTCCGGTCGAGCTGACGCAAGCCGCGGTCGGAATGACACACAAAACCGAAATCCCATTCGGGCGAAGCCTGAACTACCTGAGCGGCGCGAGCGGAGAAAAAAGAATAAAAATCATATTCATAACAGGAAAAGACAGATATCGTCTGGCAGTGATGGCAGGCGATCAAAAAGTAGGGCTCCCGGGCTCTCGGGAGTAGGCGGGGAGGCGGAACACTGCGCGCGGCAGGTCGGTGCACGACGGGAGCAAACCTCTGGAAAAGAACTGGAGCACGTGGGTCAGTGCCGGTAAGTGGTGAAATTGGCAAAACAAAAGCCGGAATCCTACGGCGAACCGGTGAGATTCGGGCCAACCCCCTCACCCCGCCGGGCTGCCCCATTGTTTCCCCGCTCGGCCTGATCCTGGTTTGCCCTCCCCATCGGGGGTTCAATCGGATTAAACGACACCCTGTGGGACCCGCTGCTTGTCGGCGCTCAAATGCGCAATGAGTCGGTGAGCAACGGAACAAAACGTAGGAAAAATGACTATAGGGGGGGGAGGGAGGGGGAAAGAAACACGGAACAACAACAGCGAGAAACAAGACCACGCCAAGGTGTACCGTGGCCCGAAATTCGGAATCAAAAGGCCCGGTGCCGCAACGACCCGTGGCCGAAATCGATCGATTCACGATTCACGCGGCGAGCGAATCGAACGGAAACTGCGCCAGCACAAAGGGCGAATCGTCGTTCCGTTCTTGGGGTGCGGGTGGGGGGGGGGGGGGGGGGGACGCGTGCGCGCGCGCACATGCGCACACACTCGCGTATAGGGTTCGTGGCCTGCCGCCGTCCTGGCCCGAACGCCGCAACCTGCAAGGGTGGCCGAGAAACAATGGCAGGGAAATACTGTTTCATTGCCTCCCACGGTGACCGAGGCGAACACACACACACACACACGCACACACAAATTAAACATGTTCCTGCCGAATATTCGATAGTTCACGGAGCGGAAAATTGAGTTTAAAAAAAAGTGGTGGGAAAGGAACGGGGAATCGGTGAAGGGGTCCAGCAGGGAAAGCGTTAAAAAGCCACAACTCTAAATAGCCACTTCCTCCCGGCGATGACATCGGCAGTTAATTTTGGGCTCGCCCGCACGTCACCACACGCTACTGCTCGCCGGGTTCGTCGCTTCCGCTTTCCGAGGCACCGAGAAGTCTTCCGTTTTGCGCCGCGAAGAATGCGCGTTAGCTGATGCGTTCGAAATAAAGCCATTCGTTCCGGGCACTTCCCACGCTATTCTTCCTGACCCCACGAGGATGTTTCTTTTTTACCTATGTGCGTGTGTGTTTGGGTGTGTATGGGCGTGGGTTTTCCAGTAACTTCTTGCCAACACCATTCTAAACAATTGGTCCGATTGATCACCCCACCGGAACGGACTTTTCCTGCCCGTTTCTTACCGCTTTGTTCTTTCGGGGAGCGCTCCCAGCTTTTCTGTCGATAGTTGCGGGAACTGATTTGCCAATGGTATGTGTTTTTTGTTTTGTTTTTCTAGCTCATTCCTAGTCCCTCGGACAAAGACCCACCGCCGAAGTGCCGCCCACTTCCAGCGCGCGCGAGGAATGCTGCGGAGCGAACGTATTCTAATGAAATTAACGAAATTGGTGACGATTTACGGTTGTTAGGCGTTCCGGGGCTCGGTCGGTGAAGTTTTTGGCGGATTAGGTTTTGCTCCGCCGTTTTTTTTGTGTTCTATTCCCTCGGCCCGGAAGTCGGCACATTCTGGGACCACCGGAGACGTTAGCGTCGCTTCACCTGGCGCGATCGATGGCCTGAAAGCGGGAGCAACAAAACAGCGTCCCTGCATAAATGCTTCGGATCACCTTCGGAATGTGGCTGACTGGTCATTCTGGCAGGGATGACTTATTGGTTTTTTTTTTTGCGAAACTGTCGTAGGCAGTTCAGGATCGGGTCGATCGGTGAAGATGAAAAGCCAGAAATTAATTTCATTCCGACCTAGGACGGATCGAATTCGTTCCGATCGGTTGATTAGCAATTTGTCAGACGCCACGGTAAAGCTCGAACCTACGCATAATTTGAAGGAAAGCGCTAGCTCAACGGGAAAATTCAAAGAGAAAAGCAAGATTTAAAGCTTGTTCTATGGATAAGCATCTATCACGTGAAATATTTAGATTAGTAAATATTCTACCCAACTCAGGAATGTGAACTTAAAATTAAAAACCATAAAACGTGCTAATGATAAATGATTTTCAGGTCCATCTGGTGTAACTTGCTCCCATCTACCCCCATCAATCACCCGTCGCTTGCACCCGTTCGCACTCAACACACATGTCCAGTGTGTTTTCAGCAGCCTAGATAATTGAAACTGCAGCCCAAGCGCGCCATTAGCGTCACATCATTAGTTGTCGGATTAACAAATCCATTCCGCGCAAAAATGGAGTTGCGCAACGCTTGTTTTTTTTTTCGCGATCACGGGTGGTCAACCGATGGTCGAAGTTGCCCCGTGAATCAAAGTCGTGAGCTGGTGACCGAAATCGCCCGTAAAACCCCTAGACCTCGTCCGAGAAACCAAAAACACGATGTAAACCGTGTACACTTACCGACACTTATGACCCCGCAGGATGTTGTGGGGGAGGGCGGGGGAAGCTAGTCTGTTGGTTTTTGGTTGCCCATTTATTTAATTTTCAGCTCGCGCCTCTCCCCCGCGCGTCCCGAAAAATGGCACGATACCCTGGCGAACGATTGCAGGGAACGAATCGATCGAAGGCTCAAGAGGGTTGGAACATAGTTCCGCACGATAGGCAGCATAAATATCGGCATAATTGTTGTTTGCTTTAATCGTTTAATCGTACATTTACTACCCGGGCTCGCGAGCGGGCGCTCGAAGGCATATCCATTCCTCGGCTTTTCTTCCCTCCCAACCAACCAAGCTCCTGGGATCCCCTCCCTTTTATTATTATTTTTTTAAGATCTTAAGCCACAAACCGTGGCCCGAGACAGACGACAATCGTTTAATGATTATGCTGCCGAACATATGCCACAAGCCGCCACCGCCGCCGACGACGACAACCGCACCCTTCCGCTCGCCTAGCACCCGCGGGGCGCGCACGTTAAATTGGCAGATATAAATTGCCTGCGCATGACGAAAACGGCAAATAAATAAATCGATACAAGCCATTACACACACTGAAATCGATACCAGGCGCAATGGCGATGGCGCCGCGAGCCTCGCGAAACGAAACGAAAGTGAAATGGGCTTGCACTTTGGCGGGGGGGAATGCGGCGTTGATTTGCGTAAAAAAAGCGACCCCGGAGAGGGCGAAAATTGTTCGATCAACCCGATCGTATGCGCTTATCATCACGTGACGAAAATGTTAAAAAAATGTCTTCCGGTGGCTTCGTTGACAGCTCGGATTGCTTTGTTTCCATCATTTTATTTCATCGAATCGATCGTTAGATTAGGGTAACAGTACCAATAGTGGCGCTGTTAGTCATGTAATTAACAATCTCACAAAAAAGAACACAACACATTACATATTAGTATCAATTACGATCGACACACAGCTTTTCTTCTATCTATTTTTTGACATCTATTTTCATCGAAAATCATAAAAGTTCCAATTCCAATAATGGTGGTATGGTTGTAATGGTAGTATAGAAAACATGAAAAATCATAATATATTTTGACTGTAACGTAATTATGAAGCATTTTCAAACAGAGCGACAAAATTATTCATACACCAAAGCATTGACCTCTCATAAACCATTCCATTTTGTCTCGTTCTGTTATTTATAGTCTTAAGGAAATGATGTCACATCTGATAAATTCTTAATAAATCCAGCATATTAGTATAACCTGTTTGGAAAATATTTATTTTAGAGCCTTAATTTATTACAGAATATGAAGGATTATCTGTTGAATATTATATATATATTCAAGAAATATTTTAAACTAGAACAAATATCTCCATTGTGTTATAGAGCTAGAATTGATTTCCACTACAACCACTATTGGTACTAGAACCACTATGGGAGCTCTTACTCCATTCATTTCACTATTTATTTCCCTTTTCTATCGATCGACTCCTCCTCCCCGATGGTGCAGAAAATGTAGCAAACCTACAAATTGATCATTTTATCGCCTCTGATTTATTTCTCCCATCTCACCCAGTCACAGAAACACGAAAGCACGTTCGCAAAGGATACGGCAGACGTAAAACTTGCAAACGTTGCACTTGCACAGCAAACGTTGCTGTCAATCGGGCGACTAATTGCGAGCATCGGCGGTACGATGCCAACTTCAAATAAATCAGCCAACGCGCTTCTTCCGCACGGCGTTGACAAATGGTTGGCACTTGGTGGAAGGTTGACGGGGCCGGATTTGTATCAATTATGAACGTTCGCCGGTGGGGTGGGGAAAGCGCGAGGAAATGGGATCGCAGAGGGTTGCCAAGAGGGAAATGTGTTTCATCGAATGCTGATTGTGACACTCGATGAAAGTGGTTGACATACGATTAAAACTATCTTCAAATCTTCGTGTGTTGGATGTGTTTTATTAAAAAATGTTTTAAACAACTCAATGACATTTGTATTTGATCATTTAGTTGAAAATGAACAAAAAACATTAGAGGATGCAGCAGCGTTTGGAGTTCGTTCGGTGCACCTTACCTTTGTTTCCAAGCAACGGTCAAATGAGATGTTCAAAAAGAATAAAAAAAAGAAGTAAAAATAGAGAAAGCATCAAGTGTGTTGCAAAAAAAACAAGAAATCGAGTGGAATTTATCGAAATACTCCGATCCCACCGCTGATGGCATGTAGAGTTTGTTTTTATTATTACTATTTTGTGCCGTTCTTTTTTTGACTTTGCCTGCTTTGCGCACTCCAAACACTCCAAGCACAAAAACCACCGGAATTGGCGCAGGCAGCCCGCGAGCAGGACGCGAAGCTCATTTCTTCTGGTGTTCAATAAATAGTAAAATTTATGCAAATCACCTGCACTATGTGGCCGAAGCTGCGGCCGAAGGTGTGATCGAGAAGTATCTTTGATGGGACATAAACCAGTCAATTTAATCGACTAGTTTATGACTATTATGGAGATGCGGTGCTGGCGGTTTGGCGGTTTTGCGCACACTGTCGCACACACTGTCGCTCGTTGCTTCCCTTCCCCCGCCCCCCTCCCCACTCGACTGGTTCTGCTCGGGCGAAAAAAGGAACCGATGATCCGCTCGGCTTCCAAGTTGCCGTTCGCTGAAGCGACAAACACCACGCAAGGGGAAAGAGATACCCGTAAAGTGGTTCGACAGAACGAGACAAATTGCTGATCACGTGGGGTGGGGGTTCGTGTGGGACGATGGGGGAACGGGGGAATGGGATGTGACCAAGATTAAGAGAGTGTTCGCCTGTGTGATGGCACACAGGATATTTGCATTAATTTCAGGCCCGCTATCGACCTCACCGCATCTCGGTTTCCGCAATCGAAGATGGTTTCCGCGCAATGTCGGCTGTCGGCTGTCGATGGCTGTTTTTCCCTTCGCCCCGACACGATCGTTAGGGGCTGGCGTCGGGGCGCCGAGGAATCGGATAGTCATGTGAAGATTAGAAAATTTAGAAACTGCACCGACGCGATCGGCAGTGTTGACGCGAGAAAGACAAACAAACGGCTAACCTATTTCTAGGCGAGAGTGGGGATTTGATTGCTTTGCATCTGATTTATAAGTTCGTTTCGCACTCGTTGTGGTGATGTCGTGGACCTGAGACCGATATTGTAACACGCAGGATTTTTCCATATCCATAAAATCGTCAGATTAAGATCGATGAAAAACAATCAAACACGCGTAGTCTATAAGCAAAGTCCTAAGAAGGGAACCGAGCGAACAACATTGCCAAAAAATTAACCTAACTGGATCCCCCTCCGAGTGCGTACGCCTGTACAGGTGAAAAACTCCGCGGGATTCGCCGATCCCGGCTTGATTTGCTTTCTTTCTGCTTCGGTGTGAGGAAGTTTTACATTTTTTCTCGCCACCGAACGGCATATGTAACTTGTTTTCTTACTTGCTGCCAGTCTTAGTGTCGTCTTTGGCCTCCGAAGCTGGAAGGAAGTATGAAATATGCGTGTAAACAATACACGCCCAGCGAGCCCGGAAAGGAATGGAACGCGATTCTGGCGATCGAAGCTGATAACATCGATAGCAAACACGACGGTACGGACGGTGTGGAATGTCTCTGTTACGGTTACTTTTGGGTCTCCGCCGGGCATGTTGTGTGATGTTCAATATTTATAGGAATTTGTTAACATAGTTTCTATTAAAAATAGCACACTTTCCTTACGCGTTCCATGAACGCACATGGATTTTGCTAAAACTCCTAATCCAATCCTTGACGTTCGGTGGAAAGTTCGATCGATCCGATCCCGTTAGCAAATGGACAATCATTTTTCATAACGTTAAGTCCGAAGACGAAGAACAAAACGCTCGTCCCGCGAAGCCCTTTCGAGTTCGGTTGGTCGAGTTATGCAAACCTCGAAAACAGCAGCCTCCACAGAAGGCTCGCTGAAACAATCTCCGCGGGTCCAAGGTCAGCCCAATTGAGCGATAATTAATTAGCGATTACCAGCCCCCCCGAAATATCCGCCGTGACGTGATTCATGTGGCGGCGTTGGGTCCACCGAGGGAGGCCATTAATAACGGGGTCAGCCGAACGGGTCCTTTGCCGGGTCTAGTCAATCCCTTGGCAATGTTTAAGTAAAAAAAAAAAAACAACACACACACCCCTCGTAAATTCTGGCCCACGAAAAGGATACCCCCCTGGGAGAGCTTTTGCGCTTCCGCTACGCTAATCAAATTTATCTAGTTTTGTTTCAAATTGGCGGTAATCAATTCCGAGCTTTTCAACCACGTCCGAGCGGCTGGGCTCCCGGCCCCGGTTGCCAAAAGCTCACGCTGCCGGTGCGACCTCCAGCCATTTGGGGCCACGCCAGAAACTCCATTCTTTCGGGGGCCCGAAGATGGCTTGCGCCTTGTTTTTTTCCCCTCAGGTTTTTTTTTGTTTTTGGTTTGCCTTCATTTGATCGAACTCAACTTTTCTGTATCGAGATGATAAATTATCGGCTCATTCGAACGGGAAATAATGTGTCGATCCGCACACACGCGCGCGCGCACACACACACACCCGAACTTGGAAGGATGTTGAGGAGTGTCCGAAATGGAAGCACCCTGACGGTTCGTTCCACTTTTTCCCTACGAACGGAATCGAAAAATAAATGAACGACATTCAAAATCCTAGACCGACGGGTGGCCGGGTGGGGGGGGGGGGGGGGCTGGGAAGGGACCAGCCGAAGTGGGAATAATTCCAATATTTATTGACTCCCGAAATATAATTCAGCTGCCAACCGGGACAAACATGCTGATGGAGAAATATAGGTTCGTCGGGGAAAAGTAAGAAGCGGGATTTTTTTTCTTCTAGAATTTACCTTTCGACCAACACCTTGCGCTGGTTGGTGGAAATTGATCCGAAACGTATAGCAGCATTAGGCAATCGATTTTCTTCGACTGCTCGGGGGGATTGCGATACGTCGGGGTGGGATAAGAAATTGACATTCTTTCACTTTGCCACCACTAAGCGGTATTATTTATGCGTGCAGATTGGAAGATGCGAATGCGGAATTAATTTTGTGTACGTTTTTAAATATAAGTTATCGTTCCGCCTAGAAAACACACAAATACGCAACAGTGCTGGGGAGAAAACCAATCCCCCAAAAACCGCCCCCTCGACAAACAATTCGCCACGCTAGGCGACGAACCCCGCGAACGAAGTCGCTCGCAGGTTTTCTGGTGCGGATGGATCAACAGGAAAGCGCTCGGTGACAAAACTAACGGGTACGATTATTGGAGGTTAATTTTATGGCAATCTACGGTCGCAGCCGGGGCCGACCAGCCGAACCGGAATATGCGGCGAGGTAAAAATTTCGCAGGCGCTCGAGCGCGCGCGCGCACGTCCGAGGAAGATCACATTGCGTCGTCGTCCGGGCATTTCGGACGGCTCAGCATGAATAATCAATCGATATTCGGGCCCCGGGTCGATATCTGCGGCGGCGATCTGTCCGCCACAAAATGGTTCGTCCGCCGAAGGGGAAGACGGTTTACACACACACACACGCACACAAGAATCGAAATAAGAAATGCCGCAAATCCATGGCAAATGACAAATTCCGCAGCGGAAACAGCGAACCTGAGCGGGGAGAAGGGTGTGACGTGACGAGATAAGATGGAGGTGGAAGCGGAAGAAGCGGACCGACTGTGATCGTGAGACGAAGACAAATTCCTTCTAGGTGAAGAAGAACCAGATGGAAGAAAAAGGAGGAAACAAAAAAACGCACCGAAACACCATCACACTCACAACTTTAAATCGACGGTTCAGATCGAAATCGAAGGGGAGCGGACACCGAGGGAGGATTCCGAAGGGGGGGAAACCCAAATTAGTCACATGTTTATGGTGATTTTGTCGCTCGAACCCTCTCCGCCCCTGGTTTCGGTTCCGAGGTACGAGGTTTCCTGGCGAAGCGATTTCCATCCATTCGCCGATTCGCCCAATCCGATCAGAATCTGGCGCGATACGCGATCGAAGTGACGTGATCGTGTCGCGATCGCTATTTTCGGCGCACCGGCCAAAACGGTTTCACCCCTGGCTCGCCGTTTCCGGCAACGTCGCGGCGGCGGAGCACGGAGCGATCAATCATGAAGCGCTTGATCGATGTCGAGCACGGGAAAGTACACGCGTGCGCTTCAAATGTGACACTCCGTCACCGGCGGAACGCCTCGGCGCGGTCACGCGGAAGCCACCCTCCCCCCGGTACCCCCCTGGGCACACTCGTTTAAGGAAGCGTAAAGTGATTTGTTGCTCCGCTTGCTGCAGTGACAACCTTCTACCACTAATTAAGACCGCTACTGCACGCTGCTGGCGGCGAGGGCTGGGGAAGGGTGCGCGGCCGCGCCGGGAGAGATTTGTAGAGCTCCGAAAATATTTGTTCTCCCATCCGTCTTACACGCAGGCTACCTAAGATCGGAGATATGAACCCGGTTCCCCGAATCCACCTAGAGGTTGTGCGGAAGTGGAGTCTAGGAAGGTTGGATTTGTCTCTATTTCCCTTTCAACAATTTACCGTATTTTAATAAAAGGAAATAGAAAAGGGAACATATTTAAACTCTTTAAAAAAATCACTACTAATTTGACCTTTAATAAAATAGCTACAACAACTAATTCCACTCCCATTTCACAGAAAACGTCTTCACTTTAACTAGACCACCGAACAAAACCACCGTACCACCGGGAAAGTTAATCTAGCCGACCCGTCATTGACTTCACTTCAACCAAAACCGGAGACATAAATCACCCGCTCGGGACGCAGAAGGGGTTTTTTTTTCTCGGTCGCTAGACGTTTGTCGTGTGCTCAAATTTCGGTTGAACAAATTTGAATAAAGCAACATCGGCGCAAGATTTACCGCCACATCAAACCGATCAGTCGCAGTCGCTTTCCGAGCGGAAAGTAGGTTGAATTGCTAAGCGAAAATGTTGTTCTTGCCAAATGACCGAAAATAAGCAAACAAAACGCTAGAAACTGTTCGCTCATTAGGATTCTGTAAGTTTGTAGTTTCGGCTCCGAAAAGTGCGCGTTACGAAATGTGTTGATCGTCTATTTTGTTGGGATCCTTCAAGAAACAGTAAGTTGAACAAATGGAAAAAGGGTGTCGCATACGTTTTGCATTTAATTTGTTTTGCAAATCAAGGGTTTGGTTTGTGTTTCCAGCGAGCTACCCTTTCCTTTCTTTTGATTATTAGTAAAACCTTAAAAAAGCTAATAAACCTTGCATATTTGTAAAAAATGAGGTAAAAAGAATATGAGGAATGAAAAGGGGGAGTGAAACGAATAAAGAAAGATTAAAATACTTTTTTCTCAATACGTTATTCCAAAAACCGTTTACCAACATTTTCATTCAGTATGAATATAGCAAAAAATCGAATCATTTAAGAAAATTGATGAACAATTTCTACATATTTTTAACCTTATAACATGAACCTGAAAAAAGGAAAATCAATTTAGTTCCTTTCATAATTGTGATGATTCATTAGCACAATAATCATCAAATAGAAAATCATTTGACTTAAAGAATACACTCATTAACTAACATTCATTGGGCTTGCTGCATTGGGTCTCCAACAAACTCCATCCTATTTCGCTCAAAGAAAGGGTCCTCAATGCATACGCTGACCTTCTCCTTTAAGGCGATTAGTTGACTTTCTCGCTGACGCGCATTCGCGTCACTGTTTGCTTGACATTCGCACCGTCGCGCAATCGATCCACCTTCGCGTCCACCGGAAGGCCCGTGTGTGTGTGTGTGTGTGTGGACCAGCGCTTTTTTCAGTAGGTCAGCAGTTCAAACCAATCAAACTGACAGTTGCAGGAGCGCGGCGGACCCCGTTTGCCATCGTTGGCGCGCTGATGGAAAGGACGTCAATGTCACGGTTAAGCGGAGGTACAGCTCCCCCCCCCCCTCCCCCACCCCTTGACTGCCGCGACATTCAATTGTGTGGGTGGCCACCGGGAATGGAAAGTAGGGAAGCTCATTTCGTGGGGCAAAATGTGCGGCGCAGCATTCATTGCCGCGGGGTGAATGGGGCACCTTTTGCTAATAAATAAATCATATCACAAGTACTCCCTTCGAGCATGGTGCATCTGCTGGGAGCCCTGGGTGACAATGGAGGTAGGAAGGAGTGCGCTTGCATGTGTGCCTCCGCCAGGCAGTAACATTTTATTGCGCGACCCAGCAACTTATATTCACACGCTTTTGAGGACTTCCCGGCAGACTTCGGCGAGAGTGATAGAGTGTCCGAGCGGTTCCATCGGCTTCTCACTGCGCCGTGAAAGCCGTGCCAATGTGCCGTTTCGGAATGAGTTGCATCGCATCGGACGTAAATGACATTTTGCCACGACCACGCTGCCATCGCACCCGGCGGCTAATCAGCAGTCGGGAACGACCCGGCGTGGTGGGTGCATAAATATGATGCACCGAACCGTCCCCCCCTCCAGCGACTCGACTCCCTCGTCCTGCCGCTATTCAATTGAGGTTCCAGTTCCGCGCACGGCAACGGATTAGATTCCGACCTTTTTCCACCGTCAGCCACCTCAGTTTTCCTCATGCATGGCACTCTTTATGACGGAAATATTTAAAGCATCGTTAAACCCGTGCACCGACCATCGGTTGCAGGCGATCGTTACGCGGGAAAGAGACAGCGGCCAGTGGTAGTAGCTTCTGTTCAAGTGTCTCCGATTCAGGAGTCGTTTTAGGTTCAAATCGACTGTGCGTCAAACAAATTGGTCATCCAAAGGTCTATTCGCTTCGGTGTGCCATTTTACATTTATGATTCTATTTCGTTTGCCTCCGGGGTGGAGGGAACAGTTTTATTGTATCCTTTGGCTTCTGCTGTGAATTGTTCCATTCTGTGAGCTGCTTTATCTACTTTCTTGGACGACTTTTATGGATCAATAACGGAAATTCGATCAATATGCCATTTAGGCATTGAATATAGCTTTTACGCGAAATAATATCCGATTATTTATTAGATAAACAGGGTATTATTAAAGTAGTAAAAAATATCGCAAAAAGAAACCTTCATGGAAAAGGTGTTTTACACGCTCTGGAAGGTTTTTATTCTAATGTGTTCTGTTTCGCCAATTTACGTATCAAACAACAGCTTGCGTGCAAATGCCAATGAAGGTAGGCAATAATCGTATGTTAATTTGTTTGCTTTAACATAAATTTATCAAAAATTAAATCCAAATCCAAACTTCTATTTTCCAAAATCGAACCGACTTAATATTTCCTAAAACTTGCTTCCTTCATCACGGCACTCCTACATTGAAAAAAAGAAGGATAACAAAAAGTAAAACAACGTACCAGAAGTGGACCGAAAAAAGCAACCAAGGAAAGGAACAGAAAAAAATGCCTACCTCGCCAAGTTTGACGGACCCAAGAATTACGCATTTCCCCTTCCGGGTAAAACACGACATTTGCAAAACGCAAAATGGATGCCAAGGGCTTGCATGAGGGGAGAGTAAAGGGAGGGCCATTGCTGTACTCGACGGTGCAACTAATCGATCAACATAACCCAAACGCCAACGTTCACCGACCACCGAAACGGACGGGGCGACACGAAAACGGAGCCGAAAGCTTCCTCCAAACCACACGGGGGAAGGAATTTAAATGCAACGCAAAGGTAGGACCATAAAAAAAGTGATGCACCAAAAAGCAACAACAATAGAAAGAACAACAGAAACGAGGGGCTCAACACACGAAACACTCACCCCGGTGTGCGACTCCTGCGCGCATATGAAAAGTGAACCTGTCCATCATGATGGACCGCAAGATTTTTTCAACGGTCAACGCCAGGGGAAAGGGACGGAGTCCGTGGTCACAGCAGCAAGATTTATCGAGTTCGTCGATCCGCATCGCCGATCGGGTGCGTGTTGGGTGTGTATGTGTTAGTCGATCAAGCCGAAATTTTGTTGCACCGGCGAAAGGAAATTAATATCGAACAGGAAGTTCAATGGAATGGGAGGACCGTGAGGACGGAAGGGAGGTTCAAGGAAGGTACTCGGTTGCGTCTTGTGGTTAAGGCAAGGGGGTGGGGGGGAGGGGAAGGACGCCGGCAGGGCGGTGAATGCATTTTTGAGCCACGACGATCTGGTGAATTATTTGATCTTTATCGAAACGACGATCGGGTGCATGTATGAGTGTGTTGCGGGAAGGAAGGGTACCTTTGTAGACACCTTTTGCATCTTTTACTCTCTCCCTACCTCCCTCGTTTTCTTCCCCTCCCCGTGAGGGAACGAGAAGAAAATGTATGTACCTGCAGCAGAAGTGTTCTGATTTGCATAATGCTCGCTGGATTGATGTTTCTTTTGGTTCCTTTCCGTTTTCTCACTGCAGAAAATGCAGCGGGGAATGATCTCGCACGGAATCGACGCCGGCGCGGATGGATCGATCTCGGAGACGGAGAGCCTCAAAATGTCCGCAGGCGGCTGACGAACCGGAGCGCAGGTAGAGCTCCGACAGGAGGAACGGTGCGCCATCGATCAGCGATCGGTCGAGCGCATTCTGGTTTAGAATATTTTATAAACCATATTCGAACCCTCTGCTGCTGCTCAAGACAACGGCGAGAGCCAAGACTGTTGTTGCTGCCGTTCAGCCTGGCGGCCATATGCAAAAGGATCGCACCGGTAGATTGCGCACTAATCAATTATGTAAATTATGGGCCTCTCGTCAAAAGTCTGCCACAGCATATGCTCGAGCGTTTGGCGGGGAACACTACCACCACCACCACTGCCGGTGCAGCCAGATCACCAACACATTTGACACCGGGGGCAAAACAACCCGGTTTGTGACTCTCCTCCCCCTCCCGTGTCCATTCCGCCACACGGGAAACCACGGGATTGTGAGCCGGGGGATTTAGCTAACCTTCAATTTGTCTAGAATGTTGCTGATTGATAAATTGAAGCCTTCCGCGACCGGGAGGCGATCCAGCGGATCACCACAAATCCTTCCTTTTTTGTGTGCGACCACCGCCAGCCAGGATTCCGTTAGAAAAGATTATCCGGTAAAGTCCTGCGCCGCCGGCCAAATTCATCCGGTCGAGCATTAAAAAATCGCAACATCTTCTTTCCACTCAAACAACGCCAAAGACGGTGGAAACGGTGATGGTTTGGGTTTTTGCTTCTCTTTCCCAGAGGGGAGGGGGTGAAGGGGGGTAGCAAACGATTGCGTCTGCGTCGATTCCGGCGACGTGCGCGATGTGATTTCGAAA
The DNA here is from genome assembly GCF_943734765.1 of Anopheles ziemanni. Classification (NCBI taxonomy): domain Eukaryota; kingdom Metazoa; phylum Arthropoda; class Insecta; order Diptera; family Culicidae; genus Anopheles; species Anopheles ziemanni. The sequence goes on along the minus strand of NC_080705.1, from coordinate 16,884,277 downwards.
CCACCAACGCGTACGAATCACTTTTGACACTTTAAACAACCGCTCGGTAGCCTCCGCAGGAGGTTTGGGTGAGGGGGGCAAGCGTTTCCGAGAACTTGGCTGACCGGTGGAAGGGTTGATAGAGGGGTGAAGAGGGGTTTATTAATATGCAACCCGGGTTTCAGGTGGGTTTCGCACGTTGCGATGGACGGTGGAAGATTTTGGCGAACCGCGGAGCTCTGACAAAGTGTCGTCTGCGTTCGATTCATGGGACCGTTTGTATAGTTTTTCTCTCAAAAATAATAACAAAGCACAGTGGGAAATCCAGCAAGTTGCCATATAAACTGTACAGAATGTAATTTATTTAAATTTCTTCAAATAAGCCTTAAATGGAGAGCTATTTGAAAAAAAATCAACTAAACGACAATATATTTCAAGTCAACTTTCGCTAACGTTTGCTTCAGTTTCGAAACTTGTAATTGTGACTGATATTTTAAAACAGAAATTGGAATTAAAATGTTGTGAAAACAAATTCAATATCTTTGCAATTCTTTTCATATCTTTATGACAATACTTTATCAAGAGAGTTATAACCTTAGAATTGATTTCGGAGCATGTAATTATGAAGCTAATAAATTTTAAATACCTCACGTTAATTTATACATATTTGAACAATTTCTTCAAAAATTTTGTGACACGTTTTACAATAAAATTTGTATTTTTTCCACATAGAAGTGGTCTTAACGGTTGGACATAATTTCAGCAACTTAAACACTTAAATTTTACTTTTCTAATTTTAATTTTGGTTGCTTAAATTTAAAATTTTAATTTTATTACAGTTGTTCAAGAGAGGCTTGGTAAACTTTTGGTAAAATTATATAATTCCCACTGTGCCTACTTAGGTATTCGAACGGTTGAAACACACTCGCAGAAGCGTGTGACCATTATCATCAACCAATTTACGAGAATCGATTGTCCCCGTGGATGAATTCCATGAATGGTTTCCTGTGCGAACACCGTCGCACGTTCTCTGGCGGGAATAAATCGTGCTGTTTTCCTCTGCAAGCACATACAATGACTGACCCTCGCAGGCTCGACCCTTGACGAAGCGGCGCCGCATTAGAGTGCAACGTTGTGTCCTTTGGAGTGTTTCCACAAGCACCCAGCCCAATCTTCCCGCCGGGGAAAGGCAGTTCAGCCTGAGTGATGCGGGTAGTGTTGATGAGGTGCATTTGTTTCTGTAGGTCGCGGTGACGAGTGGCACTCGGTGGCAACTTTGTATCGACCTTGGGGACCGTTGTGGTGGTTCAGTTGGCTAAACTGTCCCGATGATAGTGAGTACTCTTCTCTTCATTTTTCTTACCCGATAGAAGTTTTTTTCTCTCTGCAACGATCGATCACTGACCAATCGGAGGGAGGGAATTTTCTCCAAGCGAGTAAGGTTCGTCGCTTGGTGAAGTCTTTCGTTGCGGAAGCGTTAGAGCGTTTGCTGCCGATGCTGCTGCTGCTTTTCACCTCCGTTCTCCACCGGGGTGGCCGATGGTCCCGAGTGGGTTGCCCCCCCCCCACCCTCTCCTCCCATCCCTCCACCATTCCGCATTCGATACGCACCGGGGCGAACGCAACACGCAAGCGCGGTGGACGATGCATGAATTATAAATGAACCATAACCCGTCATTCAGTGATTTATCGTGTTGGCATTTTTGCCTTCGGAAGGCCTCCGCATGTTGCTACCACCACTACAGCAACGAATCTTCACCTACCGGTTCGGCCGTCCCTGCAGCGACATCCAACGGGTTGTCCACTGGCGAGCTCGCGGTCTAGAACGAGGCTCCGGCCTAGTCCAATCGATCAAACCAGCAAAACACATCGATGTCGGTGGCTTTTGCTGAAACCCCCCCACCCACCGCACTCGCCTTGCCGACCCTTTTTTTCTGCACACGAAACGGCAAAGCCCCGATGGTCAATAGATCAAGCCAATGACTTGCAATCGGCATCCCTCCCCCCCCCGCATCCCATTTTCAAGCCGGCTAGCGAATTGAGCTATGTCTGCGCCGCACTCTCACACAAATTCCACCGGATGTCGCTGGAAGGAACGGGAAGAAAATAAAATAATAATCGTACAATCATAATCGCATATGTTTCAATGCGGTTCCCCGTACGAAGGTGGGGAGGACGATCCTTGTTTCGGCCGCGGAAAGTTTGCATCGAGCGAAGCGCGAGCGGCAGTCAATCATGGCCCTGGAGTCCCGGGGCTCTGTGTAAGGAGCCGCCAAACGCTGGAAGCTACCCATAGGCCCGGAAAAGACGCTAACGGAGATTGCCAGCCCTACTCTGCGCAATGGCGAAGCCGGTTTACTGTTGAAGAAGTCGTACAACAGTCGCATTCCCAATCGCGCCCCCTCGGACGGCCCTAGCCTTTTCTCCCCGTGTGTGCGTAGCCGTTTGGACCAAGGGTGTTAGTGTTATTGCTCCGTGCGCAATGCAAAACACGGCCGCAGCGAACCGCAAGGCGGTAGCAATCGTTTTAAAAGTGTTTACCCCGCGAAACACCCGGGCGAATCGAGCGATGTTCTTCGGAGCCGCCAGCATTTATGCTAATATCGCACCCGGGGTGGGTTGGGGATGATGAAGGCAGGGAATAGCGATGCAGCGAGATCGATGAAGAGGAACATATGTAGCCGCGTTGTAGGGACATGTGATCTTGTGCTGGTGGAACCGAGCGATAGAAGAGGGAAATGGGTTTATCTATTCTCGAAGAAGAAAATTCCATTCGTTTGGAAGTTTGTAAATACTCTTTTTATGTTGTTCATGAACGAAAATTATTCTTTGTTGACTTACCTTTCGTTTGAGCGTCAGAGTTAAACTTTTTCCGGGAAATAGTGTTTAAGTGTTTGATCCTTTTAAATTGTGCTTTACATTGACGTGATTTTTAAAGAATCAAAACATCGTTTGAAAAATATACCAAAACATATTGAATTATTAAACTTTATTAGGAACATAATTCTCCGATCAAAAACGAGTGCGATCGCCTTGTACAAGCCAACCCCACCACCACCACCACCACCACCACCAAATCCATAATTCCTCTTCATACCTTATTTGAGCAAAGGACACAATTGTAATGCTTCATGCAAATCATCCTCGTTTGCGGCGTAGCATCAACGCCGTAACACAAAGGTCCTCCCCGGAGTCTATCTCTTCCGGGGCGCGCAATTTCGGCGCGGCATTCCGGGCGCGAGATAAACATTATTAAATTCAATTAAATCCCTATTCAACCCGCGGGCCCTCTTCGGGCCGAACTCGTGCCGCGATCGCTCTCACGCGGACGAACGAATCTCACGGCACCACCAACACGACACCCGATGCCGGAACCATTGCCCCAAAAGAACGTTCTCATTGATCCTATCCACACCTCCCCCCCCCCCCCCCTGGGCCCACCCGTTTCGTGCCGCGCCGTTCGCCTCTTGTTCGGGCCCGTTTTGTCCCGGCCACGATAAAACGTTCCAATCCAATGCGTCGAATGGAATCTTTTCCTTTCAACAGCTCCTTCACCCATCGTGTTTTGGGATGCCTTTGAAGATTCATCAATGTTGCTATGGATACACACACACACACACACGCACACACCGAAGAGCACATCCAAAAGCAGTCACACTTTAATCCATCACCTCGTAAAGCCGAATCCCTTTTTCGCCCCGTTCGGTCCCAGCTCGCGGAGGGTATCATCTTCTAATTTACTCAGCAACTCATCTCCAGCGGCCGCCTTCGCACCCTCCCGCCCCTCCGTCCTCCACCGAACGGCAAGGCAGACGGAACATTAATCTTTGTTAGGAGCAAATCCGTCTTCCTGGCGCGCGCGATTGCGCTCTTGTGCGCATTGTGCGCATTGATTGTTCGCGGGTAATGCCATCCCGAGCCATCGGCTTCGGGCGAGGCGGCGGAGGGCGGCATTAGAACCGGCCGGCTGACCGGGGTTCTCTGGCCCGTGTGAGCTGTTGAAATGGTTCGTACGCTCAACCCGCCGCTATTTTGTCTCCAGCAGCAGCCATCGTGGCATCGGCCTCGAAGAGCCCACATCAAAAACCGAACCGAAATGTGGCTCCAAAATGAATGACAACGAACAACGGCCATCGCTATGTGTGTGCGTGTGTGTACGTGTGCGGTAAAAAGGGCAAAGTCGATCTAAAGGCCAGTGCCTTGACCCGAAAAGTCTATTAATAACCCCAGCGCCTCCGCTCACCACCACCCTACGAAGGCGGGGAAGAGCCTCCGTAAGGAGGGATAAGGGGAGTGAGTATTGACTTTTATTTTCATCGACTCGTTGAGCGACGATATTTAATGATCGCGCAAATGCGCCGCGCGTACATATTTGGTGCTGAACCCAAGGGAATCTAAGACGGTTTGGTGGAGGTGCCTGGAGATGACTCGATTTAGTTTTTGTATGCCGCATCGCGGCGATGGACAATGAGAACTAGGGTCGTACCAGATGTTTTGAACACAAGAACAAACTGTGATATATTTTATGCAAGACCCTAAAATTGAAAAAAATATTACGTGAACTCAGTTATAGCTACATTTTTATTAATTTTCATATGTTTAGCATTTTACAGTTGGCGAATATTGCTAACATTTTAATCTTATCAGCTTTGTTCGTGTTATGCTGTTCATGTTTGACGATCTTTTCAGTTTGCAACATCTTTATTTTATCCATTTTTTTTTCATTTGTGATCTGTGTTCCGAGTATAGTCGACTTTCATATATTTTCAATAATTTGTTTCATTTGTTTCATGTGTTTTATTGTTATCTTTCATTTTATTGAGCTATGGTTATCAGTCATAAGAGCAATTGTATTTACTATAAAATTATAAATTGTTTTGGTAGTTGGGTGTGATAGAATTATTCTTGAATACAATGTAGAATTGCCAGGCCAAAGTAAGTTAGAATAACATAAGCTGGAGTATAAAACCAAACTACATGAAAGCATACGCAAAGACAACCCTTAAATATGTAAAACATGTAAGTATCACAATTGAAATACAACATAGAGCTTTTTTCTCTCTCTCTCTCTTGCTTCCTTCCTGACAATATGGTTCTTAATGCAACCACCGAAAAAGCATGTGCAATGGTGAATGCTCGTTTGAAGCATCTTCCCCGCGCCGAACCACGTCCATTATTTCCTCGCCTGGCGCGCGTTCCGGTCCCTCCACCGCAAACACGTTCGTCTTAATTCGTTGTGACATTTCGCTCTGTAGGCACAACGCTTTTCACTTTAAATTGTTAATTCATCACAAAACCCCAACGACCTGGCCCTGGGGTTGGCAATGGTGGCTTTCGGTAACCGGGATCGTTGTTTTTTTTAGTGACAGGAAGAAGAAAGCAAGGTGCCAGTCGGGGGGCCTAGAAAGTGGCGGTGGCGGCCAGGTGAGCGGGCGGGCGAATCGCTTCCCTTTAGGGACTGGAATCCCTAGTGGACAGGTATTTAGCACAGCGAGCTGGTGCGGCTCTCGGACACGGCAACCGGCTCCGCCAGCCGGGCACAATGCATCATGCTGGGCATGAAACGAGGACGAGCATAAGCCTACCATCCACTCCCCCTCCTCCTTCTTGCCCATTCTTATCCCGTGCCAGACACCCAGCCAGTCTACCAACGAAGCTTGGCCGGTCGAGCGGCGAAAAAAAAAACTATACACACATACAATCCGCAAACAAACAAACAAACATGCGTGGACGGGGGGAAAAAATTAAAACTCCACGCCCGGCGATCCGCGATGCTGAAATAAGAGCGAAAATGAGTCCACAGAAGTCAACACGCCGTTGCAAACAACGGCTCGCAAAGATCGGGATCGGGAAGTTTGCGTTGTTTTTTTCTTGCAATTTATTTTTTCTCATTTTTTTTTCATTTCATTTAAGTTTCTTCCAAGAGTTCAAGCGCGATGCAGGTCGCCAGCGAAACCGCTCCTTAAGGTTTGCGGAATACGGAAGGAATGAAAGTCGAACGAAGGGAACGAACAAAATCAACCGAATCAACATCGTGAACCATTCCGGTGCGTCGCTTTGCTACGACCCGCGGAGGGAAGCAGGACGGACGGCAGGATGGAACGGGATCGAGCCGAAGAAGTCCATCGAAATAAATGTATCAAAAGAATTCTTCGTCATAAAATGTCATCATTCAACTTTCGGCAAGCGACGTTGAAATGTTTTCGGTTTTTGGTACGGCAACGGTCGCCCCGAAACCGATGGCTTTAGGGGGTGGTGAGAGGAAGCCTGGGAGGAGGGTGAAGTTGGGCCGGTGCTGCTGTTGCAGGACACACGTAACTTCATTTGGAAGTGCCATGTTGTTCTGCTGCCAGCGGGAAGCTCCCTCGACGCCGGAACGCCCGGCCCGAGAGCAGGGGGTTGCTCGCTTGCCGACGCATTGAAGTTCTTCGTTACACTTTGGCCCGCTGGAACCGCCAGGCTACACCCGAAATAGCGCACATGCCCGGCCGAGTGCATTCTCTCGGAGCATTTTCTTCGGTTTGGAGCGCGAGTGCCTGAAGAAGGCGATGGCCCCACCGATCCTCTCCTTTCGCAGCGAATGCGGTATGCGTTCGGTTATGATGAGTTTATATATCCAGAGCTAATGAGGGAAAAATGATGGACACACAAAATCGCAACCCCGAATCGCGCCGAGGAAAATGAAATAAAAATAATTAACAACAATGGCCGTCGCAAAGGGTTGATCGTGGCGGTGGCAATGGTGGTGGTGGTGGTGGTGACAACCGGCAGTAACCGGCAGTTTAACATTGCATTGCGACGATGACATCGGCGACGAATGATCGTCGCGTTATAAAGGATCGTCATCAGGTAGAGGGGGGTGGGATGAGGGATATAAAATCTCATGCTTACTCACTTGATGTGCGGGGGGAAGGCGGGGAAGAAGTAAGACCGAAATGGTGCACAAATGGTGAACCCGAACATGGCCGACGGTGCAAAGGAAGTCGCGGTAGCGTCGCGACTCTACCCTAGGGAGAATATTTGTTTGGCAATCGGATGAATTTAAGGGCCATCGAGAGCACATATAGAAACACATATACGCACACACACAAACACAATTCTAGCGTTCAGTATGCAATGGTATGTTATTTTTTCCAGAAAACCCCCTTTCACCGTTTTCCCGTCCGCTGCAGGTTTCCCTTCGTCTAAAATACTTAGTGGAGTCGACGATGACTTTCCTCGCAGAATGGCGGCATCGGTTGGACGAAAAAAAGCTTTCATTTAGTTGTGTATTGTGTCATCATTTCAATGGTTTTCTTCGAGTATGTCCTAATTTGCATTGTACAGCGGTTATATAAAAAAAAGAAATAAAACTGCTATGAAAGTAGATGTATTAAATAAATATTTCTTTGCAATATGAAACGTGTGTATTGAAGCAGTTTTCAAACAAATTGTGACCATGTAACATTTCTTTTAATATGCTACAACCTTTTTTTTATAAACTTTTGTGATAGTGAAGAACGAATATGTTTATGCTGACCAATAACAACAATTAGTTTTGGTATAATTTCCCTTTGTTTTGATGAATTAAATATTCAGAAAAATGAGATAATAATGTTTTCAAGAAATAAATTAGTCAATGCATGCTTCTAAGGTAAGCAACGAAGAAAAACTTGGAGCTTAGACCTGCTAGGATTTCAGTAGTCGAATGTTAAACGTAGTTAATCTATGAAATAAAAAAAATTCAAAAAGTGAGTAATAGCTTAGGTCAAATTTATTTTTATCGTTACATTTTACTTGAACTTGATAACTTCCACTTCTTTGAGTACCTGAAACCTTAACGTTTGTGAATTTAGCTGATCCAAAGCTTAGAAGATTGAAAAGTTTATTAGAGGATAAACAAATAGAAAAGAAACGGAAGAACGTTTGGTTTGCTAAAATGCTTCATTAATGATTAAATTTTCAAATATACTTACTGAAGATTTAAATTATTTGTTCTTATTGTACATATTAGTCCAAATACAGCGATAAGTGTAGAGATCTTGATGTGATATGACGTTTTTTGTTATAACATTATTTATCTGACTCGGATCATTCAATTAAATAAATAAGCAACAGTCTCTGATAGATGAAACATAATGACATGGATGTGTGCTTCCCTCGTAAAGTTTTTGATAGAAAAGATATGAAATAAATATTATGATTTCATGATCAGTAGATGATTTCCGAACGGCAGTATTATGAATAACACAGATATTAGTCATAGGGTACGCTGCTTGGCAATAAAACAAGCCCGTTTGACAACCATCGCAACTTTCCTTTGCCATGCAACTCCATCATAATCGAATAATTATTCATCGCGCTTCCTGAGTGGATTAAAATTTAGCACACTCTCACATCGCTCCTCCCTTTTCCGGCGAGCGGAAATTAGCATCGCACTGCGCAGTGATACCACAGCATTGGGCCGCATGTTGAATTTTTGTATTTTCGCTACCCAACATTGCGCACACCGCAACGATCCTCAGGAGGGAACAACAACGGTCGGACGTGCGTTGCGCTTTGCCGGTAGACCGTGACGAATAACGGCTCCATGCGCTACATCGAAGGGGCTGGCACTTTTGAGCCCGCTGAAGCATAACCGTTTCCTGCAAATGTGAACCCCCGTCGACCGCCACCCCGGCCCCGGGTCGACCGACATGCAGCTCATTGCCATATGGAAGCCATTTTGTTTGCGCTGCGAGGGGATGCACTGTATGTACGGATGAAATATGATTGATGATGTTTTGAGCGATCTTCTCACATACAGCACTGCTTGGGTTTGGTTTTTGTCTTATTTATTTTTGCCCAATAAAATTAGCAACTAATGAATATGAGCTGTGCGAATCAATGCTAACAGTTTCTGAAATTAATGGTGCCTCGAGTGCGCAAGGCAAACAAAAGCCGCTTCCAACGAACGAAACAAATCGCTTTCCAAAGTGTAGCCAAGCGTTTTAAAATAATTATTCCATTTTATTTATCATCGATCTTGGCTTCACGGAGGGAGGGGGGGGGGGGGGGGAGGGGGGAAATAATTCCATCCCATACTTAACCAACCGTCCCGATAACTTATCGGCCCTGAAGTGATGAGACGCTTGCCGTGTTGGGAATGTGCACGAACAACCCGATATGCAAATGACTCCCGCGAACCAAGTTCTAGATCGGATGATGGATGGGGAAAATCAACGCTGTCGCCTGATCGAGCGCATGATTGAGCCCAACATCGGGCGAGCGCGTCAGGTGTTCTATGGAAACCGGTGCGAAGGCTGCATCGAACGGCATCGAACGGCAATGGCGCCGTTTGCGTCCTCCGGGGACAATGATGGTAGGGTTTGCAGCCCTCCGCTTTGGTACTTGGGGAAAATGGCCCCCGGTGGCGCGTCCGGTGGGGTACCGGTACCTATCGAGGTGTAATTACACACCACTGCGACTGCCTGCTTGACTTTGCAGAGAACTTGCGGGATCTCATCGCCCGGAATGTCCCCGCTCGAGGGGGCAAAGACGGAATGTGATCGCGACAAGCTTACGCGCATAAAGCGTATTATTATTATTATATTAAAGGCAGCCCTCACTCGCCTATCACTCCCCCCTGCGCCATCGGTCTTTCCTCGACATGCAGCACATCATCTGGGAGGGTCTTCCGTCCGTTTTTGCACCGTTCGTTTTTCGCTTTCCCATCCGGCACGGACATCAAGCGGTTGACATCGGTTTGACTCACACTGGGCGGAGCATAAAGTCTCAGGCCTGCGACCGCGGGGGGGACCAGCACCGACGCTACCGGGCATGCCATTGTGTTCCCCGATGACGATGACTGATTGCTTCACGGTCGAATAGAACGCCGAGCCGGACGAAAGCCAAACCGGGGAAAATGCAGCAGCGAAACACGGGCAAGAAGGATGCCAAGGAACAAAAAATGGCATCCAGTGGCAGCGGAAAATGTAATGCAGCCCCCCAAAAAATGCTGTGCAGCCCACAGTTGGCCGAAAAAAGAGGGGTTTTGCTTCGGTGGCCAATCCGGGGCCACCGTTGTTCGCGACCGTCCCCGTGGAACACGGTGCACATTCTACCGCTTTTTGCTTACCCACACGATGTCTGTTTTTGTTGTTTTGTTGTGTGGTTCATTTTGTTTTTGTTCTTTGCATTTATTTTTATACCGTCCGATCACCGAATCCGACCGAAGACACACCTGGAATGATGGTCTCAATCTATCTCGGGGTAGGGAAAAAGGTAAAAGAAAAGCTGCCGGTGCGGCCATTGCGGCCATCGGTCAGCTCATTTGTGCGACGAAGACACACCTTGCATCGACAAGCGACAAACAATTGCACTCCACTCTTTCCACCGTTCTCCCACCGTGAGAAGGGGGGAGGCAAGGGAGGGGGAAGGGAAGAGGCAAAAAAGAAAAGTCCCAGTATGCCCTCAGAATCCCATTTTGATAGTTTTCACTGCGATATCATCAACACAAACCGCTCATCGACACGACGAGCGGCGCATGCAAACCACACCAACACACAAAACCGGCAACCATCTTTCTCTGTCTCTCTTTTTTATCCCTCCTTCTCTTCCCACCCTTCCACCCGGTGTCACTAATTATGCTTTCAATTAAAGTCCGATCAGGTTGCCAAACACTGGATAATTGCAACTCGCTTCCGTGGCGGCTTCTGTCTCGTTCTGGTTCCGCTGCGCCGCCTCCCCCCCCTTACCCGCAAGTAGTGTTTCTTATGTTGCAATTTAACCCCCTCACCCCATGATCGCCCATCGCCCTTGATCATGATGAGAATTGCGATGCGTGTACATTGGTCCATTGTGTTCGCAATCTTATTATGGCTTCCAATATACTCTCACCTTTCACTCGCACTCTATTTCCCTCTTTTTTTTCGTTTTGTCTCTCTCTCTATCTCTTTCCTCCTTCCACCCCGTTCTCCCTCACCATCGGCCAAAAAACCTCCCCCCCCCCCTGCGATCGCCATCATTATCTCGCTTATTTATAAAAATTTCCTCCTTGACACAACATAAATGAAACGGTGTGCAATTTGTGTATGTATGTGTGTTTCCCACCCATCCCTTCATCCATCCAGCTCCACGCCCCTTACAAGGGGGGCGGGAGGGTTCGCTTCCAGCCCATGGTGATCGCTATCGTTCACATGCATCTCGGGGTTGGATTTTTGATCGAACGATTTATGGTCAGCGGAAGATGATGGATGAGAACCGTGGCCGGGGAAGCAGGGGCAGGGGCAGGGGCATGGGGAGGGGGAAGTGGGTAGGTAATTTCTCGGACGAATGACGAGCCCCGGACCGACTGACATGTACACATGTTTCGGTAATGAGAGGAAAGTACCGGTAGTGTTGTATGTTGCTTAACCGTTTTTTCTTCCCCATTCTTGGCATCCTTTTGTTTCTGCTGCCATTCTTGGGCCGAAGGTTTGTGTGTGTGTGTGTAAGTTTTTTTTGCTATCATTTCGTCTCCCTTCAACCACCGTAGAGCAAAGCTGCGAATCACCGAACCGAAGGGAGGCCACGATAACATTGTATGCAAAAATCTACCGTTTTTATGCTTCCATCCAGCAACAGCTCCGATCGTGGAGTTGGTTGGTTGGCTTCACGGTTGAGGTAGCAGCGTCCGACTAGCTGTTGCCGCAGTGTGACGCTGGCCGACGAGCGGAAGTGCCAAATGGCACACACATGTATGGGCTCCTCCGGAGCGTCCTCTCTCTCGCCCGCTCCAACGCCGGTCCAATCGCTCTGAAGAGGATTCCTTTCACAACATGGCGACAACGGGCGTGTGTCTCGGTGCGATGGAACCATAATTATTGGGGTGGCATATTTCGCCACCCCGCCCCACCATTGCCCCGTGCGTTCCATCCATCCAACCCACCGGCTCGGAAGCTCCACTTTGCATTATTATTATTTTCATTCAACTCTTCGGTGCTTCGGAGGGGATGGGTATGCCATTTTTTTTCTTTTCATTATCATTATCATTTCGTAATTCTTATATATCGAGCCGCTTTCTCGCGGTCCCCCACCGGGAGGCTCCACCAATGGGCAACCGGTTGGCCTGGGATTGGCCCGATTCGGGACATGTTTATCTCGGCGTCCGCGTAATCGAGCCGGGGCGAACCGATGCACTTGCCGCTTTGCCAGCGCTATCAGTACATAAATAAATTGCACCCCTTTGCGTTGGGTTTCATCCCATTTGCGTATCATGAGAGCGTAGCAGCCATTTTGTTGGATGAACGATGAGAAAGTCGCTCTATTTTCGGATTTCCTAATACAATATTCTCGTTAATTTGGAAATCATTCGCAGAAGTAGTAATTAATAGTGATGCAAGGTTTTAGTTACAAATATTGTAGAACCAAGAATAAATAAAAAAAATACCAAGTTAAACGGCAAATCACCTTACCCCTGCTCAACTGGAGCAACATAAAATTTAAAGATTGATAAGCCTAAGCTTCACTGGAAGTTTTCTTCTTCCGACCTATCTTTTTCGTTCGTCTTCTGCGGCTTGTTATTAAAAATTCCACACCAAAAACACCGATCATTCAAATGTAAATAAGACCCCAAACTAAATCCTCCCCGTCCGCCACCCACCTCCCCAACAGATTCCACCCGTTTGGCACGCTCAAGACACGTCATTTAAAGTATTCCGTCAACAAGACGGCGATCGGCATCCAGTTTCGGATCGCTCGGCATCTCGCTCGCCACCAAACGGCTTATAAGCTTCGTTGGGGAATGGTTCACAAACAGCACACAAAAAAGTGTGAAATTTCACACAAATTTGACCCAACCTCTCCCCCACTCTTTTGTCTCCTTCACCGATGGAAAAACACCTGCTTGGAAATTCCACACGGCCGTGCGACAAGCCGGGCTGATTTAAATTCCAACAAGGCCATCAAACGATTATCCCTAAACCTTAAGTAAGTCATTCGTAATTTTCTTCTTCTCTTGTGTGTGTGTGTGTGTGCCTTAATCTTCCGCGCTTTATTTCTTTTGCCGTGATTCTGCGGGTTTTTTTTTTGTGAAACTCGAGGGTTGCTCATTTCACAAACTTATGCGTAACACCTTCAGTGTTTGTTTTCTTTTTACAATGACGAGGAATGCCGAGCATACCATCGTAAAGGGATGGACTATGTTGTAATTTTTGGTCATCTCCATCAAATTTATATTTCAATGCATAATTTTCATAAATCTTTAAAACATTTTTAAACATTTTCGCTTATTTGATTCGAAAATAATAAGATCCGCCATTGCAACAACATTTCCAAGAGCTCTCCGCAAACGCTTCGAAATGTCGCCATTTTGTCATTTCGTTCGATCGCATCGAAGAGTGTCGACCGACCGGACGGTTTGCAACTCGCCGGCAGTGAAGTGGAGTAAAAATGGCAACCACACTTCACGCCGTGTGCGGTGTGCATCTTACCCTTCCGTTCCTCGCCCCGACCGCACTCACGCATGGACTTCACTGCACGTCGTCCCGTGTGAAGAAAATGGCGTCCCCGCATGGGGCATAGGCGGTCCGGTTCGTTCCAGCCACCGGCTAATGGGGTGGTCCGGCGGTCGTACGGCCAACGTATGGGCAGCGAAAGGGGTCCAGTAGCGGTGCAGGACGAAAGGCTTGCAAAATTGTGTTATGATCAGTCAAACAATCGGAAGGTATGCGAATTAATTTTTCATTTAATGTTCTTGCCCAGTGCAGCCGGCTGCCGCACAAACCCGTCCACTTCCTTCGTACGCTGGCTAAAGCTAATGGAGACCTCGGACTAGGCGACGAACCTCGCTCGGAACCCGCCAACCGGACGTAGGAGGGCAGAAACAAATTTCAAATCCAAATGCCCAGCTTCTGCCGGCCGACCACCCGCCAGCCAATGGGCCCGAGCGCGGGATGTGGACCGGCTTACTCCATCTTGCTGCATGGGCTGCAATCGGATCGGAGCCGGGCGATGCGACAAGATAATCAGGTAATATCCACGCGTAAAACTGGACACCGCATCATCGTCGTCAGCGCTGGAGGGTAGAACTTGGTGCAGGTGCGAAAGCGAGAGAGGTGTGCTAATGCACTCATGCTACGTCCGGGGTGTGTGCGTTTGTGTGTGTGTGTTTTTAGTGGGAAATGGTGGGATGTTTTTGGTGCGGCGAGCAACCGGGCACATACGAGGTGCTGTTTGTTGCGCGATGTGATCAACGGGAAACCATAGCCACAAACAGACAAACGCACACAAACACACACATGCAACCACATACCGAAGGTCCATTACCACCCATTGGGAAGATCAGCCGATCGCGCAGATCGCCAATCTCCTGTCCTCCCGCAAACTCCCCGGTAAAAGACCGATCAAATGGCCAGAACGGTGATCAGAATCCGGTTGCAACTCATGCGGTTCCATTCCGCTTCACAAGCAAGGATGTCGGGGGGGGGGGGGGGGGGGGGGGGGGGGGGGGTAGGGTTGGCTTGCCACAAGTGGTTGCGGAGACCGTTTCGTACGGATTGCAGAGAAAACCCACCCGGCCAACCAGTCCAAAACAAGTGTTGGAAACGCGATTGCATTATCATTCGGCTGCATCTCCGGTTTCCGAATGCGATCCGGACGGGCCGAAAACCCACCGCCACTTCCCTCCCCACTCACGCACTCACCCCCAAAACCGGAGCTCCGACGTTGTAGCTCCGGCAAGGAGTCGATAATTGAGTCATAAAAATTAAAATATTACCAACGAATGCGTAGCTTCTGCGGCCGAAGACCCGCGCGACTGTATGCGCTCCCACGGCGCACAATTGACTCCGCGCGCAACCGGAAAGGCGAGGTAAATGTTGGCGACATAAAGTTGACTTTGGACGAGAATCTTCCCTTCGACTTCGGGCACTTTAGCTAAGCTCGGTTTGACGCGTTATTTATCTACAATTGCTTTGCGGAATGGGAAATGTGGGAGCTTCTACCAATTACCTACTGCTTGTGCAGAACCATCTGAAGCAAGGGTTTAATCGGTTCAGTTATCATATCAGAAACCAAACCTTTGGTGCAAATAAGCGTACGATTATTGGAACATTTGAATATGTTGTGGGAAAATTCATTTTAAAATAAAAGAAAATAAACAAGAGAAAAGCTACAATGGTTATATACAACAGTTTTAAACTTCTTAGTGGAAGAACATGTAAATTTGTGGATAATTGTAGTCTATACCAGTGCACTATGCAAGATTAACCGCTCAACAAACATAATAATTGTTAAGGTTGTTTGCATGCATTATTCAATCAACTGTTACCAATAAATAATGTTTATTTAGGTCCAGAGAGAACTTAAGCTAGGAATAATCAAAGTCATTTTAGGTACAAGTGAAGAAGTTTTCCATAACAGTAAGAGTTATTTAAACAGTTTATCAACCCGATTCGTTCAACACATCCAAATATATAAATATGAAACTTTAAAAACAATTGTTTTAGTTCCTTGACTCAAGCTGAAAACCAAGTTTGGAAGGGGGTAAACATATTTAAATATTCATTCAACGAAAGCTTAAAATGCACAATGGGGTATATTTCACGAAACAAATTATCCGTTCATTAAGCCCCGCCTCACGCCACATAAACCCTCCACCGCGTCACTTCCATTGTCTATTTCAGTTTCGCAAGATTTGTCTAAACAACAATCCTATTGTCCCCATTATCCAGAAACCACCTCTAACCATTAGTTTCAACACTAATTTCTCCAAAACACCTTGCCTTTGAACTCCCTCCTGTGCTGTGCTCAACGGCGAGTCATCGTAGGTTGCTCGGGGAACGGTTACGGAGCGGAAGATTTTTCTGCCAACTCACTCAACTAATTAATAATCGGTCGTCCGGAAGTCTGCCTCAGCACACATCCAACCCTGCTTAACGGTTGGATCCGGCACCTTAACACCTTCGCACCTTTCCCCGAAACCCTTCCCCGGAACCTCGGGACTCGAAGCGTCGGAAAACATTCGTCGAAAGCCATTAGACGCGACCGGGGACTAGAATCGGTCAACCCTCTAGGTCTAGGGGCGAACCGGTGCGTCGAGCTCGTACGATTCCCCGCTCGACAGCTGTCGATGTTACGCATCGATGTCTGCGTGGCTGTGCCACCAGCGGGCCAATGCGAGCGTGTCCCTTTCGGCCATCCCTCGGGGGAGCAGGGGAAAGAAGCGAAGCGATGGTAAAAGCGCCCTAAACACCCGCGAGTGCGACAGCTGGAAAGGCTTCGGCTTCTGCGCTGCCTTCTAATTCAATTTACACCCAATTTTAGACGAACTCTGGGAGCGGACGAACGTCGCCGAGCGATGGCAGATGATGGGTTTCTGTTCCTCTTTGACAGTGGTGATCAATGTTTGCCCAATGCTGCTTAAAGCGAAGCGGGGAAGCGCAATAAAGGAGGGAGAATGTGTTACTTTTAGGAACATTACTACATCATAATTTCGGTGTCAAAACAAAGTATTGCCGATGATGGTCCGGAAGATAGAGGGAGTAATAAAAGTTAAACCAGACGCAAATTGCTTCATTCCTTTTTTATTACACCTCTTTTATTGCTGCTTATTCGACAATCATTGTTGAAAAAATTAATTTAAAACTATTTTACTATTAAAGGTAGTGTAATTAATTTCAACTTTATTATTTTTAAAGTCGGAACAGCTTGAAGAAATTCAACACATTAATTAAGGACTTATTTGAAATGGAATGTATTTGAGAAGAATCATTGCAATATTTTCCAGGAAATATTTTCCATCATAAATCCTAGTCAACCAGACTGACACACCTTTTCCATATGCTTCACGTCCATCCAAAAGGAGAAAATATTTTTCATTCGGTTTTAATTGCCTCCACCGGCGGCTGATTGGGAATCGAATGCGATACGCTATACATAAATATTCCTCCCTTTTAAGTACTTCTGCTTCCAATCCTAGAATCTCTCGAGAGCATACAAGAATAATGAGCACCTCGCTTCCACTCGTCGCATTTTTCCCTTCCCTCCCATGTGTCCCATGGCACGGGGTAAATATTTATACAATTTTTCTTGTTTGGTTAGCGCTTCATTTAAGCTGCATTTGCCTTTTTTTTACTCCACGGGGAACGCGGGACAACTTCAGCTAAAGAAGTGCCGACCTTGAACACCTCGAGCCTGATTATCTTCCGATACTTTTTTTCTTACATGTCCACCTTCTCGGCCGTCTGCCTCCCGGAAAGCAAACCCTGGGCCAAGCCGGTCAGCTTTCCCGGAGGTACTCAACAAAAGTAATGTTTTAACAACTTAATTTTATTATTCAAATTAACGGCGATAAATAACGAGCTTGATTTATCTCTTCGGTCGCACTGTTTTAACACCTGATGCCCCCTTCCCAGCCGACGCACGGCACGTAGCTCAGATCCAGGGTGCGCTAACGGGTTGACAAATGTTTGTTTTCTGTGTGCGTTGCTGGAATGTGACGCGCGCGCGCGCACACAGCGAGAAATGGCTTGCTTCGCTCAAACGAAACTCGATCGAAGCGGAAACGCAGCCGTTCGGGCTGGCAACTATCGAGCCTCGCTCGGAAGGACCCATGGATGCACTCGGTGGGTTGTTGTTTCTTCTATTTTTTTTTTTTTCGTTTGCTTGCAGGACAACTCACAGCGGTCGGTTTGATAGATGGCCGGGAAAGCAGCGCGCGCTCCGTGGCATGATTAAGTGATCGTTGGATTTGCCACAAACGCAGCCCGGTCGGTGCGTGGATTCCGGGCAGGAAACAAAGTGTAGCAGGTCAGCGCAAATTATGGACGTATTGAGCGTTCGGCGTGTAATAAATGGTCACTAAAGTGTTGAGCGTGATGCTTTGCTATTGCACTCCCAAGTAAGCAAAAAGTAGAGGCTGATCGCCTGCAAGCATACAGTACATGCATGGAAGAGATAAAGTACTAAAGGTAAGAAAAACTATTTTTAAAGATTTAAATCAGAGTGAACAATCATCACAATCATTCGAATTCTTAAGTAGCTCTTTTGTGATTTAAAACATGTAAAATAAGTTATTACTAGTCGTAGAGATTTAAATCCTTCACAGGGATTCGAATCCTGGATGAGTGAAATGAGTTTGTTGAGGAGTCGTTAGTCGTCTTAGAGATTCAAATATCAAATAAGGATTCAAATCCCAAGAGTGAGTGAAAGAGTTACTAGTCACCACAGAGAGTCCCAGTTTGTGATTCGAATTTTAAATAAGGAGTCGGATTCCAAAACGTATGTAGATTCGTATATAGTTCGCATGTAAATTCCCAGTTTGTGATTCGAATCCCTATTTAAGATTCTAATCCTAGATTGGGATTCGACTCTCTAAGGCGTCTTTTTTTTTTTTTTAAGTGGCACGACATCCCCTAGTGGGACAAGGCCTCTCTCCGAAGAGAGTTTGTGGGACCGAAAGACGGTATATTATAGATCGGTGGTCAGCCGTTCGTAATACCGGAGGGTGCCGGACTCGAGATTCGATCCCACACCTGTGGTGTGGTGTTTCCTCGCGCTACCGCTGCGCCATGGGCACCCCACTCTAAGGCGTCTAGTAACTCTTTTACTTCACTCATCCACCTTTTTGGGATTCGAATCCTGGTTGAGGATTCAAATCAAAAAGGAGTAACAGCTAATCTCAACTCAATCACTCTTTCTTACTCCGTACGCACATCACTAGTCTAATGTATTTATGAATTTATATAAACTTGTCTGTTTGTGCAAAATATCTTATACAGAGTACATTCGTTTCTTTGAAGGTTTTATATTTGATTTTAATGTTCGAGTAATGAGATCAGTATGAGTATGAGAAATCAGTTACAATAAAGTGTCATCGAACGACATACATTTTTCAGTATATCTTACGTTAGATGATTGAATCAAGTTTTCATTATGATGACTAGCCTCTACGCATTTTTTTTCCAAATGCTACCAGAATTGAATAAAAACAAACTGTTTGTGGGTTCCTCCCAATACGGTTTGGATCGATTCCCCCCCGCCCATGAAAGGGAACGATCGATTTATTCACCCGATTCTCCGCTGAGCGGGGGAGCAAAAAATTCAATTTGTCAAACTTCCACATGACTTGTTTCACACCCCGGGAGTGGTGGGTTTTTAGGGAGATCCAGCAGGATCCCGGGGCCGCCGATTCCCATCGCGACTCCGGCCCAGGACGTCCCGTGGCTACCGAAATGTCCGAACCGGTATTCACTACGCTAGACAGGATTAACATTTGCCCCAACCGGGACGATTCGTTTCGCCTTCGACGTTGACCGGGCTGTGGAGTGGAGATTGAGGGTAGGAGAGGTAGGACATGAACATGCCACCTCGCTCGATATCGTTCAGGGTGTTACTTTGTTGCCGCAGCACGTCGGAAGGGCGTTCCCGGGGTGAAATTGCGATCCGGGTGTCAGGAGCTGCTCTAACGTCAACTCCTGGCCCCGGCTTTCGTCTCCATGTCGGGCCCTCCCAAACTGTCACAGATCGAATTACGAACACTCGCACTCTGCAGGGCGCAGGGGGATGAGATGTTTCGCCCCCGGTCGGAGAAACTCAAGCCACCAACGCCCGCTCGAGGGCTCCCTTCTTTTGTCTTAAGCCGTTGGCCCCGGGTTCGTCGCTTGCCGTACGCTCGCTGTAACCCACCGCAGCCAACGCTTCCCTCACCCCCCGGGACGGACGAAATACAAATTCAATCATACAAATTAAGCCGTCCAATCTGACAACCATCGGCAAATTGACTGTGAAACACAGCGCCACAGTGAGGCCGCCATTTCGATTAGCGATGGCCGTTTACCGTTCGACCGGATCGCCACTCCCGAGCACCACCAAGGGGATGCGGCTGCGGGGCTGCATCGAATTGCAGCCCAGCCCGGGATTGCAATGCAAAACTAAAGCTGACGATCGCCCACAAACCGGGGGGCGCCTTAACCGCAAAACTTCAAATCAAACTCGAGCGAGCCGCGTTTGTCGAAAAGCCGGGGAAAACAAGCGAAAAACAACGCTTGTTGGGGGTTTTTTTGTGAGGCAACATTCCAATTGCCCTGCCGGCCGAGTAATTGGTTTTGCGGTTCGATCGTTTTGATTTGCTGTCAACTGCGTTTAAATGTGCGAGGCAACGGTTGCTTCCCTGTTCGATCGGATTTCTTCGTCGGTTTTGTTTACTTTCCAAACTGGTGTCTCATCCGAAGTTTTGTTCCACGCTCTTTCGATCACGACAGCCCGATGGAAATGCTCACAGCACGATATGGGTTTCCATAATAACGATAAATGGCCGTTTCGTGTCTCATCACATTAGCAACAAGCTTTTCATAAACAGTTAGACTTAAAGATTATTGATCAAGTATTTTTATTGTGCCATGTATAAGAATACTATATTCTTCTCATTGGGTTGAATGAATGACGTAACAACTATTTACAAAGTGCCTTAAAGGGTATCCGAGTCGTGAATCGAATTCATAAAATAATTCGTCCCTTGACATCTTTATCTGAGCACAAGAAAGCGCCCTGCCTGAATTGACTTATTAACTGTGAAATTCTTTCCAAATTTCCAAAACATAAAACAAAGACATGCAACAAAGTAACCCTATCGAATGCACCTATCCTAGGCCAACAAAGGAACCTCCATTCACATCATAATTACACCCGGCATGCACCCGAGCGCTCGAAAGAGATCGACAAGGTTTTGCTGTCCATTATGCTGCCTCTTCTCCCACCCCCCGTCCAAAACTAACATCCCTCAAAACCCATTTTGTAAAAAGGGTTCGTCACGAAAGATCGACAAACTGCAGATTAATGCAGCCGGGCGTGCTCGCCCCAGAGCGCATTTCGATCCGTTTTGTCAAGGCATCCGCACTACATCATCAAATAAATATTTATTGCTCCGCTAAAGCCCAGCTAAGCGTAACATTATTAGTGCAACCCTCGATCCTCCTCCCCTGTTCATTGCTTTCCCCCAAAGCGTTTAGTTGGAATTGGAAATTGAACGTTTTAAGTTGGAACGTCACACAAGGCCCCGGACCGGCGTACCCAAAATCCGCCCGTACGAATTCACTCAGTATTTGATGAAATTTAAATAATAACATACAATTTACCATTTATTCGAAATGATATAATTGATGTCTAAGAACGGGGCTGCCCGGTTTCCGTGTGATGTGCCTCCCTCCTGCCGAAGTGTTTTTGTTTTTTTTTTTTTTTACCAAAACGCAAACGTGCTCGACACGCCGGACGCAGGCCACCGAACGCGCGGTTTCGCTGCCCGCCCGAACCCGGCAATCGGAAGCAGAAGGTGTAGATAGTAATTGGCTCTCTAACGATTCTCGGGGGTTTCGTTTTGTTTATACCAAATTGATGTTTTCATTTCTAGTTCTGGTGTGCGGCAAGCGGCTGGCGGGGGGGTTTGGCGCATGAGGCAAACAGAGCACGCCCCGGCTGATCGCGGCGGACCGATTCGTTTCGACCGGATCCCAAAGCGCCGGCCCGGGCCCATTCTTTCAGCGGCGAACCGCTAGTTCTAACCTTCTCAGTGAGAAAGAGAGGCGGGAAACTCGGAAAGGTAGAAATAAAGGTGGATCATTGCTGATTAGAAGCGTACGGTGCGGGCGGTGGGGAAGGGAAGGTAGGTGGAAGGTTACCTGGGGGAAATCAACCGTTTTCCCTCCCAGCTAGCTATAGCTCGTGGTTTGCTTTTCGGGCCAGCACAAATCATCATTCGTCCGGTCGAACCGAAACGGACGACGCTTTTCGAAGGCATTTGTTCGTCCGTTTGCGTTCCTTCTGCTGCGCCTCGCGCAACTTAGAGGTCGATCGTTGGTTTGGTGTGTTTTTCTTCTTCGTTGTTTCTTCTCCTTTCCCTGCCGCCTTCGTGGTTGTGTGAGCACACTCCTGCCCGCCCTGCCCGCCCTTCGTGCGCGGCACCGATAATGAATGGGTTTAGTGATCGTTAATTTGTTAATAGCATGTGATTAGTTTCGGTTTAAGTGACAGAAGTTCTCGGCCTCTCCCAGCCGATGACACCAGCATCACACGGTGATAATCATGTTTCGATTTGGAGCAGATCGGCGCGCTTCGGCCCGGGTGATCAACCCGATGGTTGCTTGTACCCGGGTTGCAAATCGTGTTCCGACCAAGGTTCGTCGCTTACGCGCCGAAGTCTTTCGTTTTTCCCAGTCCCTACTACCACTGTTGACGGTGAGGGGCAATTCCGGGTGTGCCAAATGAAGGGCCCCGAACGTGTGAGCTCGTTGAGCATGAGTAATTTACAATCATCATAATTAGATCCTTATGGATAACCCGCCCGTTCCGATGGGATGGGCAGAAAAACGGGCGTATAAACAACACGGCAGCGAAAACAAAAAACAAAAAAAGCGGGTGAAATACGAAGCAAAATCACCAACAAAACACTTCAATCCGCTGGTGAGCAAAAACCCACCTCCGTTCGGTCATAAAACCACTTGGCTCACTCTGCACCGGCTGCGCCTTTTTGCTTCCGATGCCGCGTGCTCCGGTGGTTTTTATGGGCCTGTAATGACGCATTCGTTAGCAGTGGCGTCCCGGCGCGGTGTGTAACGTCTTACAGAAGCCCACCAGCCCGGGTGCCAGGACCGAAGAAGGTGCAAACACAAACACACACGGTCGAAAGACCGCAACCCGAACAACGATTCATTGCTGCCAAACCGAACCCGAACACCTTCGTGTCCGATCGAAAGGATGCAAGGATCGGTCTGCACGCTCGGCAGCAGATGGTAATCTTTCATTTGAAAATTAAATAATAATTTAGCCGAAAATGATTTCTTCTCCCGGCTGCTTGCTACATCCCGATCTAGGTAGCGAGGTAAGGACGCGTTGGTAGCGAGCGATTCGCGTTATGATCCGCACCCCGTCTCGGCAACCTTCGAGCCGACGATCGTCAGAGCCATCACCATTATCAACGGTGGCAAGATGCACCCGGCGTTGGGGCGGGAACGGAATAAAGATGCGCCCGGGTCGAGCGCCCGGGCAAGCTGACCGCACATCGCACCCGGGCCAGGCCGGGCCGGAGCCCAAACGACGACGTTGAACGATTGCAGTAATATAACCGCGATGATGACCATGAAAGTATGATCATTTTCCTCGGCCCCGGCTGATGCATCGACGCCCCGGACGCACGGTAACGGAATCGGACCTCGTCGTCGTCGTCGTCGTCGTCGTCGACGGTTCGGGGCCGGTGCGATAATTGCAATGCACTGCAACCGCACATTTGGCTTCCGTTTTTGCCCGCACGGCCGGGTCGGGGCCAATTTCTCTAATGGAGTGAGATTAATTTCAATTAGGATATCTTCCACCGTTTGATTGTTTCGTTTTTCCTCGCTTAAAGATTTTCCACTCTGCTCATCCTCGGATTGACGGGAAGGATCGAACAGGGGAGGGGAGGAATTACGTAATAGCTTCATTTATCGCTTTATTTTCCAAATCGTACCCATTTGGAAGTCAATTGCGTGTTTATTCTACGTTTAACCAGTAATTCGTTGGTAAACGTAGAAGTAAAGGATGAACAGGCATTTTCAATAATTTAAACTTTCGTTAGTAAATGTTTTCCTAGGTAAAAGATTTTTTTCACCATTTATTATGACTATCCAAAATAATAACTTTTTGTTGTGCAAAGAAAACGGATACAAATTTCAACGAACTTCAGCCTCACGGGATATTTTAATGATAGACATGGTTCAACATTCCTGACATTATTTAATTGCAAAATATTAGTTGCAGTCATATTTAATCGTCCGTCATTAAGCGTTGACCTTTATGCTTTTTCAAAGCAACAGCGAACCAAAAACAAACGCCAACATGTAAACGAATGGGCGAAAACTAATTCCCAGAAATTATGAACATGTTTTATCGCTCTGCTAGTCTGCCACTGGACATGACGCCTGTTCTACATCCCCCCCTTCTGTCATCTACCCTTTCGTCCCCTTTCCCAACGGTGGCTTTCTGATGCATCCTGCAACGAACTTGTGTTCTGTTTTCTCGTTTAAATATTTCCTCCAAAGCATACCCCCGGAGCCGTGGAGGAGATTTATCCGTCGAAAAACCTGTTGCAACCTGGATTTTTTAAAATGCGCGTAGTAACCGTAGGGGGCACGACCGAACCTATCTGAATGCGAACTGGGGCTTTGCTTTCGGTTAGTTCCACGCTCGGAGGTTCGTTCTTTCATCTGACGTTGAAGTCTTTTCGGTGGTCGCCGGCCGCCTAGCATTCGGTCTCATTTGTATCCGTTTGTCTTGCCCTGCGCTCACTCGAGCGTGCGATGAGCGAACCGACCGTCATGGATTGTTCGTTTCCTATCCTCACCCTCCACCCCATTCTAATCTGGTGGGCTTAGAGGAAGCACCCAACTCTTGAACCTCCAGTACACATACGAAGCAGCGGGCTCATCATCAACACGCCCGCGTCCCGAACCAGATGACACCAGTGGTGGGTTTCATAAATTTTCAGATTTGGCCTCGATAAAACCGTACGGCGGCGGGAGCGCACCGAAAAGGCGGGGTAAAAAGGATCTCGTCGGCGGCCCGGTACCCGGTTTTATGGCATTAGCGAAGCCATCGGGCAGCGATAAAGCAAAGATCAACGCGAACGCACGAAGGAGAAGGCATAAAGGACAGGGTGTAAACAAAAATATGAGACTCGGAAGACGGACGGGACTTGGATGGAAGAGTGCTGCTTGGGGAAGAAGAAAGTGAACCAGTTTCAGAATTTGTTCAGAACCTTGTCAGAAGTGTTTCGTCTCCTGCATCGAGTTCGTTTTTTTAAGGAAAAATAGTTGGGAAGTAACGACCGAGGAAGATCCAGTCCCGATCATTCTGATGACTCAACTTTTGGATTATTTTCAAGAATGTTTATGATTCTGAATTAAAAACAATTTAAGATCGAGTAGGGCACATATTTGTAAATATTTCTAAGCCTATTAATTGTTTTGAAGTAACATTTCACGGGAAATAAATAACTCACCAACAACACATTTGCCATCACGGCTGAGAGCCCTCATCGGACTCATCCCCATGGCAAAACAAAAGTCACAATCGAAAAACGCATTTAGATACACCCCACGTCGTGCACCCAAATGCGCATGCAAGCTTAAAGCCAAATATAAGATAAATAATGCCGAAAACGTGTGTGCACCACCAGCTTTCCAGGCACGGTAATAATTTATGATGGGAGGCGGAAATGCGCTATCGTAAACATTTACTTATGCACCGGCTCGAATTGATGCACCCAAGGTGTCGGTGCATCGCCGGTTTGCCATCGAACTTCTTCGGTTTCTTGAGCAAAACGCTGGGAAAAGGGTCAACTTAAACACGATGTTATAAAGAGTATATGAGTGTTAAAAGTTTAGGTTTTAAAAATCCAACCATTTAAATCTGAAATTTAAATATGAAAACGTTTTAGGTTGTTCTTGGAATCAACCAATTTGCTGCACCGTGGGTATCATCCACCTTGCATCGGGTTTTCAATCGCTGCGAAAATCCATCTCGTGGCAGTCGATCTGATAATGATCGATTCCGCTCGCAACCATGATTGCTGTCAATCAATCGGCTGTCTGTAATCTTTTAAAAATATGTTTTTTTTTCGGGTTTTGCTAATTTCGGTTGAGTAATATCGCACATCATTCTCTTCAAATAGAAAGCTGACGGATTGCCAAGCCAAACGGTTGAATCACGAGAGGAACATTGAGAGATGAGAAACCAAATCCCTAAAAAAAGGAAACAGAATTCTGAAACATATTTTCACATGTAAAATTCGCCTCCGAAGTGGTTTAAGATGGCCAGAGTTTAATGGACACACACAAACGCACGCAACCACAAAACACTGAAGCCATTAACGCGATCGATCGGTGAAAAATCGGTGCTTACAAATTTGTATTTCGAACGCTTTCGATGGATACGTCCGTTTTTCTTTCCTTTCCTTGTTTTTTATTTCTGCTGACGATGATGCATTTCTGGCCGGCTTTGACGAGCGACCCCGAGGGCGAAATGTTGCCGAGGACGAAAAAATGCAAACGTCATTCCCGGCGCACCCCACATTCCGCCCGTTATCGTCGCCCCGCCGGGGGAACGGGGAGCGAACCGCGTTTTCGCCTTGCAATGCGCCGTGCAATATAGGGAATTTTATGCGCTCGGCTGCACAGTTTTAATAACAATAATTCATCGCTCGCTCAGAACAGATAAACCAAATCTTACTTCGCTTGCCAATCTTTTGGGGTGGGTGAACAAAAAATCGATCTTCGCTGGTGATTCGTGGGATAAGTCGAACGAAGCACGGAACCCTTTCGCATGCAGAAATGGGAAAGATCGGTCCCGTGAGCCGATCGCTGGATTTTGCAGCGAAATAACCGCAGACACAGCCACTCTTTGTAACGGCAGCAGCATCGGGGTTCTCGGGAGAAGTTTGAAAAGTAATGAATATGCATTTATTTGCCATTTTTGCGGGTCAAGTGCCTGTCGAAGTCCGCGCAGCGTTCTGTGCTGGACAAAGGCGGAGTGCAAGAGTGAGTGACGAGTAAAAGAGAGCGCGAGACAGCCAATCTGTCAAGCCGAGCCGAAACAACGGAACCGAAGGCGAGTGGAGCGGGAGCCCGTTGATGGGAGTGATAAATAAATGCAAAAATTTTTGACTGATTGTTGTAATCTGAAGAATGAAATCGGGCCCTTGCCCCGATCCTGCCGATCCCGCCAGGCACGCACTCGTCGGTGCAGAGGCAGGATCAGCAAATTTGCGCCGTTCGATTCTCCCTCCGAGCGACCGGCTTTGAAGGACTTTGAAGAACGTTCCGCCCGAAGCGAACGGGCCATCGCGATCGCCGATTCTTCTCCTGGACAGCTTTCTTCGGGCTCTATGCACCGAACCACTTGCTCATACTCTACGAAGGGCCCGAAAAGCGTTCGGTCGTGAAAAAGAAAAACCCACCCAAACGACCAACCATTGCCTTCGCTGCACCTTTTAATAATATGCAAAAATTATAACTTATTCATATTTCTACCATCCCCGTGCCCTTTGCTGCCACGGAGATTACCTGACAGATTGGCTTCTTCGGTGGCTTCGGCTTGCACCCGCCGTCCGTTGACCTCCGAGAGAGGGGACTTGTGACTTTGAACGCACCACCGATGATGACGATGATGGACCTTCACTTTCGGCCAAAAGAAAAGATTTATCCGTCCAATCTTTCCCCTCCCAGGCTTGACGTCGATTGATATTTGGAAAATGAAGCTTATTGTAAGCCGAGCGAAAGGCAAGGGTACTTTTAATTTTTGGTAATTCTATTGAATATCATGTTGGTGTGCTTCTTAAAGAAGTTAGAGAATAACATACTTTCAAATTGATATTTGGTTTTCTAACAGGATTACATAAGCCTGGAAATACCTTTTGTTTTACGTTGTGTATCATCAATTGATAAGAAATGCATCGTATGAGTTAATTTGGTGGCCATTATTTTACTCTTAACCAAAACGTTAAGTTAATATTTTAATCAGCTCCGATCTACGCTTCCGTTCGTCGTGCCATGGAGGAACCAAATCGAAACTAAACTTTGTCAAACACTAAAAACAAAAAGTTCAAAAACAAACGCCTCGCCGAAGGTCCACCGTTTCGGGTCGCTTTGAGATTATCTGCTTCGCTTACCATTATCTGCAGCACGTCCGTCCAGCCGTCTCTCGTTCTTTCCTCGTCGTTTCTACAAAACCACCCCGCACAATCCCGCGGCCAGCGTGATCGTGAGCGCTGCACGAAAACACGCTGCTGATAAAGCACAATCATGCCGGCCGATCCGCGGGACGAAGAATGATTATGCGAGCCCCGAGATTCCGAGCCGGGGTTTCCATGCCGCATGCATGCCTGCGTTATAAATTGCGTGTATTTAAGATGAGATAATAATACATTTATATTACCCTGACCCTTCTCCCTGCCTCCCTCCCTTCCAGCTGTCGCCAAACCGAGCTCGTGTGCATTCTGACCCGTTCCCGTTTCTGCTTCAGCGTTTGTGCGAGGCGTGTCCGTGCGAGCTCCCCGGTGCCAAAATCGAAAGCAAAGGCAAACCGAAAACGACCTGCTCGCTTCGCTCTGCCACACAAATTCACACGTCAGCGGATCCTCAAATTATCCGTTTCATTAAACGCTAATGTGAGAATTCGCCCATAATGAAACGGCGCGAAATCAGAACGCGATTAACCGGATCGAGATTGCTTTTTTCTTTATGCAGTTTGGGGATAATTTAAAAAAAAAATTAAATACTTTGATTTTGGTACCTTTGATTATTTAAAAAACGTATTGCTTAGACTTTGAGTAAAATCGGAACCATTTGAGGTTACAAATCAATGTTAAAAACAACCCAGAACGTTCAAATTCATTTTCAAACGAAAGACTTCAACGGCCGCACAAGCGAGGAACACCGTGCCGAATTGTTTTGCAATCTTTCAACCTTCATTTTTCCTGCCACATGCCGATGACTTTTGCCTTGTCTGTCGACAAAACCTCTTCCCATATGACACACGGCTCGACACCAGATAGCCGATCGTCAAAGGAGCGGAGAAGAAGAGGCTCTAATTTCGAAATGTCTCTCCCAGCCTGCAAAATTCGCGGAAATACTGCCCGCGCGGGGGGAGGTGGATCGGGTGGGCCTTCGGAACCGCGGCGCAGGCGGACACTTTTGAAAGAAAACGCAGATGAGAAAAGTGTCACACACACACACACACACACACACACACACACACACACACATACACACAGGGACACGCACGACGGCGAGAAGAAAATCACAAATTCGTTCCGTTGCTCCGTTTACATTTCGTTTGATTTATATTCCTCTCAGGTCTTTATTCTTCGGCAAATGCGAACGTGGCTTTTTAGCGTAGCATTTATTTTAAGTACATTTCCTTCCCGTTCCGCGCGTCCCCGAGAGCCCCCTCCCCCGAAAGGGATCTCTGCACATTTTTCCCCATGCCCTCGTGTTCGCTTCGTAACCTGTTTCTACCACTCCCGCCCTCTCGCAGCCGTCTGCCACCGTCGTCCTAAGCCCTTCCATGTTTCGATGGCGGTCGCGCGTATCGTTCTTATCCTTCAGCTCATTTAAGTTCCACCCAAGCCAGAATGAATTTATTCTTTACGACCAACCCGACACCCGGGCCGAGGGTTCTTCAAATCAGGCCAGCCCCTTTCTCGCGACCCTCACCCCACCCCACCCCACCAACCCTTGCCATGCACGTGTGCGTATGTGCGCTTGTGTGTCGGCTGCCAGTGTATGTCACCGAAGGTCTGGACTTATTGGCTTTCCGCTTAAACACACTGCTCATGTCACCGCAAAATGCGTTTTTTGCTCCTTCTCATCCGTTTGGTGTCTTTCTCTGCCCCCTTCTATCCCCCCCCTCCCCTCTTCTCTTTTTGGGTCCTTTCAATACGGACAACCCCGGGAACGATTGTTGTGCGCTCGCGCTGTTGCGTTTTTGCGTTATGCGCCAAATAAAAGGAGACCGGCATGGCGCGCCGCCAACCGTAGGAAACTTGCGGGAACTTTTCGCAAGGAGAGGGAGAGGCCGAAAAACTTCTTCTTTACACTCACAGCCGGCCACCGCCAAGCTCCATATGTCCAGAAGATATCGGCCGGTGGAATTTGTAAGCAAGGAGCAGGAATGATCCAACCAGGCAGGGTAAAAAAAAATAACACGCTGTCAAATAAGGGGTTCCTCCGGTGTGCCTCCTTTCGGAGCTTTGAATGCTACGAAATTTGAATGCACACATCAATCATTTGTAATACACTGCAGCAAATCGATAACAATATGGGGAAATTGTTTGACGTAAAGTAACACCTCAACTGTGTGTCACTGTAAATCGTGCCTGCGGTGTCTTCGGTGCAGGTGGGAGGCACGTTCACGAACGGTTCGTGCTAAAACTCAGCGCAGGATCGTTCGTAACGCTCATTTACCGGGGGGGGGGAAAGTTGTTTCAAAACATGGCCGAAACATTTTGTTACAAAATCAACCATTTTTTTTTAGTTTTGAGGTTCACCCTTTTGTGAACCATTTTTGATGTTTGAAATTTATGAATTCCCCCCCCGCTCAAGGGACGCCAAAAAGTAACGCACAAACCCCAGGGTGTGTCAATCACCAATCAAGCGATCACTCACGCACCTGGAATGTTGCAGATCATTCATTTAACACTCCTGCCGATGGCCACAAATGGCATTAAAAAAACAAAAAAAGATGGGCGGTTTTTTGAATGGCACTTGAGCAAGTTGCAGCGGGCAACAAAAAGCATTCACATGGCCGGCCGACGACCGTGCGGAGAAAAACGACACTGCATTCACTCGACACCCTGACGAACCTCGCACAAATCCTTTTCACCCGGAGAGTGTTTTGCAACGACCGATCGCGATGATTCCCCCCCTGAGATTGGAGGGTAAGAGGCGGCGAAAAGGGGGGGATGATGTGGGGGGACGATAAATCGATGTTTTGCCGAAATCGACGCCGAACGCCGATTGGATGTCCATCAGAACCCGGTGGAAAAAAAAACGCGTACAGCAAGAAGCCCTCAGCAAGAAGGAAGGAAGCTTTTGCGAACGATGCATCATTCCGAAAGCGACTCAAGTCATCTGTCAATCATTCGGCCACCCCGGATTTTCTGCCCTTCCCGAGCATCTGAGGGGTCCGGATCCACCGGAGAGGAGAGGGCAAAGGATTCTGGCAGTGCGTAAAAATGGTCGTTCAAAGGCTCGTCAAAATTCGCCCACCGTCCCCCGATCGAAGAAGAGAGAAAGATCCACACACACACACGCGCGCACACACATGGGAAGGAGGGAGAGGAGAGAGAGGGGGGAAATCATCAAATCAAAAGCCATCCCCTCTCGTCGTGAGGTCAACAGCTTTCCTTCGGGGAGGGGGAGGAGCGGGGGACGAAAAGCTGATGGGAAGGCACGCAAATCCCGGGCGATGATGCGATCAAGGCTTGCGAAAGCGATGCAGTTATAATGCGCTGCAGTCCGGCCAGCGCTGCAGCCGAGGTGCAATTCAGTGTTGGTAAAGAAGCTAAGGCGAAATATAAAAATAAAAAAAAAACAACAACAAGCACAACAACGAACGCGGGGTGTCTGAACAGTCGATCAGTATTTTGTGTCAGCATCCGAGACTTAAATTGCGTTTTTATATTTCCAGAGATTATTTTACCTCGTATTTTCTGATTTCGTTTATTAGTCTCCGTCCGACACGGGGGTTTCGGGTTCACGTATGAGTGAAGGGCGTACCGGTGAGTGCAGTTTTATACCACCACCCCCACCGACCGCCACCACCACCATCCGGGACGTGATGGGTCTGACCCGGACCCGCGTGGTACGTCAAGGAAAACCAAGGATCATTTGGACGAAACGATCATTTGAACTTTCGCTTCGATATTCGACACTTTTTATAAGCCGAACATGAAACGCGGCCCAGTCCTCGGGGAAAGGGGGCTGGGGAGAGCGAGGGCCGGTGCGGGAAGGAATGACGAGGAGCCATCAAAGTGCTCTTGCAGCCTTTCGCATTCTCGCGGCCGAGATCTGCATGCCGAAATCTTCTCTAAATCTTCCGAGAAACTGCAGCGCAGCAGAAGAAAAAAAAAACGGTGGTGTAAAAAATGAACCGTCAGTCAAACGGGATGGCTTTTGCAAGGTTCATTTGGCGAAATTCAAAATGTAAAACGCACCCCTTCCCTTTTGCCCCCTCTTGCAGAGAGAGATCCGATCGGAATCGGATTTACCTTCTTTTTCTGCGTTCCGGGTTCGGGCGACCCGCGCGATGATCATAGATGCTGATTCACGGGCTGCTTTCACACGATGCACCGGCGCATAATTTACGGCGGACGGATTTTTATATGAAACTCCGCACCGCCCTTCTCACCCGCCCTGCTTATAAAAAACCCTACCCCATCGGTTGCCGTGTCACATTTTAACGAGCAATATCGATTTTTTGTTCGCTCGCAAATCTTCGTACGGTAAGATTTTCGGCACTCGCTTGGCCTTTTCTTCTCAGTTTCGGCGGAGGTTATGCTGTGGAAGCGGGAAGAGAGATGTGATTAAAAGGAAGTTGATTATTCTCAATCATGCGGACGTTAAATTTTACATTCGAACGGCATTCTCATTACGAATCGATCAAATGTTAAACGCTTCTTATTGTTAAAGGTGATTTGCTGGGGGTAAAAATGGCACAAAAGCATGTTTAAGCCTTTTTAACAAAAAGTTTTTTCTTTATTCATTCATAAAAAGTTAATAAGTAAACCTCCATACAGTTAATCAATAAATAAACAAATCTAAATGGTCGCCTTAACAAGCTTTGTTTTCATACATTCTTGACAAACGTTCCACTGCATACAACAAAACCAAACTGATAGGACGGGAAAAGGAAAACGCATTCGGGAAAGAAAAAGTATTCACCAGAAAATTTAACCAAGCATTAAGAAGCAACTCTCATTACGGTATCGTTCTGGCGGATCGCCGCCTTTTGGGAAAACCTTTCAGACCCGACGATGACACGGCGATGACAGAATGCACGAAAAATGATGACAACCGAATACCTTTCGGCGATCGGTCGCCTCTCCGCTCCGTTCCCAATCGCTCCGCTAGCTCATCGTATCGTGGCCCGGCTCCGGCTCCGGAATATGACAACGGATACGGATACCGGGCCGGGCTTGCCGTTCTGCATTCGAAATCAGCCTTTCATCCATCAGACGCAAATACCAACCGGGATGCCATTCGTCCAGGAATGTGCTGCCCGGTTGCCCAGAGCCGCTCATCGAATTCTCATCGATCGCTTACCGAAGGCAAGGCAAGAGGGGACTGCCAGAAACAGGGAAGGACAAGAGACGAACGTTGGGGTTGGCCAAAGTGGGATTCGGGACGGGCGTTTCGTTCCTGGAAAGGTGAATTAAAAATCGAATCTTGATTGCATAGAGTATGTTTTAACATTACCTGCCACTGTGTGCAATTTATTTTGACAATTGCGTATGTGTGTGAACAAATTCTAGCGTTGATAGAATTTTAAGAGAGCTTTTCTCCAACAAATTACTTCATCGAAAGGGTTTGTCTATGTACCTGAAAGGGGAAAATAATTCAAATACTTACTATTTCTTTAAATTTAACATTATGTTTATTCATGTTTATGCATACTAAACAATCTCTTTCACTGTAATAATCAGCTCAGCTACAATGTTGCACGAGCGGAAAAGATCCCGATTAAGCAATCTCGAGGAAAAACTGAGTCCCTTTTCCCTTTCAACCCTTCTGGCAACCCGGCCTGGCGAGAATGGGAAGTGGTAAGCAAAATGAATATTTTTCCCGAGTTAATTTACAAAACTTATTACTATTGCAATCGACACCTCACACCAATAGGGCTCAGTCATAATCATCCGTTTCGAGTTGGCGAGAACTTCCCTTTTTTCTGTTATTCCCTTTCGCCGGCTTGTTTGTTTCCCGCGATCGGCTTCGCTCGCCATCTCTCTAGGCAAGTTTTCCTAAGCGCATCGTCCCCATCTTATCACCCGGGCCCAGCGGTCGGACGCGCTCGACTCGTGACCATCCCGTCCGCCTCGGACCCGTCCAATAACTTAACGCCGATGTGCAATAATACCGGAATCCCGCTCCGACTCCGGGTAGTTTGGTCGGAAATTTATGATCCGTTTTGGCAGAAATACGAGAATTCGCTCACTTTTACCGACACCGGGGCCTCCCCCCTCCTCGTGAGGGGCTCGTTCTGGGAAAATGGGGTGCAGGTTCTCCATCTTTCCTCTCCCTCTCTCTCTCTCGTTCTCCTTCTCGCTTTCTCGCCAGTTCAATCGCAGAAATTACCCGCACCGCCGCTTTCGCAGCATCCTTCCTTACGAGGAGCTTACGATTTCGGTACGGTTTCCATTTCGCCCCCGGACGTCCGGGCAGCACCTACCACCCCCTCATCGCCCCTCTCCTCCTCCCCCCTCTAGGCGCAAAGTGTGAAGCAAATTGTTCGGGCTTCTTTTTCACCGTGACGTTCGCCTCACCTGATCGGTCCCGGTGAACCGACGGGCTTTTCACCAACGACGCAGAGGACGTCGACGGACCTGCGCCTGCGCTTTTGCGTCCACGCGTTGCCCACCTGCTCCTCCCCATGTTGCCCCCGCTTGTGCCATCCCGTCCGGAAGCCATGAATGGAAAGGGAGTATAAATTATCGCAGATAATGTTTACCATTGGTTGCTACTGCACTCGCTCGCAAGGTAAGGAGGCAGCCTGCTGGCCGGAGCCCGCGGTGCCCGGGTGGGTGAGTTCCTGCTTTCCCGTACCCGCCCGACTCCTCCATCGAATCGACGGGGAAGAGCCATCGCGTTCGGCAAAAGGCAAAAGTTTTGCAGTATCAACGAGTTTATCAAATCGTAAACGCACAAAAAAAAACACGACGAACAAGCAGGAGTTGTGTGACTCTCTGAGGAGTGGTGAGGGCAAACAGGTGCACACACAAGACAACAAAAAGGAGCAGTTCGCGCAAAAACCTTGTGGCTCACTCGTTTTTTCGGTGGGGGTTAATATAGAAGTTATTAATTAGTTTGTACCCGCCTACGGATGAAATTAAAGTGTAATAATTTGTTGTTCCCTCCCTTGGAGGAAAAAGGGTGAATCAAAACAAAAGGCAAAACGATGAAGGCGACCGTGAGGGGACGACCTCCCTCGAGCAGCAGAGCGTTTCCGATCGTCGAGCCGGCCTCGAAATACGATATCGCGAACCGCGCTGAAGGGATTTGGTCGTACGACAAAAACCACGAACCACGCCGAACGAAACACGGCGGCGCAACGGAAAAATGGATCGCCGATCGTCGTACCGGATCGACGCACTAACGGTCGCGATGCGATCGCAATCTGTGCGGGCAGCCATTTAAGCCCGCGCGCCGTTTCGGTTGAAAAGGAAACCATCCGTCGGGCGGGAAAGGAGTGAAGCGAACCAAAGGAACAAAAAGACGCTACTCCACGGGATGAACCCCAGGTGAAGGCCGAACGATTCGTTGGGCTCGGAAACGGTGGGGGGAGGGGGGAGGGAAGATCCCGCGAACTCGGGGCGCGGGACCGAGGCCTAATGAAAAAAGGCGGTGAAAAGCGATAATTACCCCTTAATAAATGAACATAATCATTGTAATCAACCAACCCCAAGCCTGGCCTAGGCGAGCGCTTGAGAACCCTTTTTTTCGGGTGTCGGGGGAAAAGGGCTGTTCGGGAGGAGGAGGACGCAAGCGCGGCTCGTGGCGCTTCGTGTTGACAGAGAGATCAAGCGGAAAGTCATGCCCCGGGAAGCCCGTGTATAGTTCTAACGAAGAAAGGGGAGGGCAGCTTCCATCCATCCAGCAGTTGATGGTTAGCGCAATGAAATCGTTACTGTCCGCGCGGTAATGATGATGGTGGGTAGATGATCTGTTTAGGGGCGTTTTGGCGATTTAAACGATCGATGAATGGCGGACGGGGTTCGTCGCCTGTTTCTGCGCTCGGGCGCGCTCAAGTCTTTTGTTTCACGATTCAGGTGCTGGGAGGAGGTTTTTTTAGCATTTCCGAGTCATTTGACAAATGATGCGAGTGTTTTCTCCACCTTTGGGCGTTCTCTGTATGAACACACACACACACACATATCCCAAGTGAGAAAGATTTGTAGGGTTAAGTCTTTCCTGCACCACTGTTTAACTATGTTTTATTAATTCTTTCACCACACGGGCAGCTCAACCCATCGCCGAACGCAAGGGAGCCTTATTGAGGTGGAAAATAGATTCGTCTTAGATCACGCACAGGTGGAAACAAAGAGTGCTCCTCCCCTTCCCCTCCTTCCCGCAAACAAACCACCCGGCCACAATGACGAAGGTGAATCTTGACGCCTTTGAATACGGCTCACGATGACGATCACGAGGATGATGATGATGATGATGATGTTAGCATGGTTTGGACGCGCGCGCGCAATACGGAAGCATGAAGCATAAAAAAAGCTGGAGGTGCAAAAAAAAAAAACGCTCGAAACGCTTTCGGAAAGCAAGAGCGTAATTTGATTTACGAACCAAACGGCTCCTCCTTCGTCGACGAATGTTTGTGTGTATGCACGCGTGTATGTGCGTGGTAATGATGCGATGAATGCGGGAAAAATTTCATTCATTAGACTACGGTTTCATTGAATAGATCAGCCTTGGTATGCGTTGGACGATCGGGCCGAACGGTCGGATGGAATACTTCAACGTTAAGATTGGACCGGACAGCTAGCACTAATCTGGCTGGGTGTTGAGAAGGTCCGTTCGTGTGCTAGTAGGTGTATGTGCGCGTCGGGGCAGATTTGTGTAACTCCAGAATTCGGAAGATCCATCCTCGAACGCCCATTAATGAATGAACGGAATGCGCCCTATTAATCACATTTTGAAAACGGGAATCTCGAAGGTCATGAGAATGTTGTCGTAGAGAAAACGATCAGAGTTGTATTCGTGTAGTTCAACTGAACGAGTTTGAGATAAAAAATAAACTAGAAATAACATTAGTCATCCATTGGCTCGTAATTTCAAAAGCATTATTTATGTACAAAAA
Source organism: Anopheles ziemanni (assembly GCF_943734765.1). Classification (NCBI taxonomy): domain Eukaryota; kingdom Metazoa; phylum Arthropoda; class Insecta; order Diptera; family Culicidae; genus Anopheles; species Anopheles ziemanni. The sequence continues at coordinate 16,847,752 of NC_080705.1, read as the reverse complement.
CATATTATTTGCACAAAGGATGTTTAAATGATGAGTAGTCAATTATTGATCGCTTCAAATGACTCGTTTTTCGCTCAACAATTAAACGTCAGGTGAATTTAAGCGCACGCTACAAAAACTCCTACCGATTCTTTTCGATTATCTGACGTCAATCCATCGATGATATAGCTGTATTAGATAAGCCAACAACTCAATTATCCACAATCATATTCTCCTGTCATTTTCGGTTCCTTCGAGAACCATCCCCCCTTCCCCTCTCCGCACCATTCCTTATTGTAGCACAATATTAACACTTTCTCACGGTCCGCAAGGAATGGCTAGATGTTGGTCTTCCGCCACGCTATCCGATCGGTAGCGGACGTGCGAAGATAAGGTCAACCGGGGGCGGTGGGAGGGGAACAATAAGCAGCAAAAACACAGCCGTACGCACCGCGAGTATCAGCCATCGCTACAAAACAATCAACTGCTTACTGTCAGGCGGCTGACATCGAAATGTTTGATTGACACAGAAGTCGTGCATAATTTGATAAATGGGTCTAACAAAAAAAGAAAACCCTTTCCCTGGTTTGTACGGGGAGGGAGGGAAGGGGTTGAAGGGGAGCAGGGAAAATCAAACAAAACCCAGGTGGCTGAATGCCAACCGTTCGCTACGGTGTCGCTAGTGAAATACTCGTACACGCAGCCGTACAAATCCTCCGAAATGGTGTCCTGTCCAGCTTCCTGGAGTTCCACCGGTTGGTCTGAACCAGTTTTTTCGTCAGCCACTCGAAATACACGCCTCGCTCCGGCTCCGGGATTGATACATCCGCGGGACATCGGCTGTCCCGCAGATTGAAGCATTTGTGTCGAATATCAATGTCAAAGAGTCGCCAGCTGAAGCGTGCGGGAATTGCTGTTCTCCTTCCACTCGAGCGCAGGGGGTGGTGGTGGTGATGCTCGGGACTCGGAGGTCTCCGAAAAATAGATCATTCGGGGGCCCGGGCTAATCAGCTCGATCAAGCTGTACGCAACCGATGTCCAGCATTTCTCACAAATCACCGACACAAGACGCGCGGCGCGATGGCGGTAGCTGCCGGAGCGTATAATCTGCGGTCCACGCCTAAGTCGTCCCAAGCCCCGAGATTAAGATGGCAAATGAAAATAAAACATTAGTAGAAAAAAACAGCACGGACGACCGCCACCGGACGGGACGCGTATCGTGAGGTATATCAATCTGCAAAATCTGGAGTAACAGGTTTCGCTTAATTTATTTCCTTATCTTGCTGACTCATCTCGTGGGGGGCTTCGGGGGAGCCATTCGGTTTTGCGGACGTTCACGGGCAAACGCGGCTGTCCAGTTTGCAGAAAGCCTCCGGGGCTAGGTACTGGGAGGGGACAACTCCTCCGGCCTCCTCAAGTTCATGATCATGATGCACATATCCTTATTAAGCCGTTTCAGCCGCGAAGGTAACCGGGTCTAGTTGGATGGACAAAATTAATAGACTTATTCAAATGGAGAGCCGCCGATGCCCTGCCCTCTATCCGCCCCTCCCCAGGCCAGCGCCATCTGACGGTGAACGAACGCGAACGATGACCGTCCCGAACGCCGTACGATGATGCGCCGCGACGCGACTTCTGACACACTCCACACAGCTGGTTTTTGTGTGCTTTATAAGGAATGGAACGATTAAATTTCCTTCCTCCAACACCACCACCCTAAACACTCCGCCTCTTCCACCCACACCGGGGTTTGAGGTGGATGTACGGGACAAAGATTCTGCAGATACACATAGATACCGCCGGCTCTTGCAACCGCAACAACCCAATGCAAACCGTCGGTGGACATTCCTACGCGAGCTGTTCCTCCCCGGTACCGGAGGTGTTCGGAAAGCTGTTCCTGCAGTTCGCCGCCAGGATGGCAATAAAGCATAAATTATCACGGGCGCTGGCGAATCAATTTGTCGTCGGCCAGGAAGGGGCAAAAGGCTCTAGGAGGAAAGGGAGGGGGGGAAGGTTGGTTTTCGAAATACGAAGGCGACAGTCTGCTCTCAACACTTCATTCATCAAGCCGGACGGATCGGTTGGTCTTGGTTGCATCGGTCGGTTGTAACTTTTGCAGCACATACCGAGCTGGTTAATATAACGATTGCGTGTAATATGATGAAACTAAGTATGATAAAAGTCAGAAGAAAATAAAAATTGACAATACCAAGCGCCAGACGCGGGTTAAGCGTTCTAGGGGCCCCAAACAGCTTTAATTTGAAGCTCCTAAATATACACACTACATTCACCGTAAATTTTTTGATAAAATGAATAAAATTTCAATTTCAAGACTAAACCACTAACAGGATCAACATTTAGATTCAACTACAATCCAAAGCAATTTTTATTCATTCAAATATTTTTTATTTGGGTTATTTTTATTCTGCTATTTGCGCATCATCAAAAACTTTTGAAAAAAATGCATGATAACATTTTCTATAAAGAAAATTAAGAAGTACTTAATTTTTTACTTTTAATGAAATGACGTTTTAGTCGTTTTACAACTAAAAAAGTATTTTTTCTGAAATTTTTTAAAAGGTTAATAAAGATTTAATCATTATTTCTATGATTTGAAATTGGCAGGCCCCTGCTTTTGCAAATTCGCGTATGTCCATTATACCTACAATAATGTGGGAATATTCCTCTTTAATATGAAATCTGTAAAATGATCGCTCAAATAGACGTTAGTGAATCAATCTTTACAGTTTAACTCCAATAAAAACACGAGAATGCGATGTTTGGGGACGTTGTCTTCATCATAACACAATTCTGATAATTTAGATGTATCATTCTCACATTTTCGTATTCTGTTTCACTTTCATTCGGAAGTAAATTAACAAACCCGTCACGCATTTGAAAAGTCACGGAACTGTTTGGCAAAATAACTCCGGCATTAAAATTTAAAAATGTGTGTAAAAAACGCGGCCCTCGACAACTCTGGGCAGCTGCTTAGTTTGCTTACCTTATGATCCGCCTCTGCATAATGCTTTAATTTATATTTCAATAACTTAAGGTTCAAGTTAATAAAGGTGATGAAAACATACCACGACGAAGGAAAATTAAATACATACGTCTTAACACAGAAACATTTCTTACAGAATAGTTTCGGAATTGAAATAACTAAAGTATGTAGAAAGAACAACCAGTTATACGATATTGGAGCTCAAATCAATGCAGTTTCTTTTGTGACTTAAATCGCCTTTGCAACAACATTTGCCCTTTCTAATCCCAACTCTGCAGATCTCCGTGATTTCAATTTCCACGCCTTTGAAGAATTAAAATTCATAACATCGATTACCTTTCAGCGAGACATGCCCCGACGTTCCGGCGTCTCCCGCAGATGGTGTTTGATCTATCACGGCGTAACAAGTGAATTAGGGGAGCGGACAGCGGTTCGCTCGATTGCAACCAAACAGCCCCAATCCGACGTTTTAATCCGGTCTGTCCGAAAAAAAACCCGCGCAGTAGTTAAAGGCCACCCGGCGGTGGAAACTCGATTTTCCGCCCGATCAATACCCGGCGCACACTCAGATGCATCAGCGATCGGTGGTGTAAATTTGTATCTCTGTTAAATGTCAGCTGCTGAACAACGGGCCAACACACGGTTGTACAGGACCGTGTTTCTGCTCCACTTTAAACTCATTCCTTATTCAACAGGTTGCCGTGTGGGTATGTGTGTGTGTGTTGGTGCATTAAATTCAAATTAAATTATTTCATAATTTTCCAACGCGCCTGTGTGAAAAACGGTGCAGCCCCAAACAATGGCGCCGATTGGTGTTTGTGCCCGCGTTCTAACACACATATATCAGTGGTAATGGCCAATAAATTCCCGCTTCCACCCTCCCGGTGAACCTTCGCACACGGAGTGTGGCACGCTACAGTTGTTACAGCCCTTCGCAGTGCATCAGGGACCGGTTGGCCCTTCGGTGTACGTGCCACGATTCGATTCCCGAAACTAGACCGTAAACCTCGGCGCTAACCAAACCGGCTGACACGGGCTTTAGCTACTGCGGTTCCAGCAGCCCGTGAGTTATCGAGCGTTGGGCTACGCAACACACGAGAGGCTTGGTAGAGCGTTTCATAAACCATATGGCATTCATCAGACGGGCGTGTGATTTACGTTAAGAGTGCTCCAACGCCAGCGCTAGAAGCGATAGAATCCATCAGGTTGCACACTAACAATGGATCGAACGAATCTTGTTAGTGTCACGATCGAGCTGCTGCGATTCGAGAAGGATCGGTTCGGTCGGTGGAAGGTTGATCGTTGATCGATTAGATTTATGGTGGCATCAGCCGATTCGAAGGCTCTTGCGTTGGAGACATTTGCGCGACAATGTTGGCGGCTCGGGTGGCGCTTGAGCATGTGCTAATGAGCATTCGAACGTGAGAAACGATTTTGTGGTTTTGGTGGCGTGTGATGAGAATTTTTTGCATCGCCTAAGAGGTGATTTTACTGATTCGTGGATAGAATACAAACTAACGAGCTGAAGGTATTAAAAGGCGTTTATTTTTAAAAACGGTTTCACAAGATTTAAATTTCCTACTTTATAAAATCATATATTTCTTTTCCATAATACAAGAAACACGGTGCTCATTATGCCGGAATCAACCGACATTCCTGCGGAACATATTACTTTACCGGCAAAGAATGCTTCGCTCCACCGTGAGTCATTCCAATTAAATTCTAAATTTGACCTTGGCTATCTTCATCGCTCCCGAACGACCCACGCTAAAAAGCATCATTCGGCCTCGGCTCGCGATCGCTATCACCATCGGATCGGAGACTCAAACGCACCACGCACTCTCAGCTACGAAGGAATTCCTCGCCATTTGCACGACCCTTTTTTCCAATCCACTCTAACGCCCTAAAACCCATTTCCCAACGGGAAAATAAAACATGCAGCAGCAGATCGGGAATCGGTGTGCACAAATATATTTATAAAAAGAAACAAACCGACGCAAGAACGGCGGATGATTCGAACATCGGTTCTACGAATCGAACTACCGACCGAGAAAAAAATCGATGAACGGGAGGTAACAGGAAAGGAAATGGAATAACAAAAAAAAAGTCCGAAGATACGTACACCTCCTCATCGATTCATCCGAAAACGTCCATCCATCCATCCATCCATCCATCCATCCGTCCACCCAAGCGCGGCCCAATCGACGGTCCCGGGCGCAAGAATGTACAAATCTGTTTGTGTACCCCCTCCCTTCCGAGCCGCGTCCGGCCCATGATCCTGGCCCAATGGCTGGCTGGCCGGGCGGGTTTTTCGAATCCGCTCCGGTGGACGAAACAAAAATGACATAATTTGAAAATTAACAACGTGCAAAAACGACCAAATTACTAATCATTTTGTCAATCATATAAGCGTTTAATTTTGACTTTTGAGTGAAGTTGTACCGAGCGGGGGAACGCGGCCGATCGTGGGAAGCGGGGCCGACGTTGGGAGGGGGCGAGGATGGGGATGGGGATGGGACCGACAAAAACGGAGCTCCCAAAAGGCCCGAGCGGGAAGGCTCAGCGCTGAAGAACAGCAACGGGCAAGAAGGCCATGAAAATCGGCGACGCGGCCGCTCGGCTTCAACTTCGGCGGAGAATGCGAATGGAGAATGTGTGTTTGCGTCCGCCCGTACATACCGCACACCCCCCCCCGTTTCGTCCCTTTTATCGGCCGGGCAGAAGCGGGGGTAGAATAATAGCGCTCGTAAAGGCAAAAAACCGGGGCTTCCTTCTCGTCCACAGATCCATCTCGCGCGCGCAAGTGAATCTCGCCGTCGACGAATGGAAGCAGCAGCAGCAGCAGCAGGACAAAAGGCGACAGGCGAGAAAAAGCGCGAACCGCTGCGTCGATGCACCGTACCGAAACCCGCCGGAAGAGCGGAAGAGTGCGAGAGGACTTTTTCAGGGGCAAACGCGAAACGCACGGCGCGACCCGCTCGCGTACCGTGTCAGCGAATTTTTGCTGGCACGAAACGGGCGAAACGACGAACCCGGGGGGAGGGAGGAGGGAAGCAGTTTAACTTGGCGTTGATTACGCGGACGCAGCGTTGAAGTTGGTCGGAGGGTTCGTCGCTTGTGCATCGCCTACCATGAACCGCCGGTTGGCCCGGCCCGTTTTCGCCTGCCCGTTCGCGGAACGGGGGACCAAAAGGCAATGGCAAGACGCAAGCCAAAGCCCGATGAGTAAAGGGAGAAAAAAAAACACACACTGCTTAACATCCAAACGCTGCTCCGAAGCTGCTCCCCAAAAATGGTCCGTAACGGTTGCGGAGTGGAGTGACCGCGGTAAACGACACCGAAAGGGCCCCAAATGAGCCGAGAAGGGAGGAGGGAGGAAGGAGGAGAACCTTGCTTCCAAAATCGCGAAGAGAAAAAATGGCACGAAGCAGCAACAACAACAACGAAAACTATCATCAATCGATATTCGATCCTCGACGCGAACCGCCACCGAACCCGAGCTGGGGATGAAGTAGAATTTAGCCAAGAAGAGGAGTGGTAGCGGGGGAGGTGCTTAACGGTGGCCGAGCGGAGGTGGGACAGGAAACGGAACGAGCCATCGTGGCGATCGTGTACGTATGCCGTATAAGAACCTTAACATATGTACATACATCGCTATTTATCTCCATCTTGCGATCATTCACTTCTTGCGCCTCAACGATCCGGCGTGGTCCACTCCACCGTCCCTTCCTTCCTCCCCTAGCGGTGCACCCTTATCAGTCGAAAAAAAAGCGACTCCCCCCTCGTCCCGTTCGTGATCGCGCCCGTTGGACGATGATCTACAATCTCGCCATCGATGCGATCAACCTCAGCCGATCGATCCGATCGTCAACGACGCCCGCACCACGAATCGGGACCGAACGGCGGCTGATTGCATGATCACCGCATGGTCCCGGCCGGGTCGACCTGATGAAGGCCCATGGGAGCCGACTCGGACCGCGGTGCATGTCCCAACGTGCGCATAGTTTGAGTTATGACCTTTGGCCCGGCAGCCGGGTCCGGTCACGGGACGCAGCGAAAACGCCGCCGTCCAAACGATCGACTGGGCACTAGAAACATGGGCTTCCACACGGTGGCCGCTCGTTGGATAACTTTCCCTCCGATCGGACGATCCCGTACCGACCGAAGCCACTTTCCGATACGGATCGCGCAGACATAATTCTTCTGCCACGGCTCACTCTAACGCCGCACCGCCGCTCGTTACAATTATGATCGAGCAAATATTTGATTATGATAAAACCGCTCGCCGGGCTCGACACGCTAACCACTTTGGACCCTTAGAAATCGACCCTTCCGGGTGTTACGTGGCACGCCAGCGCAACAATTTATTGACGACCGACAGGCGTTAATAAAAAGTGAAAGCTACGGCCATATTGTCGTTTGTTTGGATGGTGTTGCGAACACTTTCGGACTTCATTGCATCAAGATTGGAATTCAACGTAAACTTATGCTAAATCACTCCAATTGTTGCCGGTCCTGGGATAAGGTGGGTGTGTCCTGGTTTTACTCAAGAAATACTTCCATGTTGTAGAACAACTTTGTAGTAGAGAAAATGCGTACCTTTGGGATGTTATTTCATTTTGTTTTTTGAATTTAGATTATCAACCTTGATGGGAATCAATATAATTTTCCAATCATATGCAACTTATCATTATTTCAGATTGCAAAAAAACCCGTCTCAATTTTCATCGGAATTGTTCACTATGTAAGGTTTGTATTATTCCCAAAAATGAAGTCAAAATTGTTGAACTAGGTGTTCCTGTTATATGTTGAATAAAGATTCAAAATTCCACGGAAATAAGTATGAAAATGTTTTAAAAAGTCTAACGATAACATTTAAGACATGTAATCTTCTGCCAATTTTAATGTAATTTTAATATTTATATATTACTTTTAAAAATTAAATCATTGTTCAAGGTATCCGGCCCGCGCTTTAGGAAACGTGTGCTGACCTCTGGTCTATAGTGCTAACTTAAAAAACCATTAACATCTGTTATTTTGACCGGTAGAGTAGCTCGCGTCAACATCAAGGTAGTTTAGTGTTAACTAAAGCCACTAACTTATATTAAGCAAACTTAATACCCAACTTAAAATTGTTTTTGTTTTGATTAATCAATAGACAAGATCTGTATTTTGCAAGCATTTTGTGTGGAATTCTATCAGCTTCCTAGAAGTTAATTTAAATGTAATGAATTCTTGGAAAGGAACAAAAACTATGCTGAAAATCATCATATGACAATCAATAAACCAAAATCAAAAGAGTTAAATTCAACTTGAAAAGTTTGATGCCCTACAGGATTGTTATAAAATGATTCCATATCAATCACACCATATATAAAGTGAACTGTGATTTAAAAATCGATCCCTCCAAATGATTTCCAAAACCGGCGCTTCAACCGTGAAAAAATGATAAAATGGTCCCGCACCAAATTGATCAGAATATCTTTGCATGACTAACGCTTAAATAACACGACCGAAAACAGTACCGGAGCGAAAACCGGTAAGCCACTCCAACAGCGCACTATTCGCATCGGCCATCTGGTTGCGCGAAATGAAATGAGTTGCACCGAGAAGTGGAGAACAGGATCGCTGATGGTAGATGAATCCAGGCGAAAATTAACCCTCCATCCCACCGACCCGAACCGCTTTACACATTGAAATGCATGAATGTGGTTTAATTTAATTCCATTCCGGCTTGCGAAACCGAACGATCGGTCCGGAATCGGAAAGACCCTTCCCCGCGCACCGTGCGTAGTCCTGCCGTCCCGGTATGGGAAAAAAACGCACTGGAAAAAGGGTTGAATCCGGGCTACCGGTCAGCATTTTCCTCCCACCGTTTCTTTTCTTTCCACGGGTCAGTTACAAAATATGTCCATGACGAAATGCAACCAATTAAAATTCAATATCATATGCCGAATGCCTGCCTGCCTGGCTGTCTTTGGGCACTCGCTTTGCCGGGGTCTCATTACTGGCCCGGGCTCAATACACGCATCATAAGCATCGACATCATCATCACCATCGTTAACGTGATCGTGGTCGATCCAGAATAATTATGACAAGTGCGCACCATTACCATTAAAACCGGCAAGCATCCGTACTTCGTTGGGACCAAACGATTTAAAATGTCTCCCAAAATTGCCAACTGCTACATTGCGAGCAATGCGTGTGGTTAAGCATTGCAAATGGGTTCCGTAGTTATCCTCGCGAGCAATACTTAACGTACTTCACGTACTTGTAATGCACGAAGAGGATTTCCATTCCTTTGACATCATCATCTCAACATGCGGCTTTCGGTTACATGAAGTTTTTCGAGCAAAAAGAATACTTATCTACCTTTAAATACCTCTCTTCATGGAACATACACATTTTCCGAAGGCATGTCAACGTTGATCAACATTCCGCGGTGTCCCGATTTATGTTTCCGAACGCCAAAATGTCATCCCAAATTATTGCCCACCGATTACGAGAGTCCTTGCTTCTGTGAGACACATCATCCATCTCTTGTTATAATTGATCTAATTAAGAGTTTTAGCAAACCTCCGGCATCGACAGACGAACCAGACTCGCAGTAATGCACCAGCGGAAAAACAAGATGTCCAATTCCATCGCAAAGAAATGTTTCTGTTTTAAACCACCAACCAATAATAAGGACCCCGAGCGATGGGTTGGATTGGTCGCTCGATTTCACGATATCCTTGCGCGCAGTGGCCACAAAATACCGATGTCATATTTTACATACCAACTTGATCATCCCCTGCTCCTTTTTCGCCCCTTCCCAGGGCGATTTTTCTTTGAGTTCGACCGACGGTACGTCAGCACTCGAGCGATTTTGTAAACTCATTCGATCTTTGTGGATCGTTTCCGCTGAAAATTCTTGCAAAGCATCCTTTTTATGGGCGATCGGAATGTGGTGCGCATCTGAACTTCGAATGAGCTCGGAGCGATCGAGCCCAAAGTACAACTTAAGCTCCTGTTTTTATGTTAGGTATTGCAGTACATAATTACGAACGGACCTTAAATCCCAAAGGAAATATTTTACCGAAGAATTATTTTTTAAACAAGCCGGAAAAAGGTCCCTTGTGCAGCGCTGATGAATTTTGTTTCAAAAGAAAAATAATCTGTTAGTTTTCCAGAACGCCTGCCTCAAATTTTGAGAATCATTTAAAAAATTTTAAACATTCTGCCGCGAAAGAAGTCTTATCTTCTTTAACTAGCTAGTCGAAAAGAAGGGAAAATTAAACAAAGTTTTATTTACTATAGAAATAAAATTTTATCACAAATTAATTTTTTCTCTTCACATCTGAACAAGATGGACTCTAAAGAAAAAACCTTCCACCTTGAAAAACTTACTCACAGCCTCACACGCCGTGCGGATGAGCGATGACCAATCGCTTGTTTTTCCGAGCGCAGGCAAAACATGACAGCGATGAGGCCCATGAATGTCATCTTCATCGGGACGCGCGCGCTTCCACACGGTTTCACACACGCACACGCACGCTCCAAGGACCGGCAGCACGTGCCGTTAACGCAGAAATCCACCGAGTACGCAATTCCAACGACACGCGGGCAGTTCCACGGGTGGTCGACGAAAAAGTGAACGAAAACCAACACAACCTGGAAAATGGCAGAAAGGGTGAGGGGAAAAATCCTTACACCAAATCCCTCGATCCAAGCTAGACAAACCGGTAAGATCCGTCTGTCATTTAGTGGAAATATTAAAATTAATCTTGTTCTACCCGCCGCCCGTGCCTTGTCGCTTCCACCCTCTCGCTTGTCCTCCGTCCAACCTCAAAGCACACGGGAAGAAGCAGACGAAAAGGCGATTTCCTAGGACCTTCGAGCCGCTCGGAACCGTCTAGACGTCGGAATTGTCGTAGTGGGCGCAGATCAGCACGGCCTAGCAAAGTCCTCCGCACCCCCCCCACCCCCTCATTGTCCACTAATTTTCCACCGCAAACTCGCGCTCGCTCGGTGCACTTCTGCAAAGCCGCCCCGAGTCCTCGACGTGCCAACGCACTTCACAGTCGACCCGAGTAAGGGAAAAAGACAAACAAAATGAAAAACTCCCTCTCGAAGCCGAGTGTCCGCTCGGCAAATGACAGATGATGGGGAGCCGGGTGCCGGTGACCGTGTCTGGGCTGGAAAGTGACGACTGTCAACAGCTGCCTGCGCGTTTGCCGCCTGACGCTGATGCCTTCGTCACCAGAAGGGGCCCCCGACTTGGGCGGATTGTGCATTTATGAGTGCGATTTTCGTTCGCTTTCGATATTTCTTCGCGCCCCTGGCCGGCTTCCAGTCGCGAGTCGAGCAACCCTCTCAAGTTTCCTAGCGCGCCCGGCGGGTCCGGTACGGTCGCTTCCCGGTTTGGCTTTGTTTCACCGTTTTTTTTTTTCATACTGTGTTTTTATCTTTCCCGGGTCTCCGCATGCTCCATGCTACGCTATGCTGCGGCGTATGTGCGTCAACGGCTGAAATGATTACGTTCGCATTTAGCACAAACGCACCAACAAAAACGGTGGAACACGGGTACGACCGTCAACCATCAACTTTCACTTCTTCTGGCGGTGTCAACGGCGAACAAATCTGTCACACTGCTAACAAGCTAGGGATGCTGAAGCAGCAGGGGGAGGACAAAAAACGCAGCAAACAAATCTGCACAACGCCACGCCAATCCACAATCCTGGCCGCGTGCTGTGCTGATGTTTTACATTTATTTCTCCCTCCCTTGAGGTAATTCCTATCAGCTCGTTTTTTGTTTCTCTTCTAGCCCGCAAATGAATTCATTTTCCAATGCCGCACAGTACAGCTCGCGGCTACTCTCGGGCCGCGCAGTTCGTTGAGCCTTTTCCACTGCGAAATAACACTCGCACAAAATCAAATCAAGACACAACGCGGCAGCGAAATAATGGTTCACCCAACGGGCTGCGAAAACCGAACCGAACCGAGCCGGCTAAATACCGGTTCGCGAGGGGTTTTATCGGCCCGTGACAAGCGCATAAATTTGCACCCGTTGCCTTTGTGCCCGCCCGTCAATGTCCGTCCGGGGTGTGCGCAAAGTGCCGAAGTGGACCGGGCTTAACCCCTTCCCGGTGCTCTATGCTCCCGGATTGATCGAATACCAACGATAAGGGGCTCGATTGCTTTGATTCCATCGCCAAATGGCATAAACGAACCCTTTTCGTGAAACATACAAGTTGCACGGTAGCTTGGAAAGAAAGGTTCGTTTCTACTGTTGCATTGAAGTCTTTTGAACAATTTCGCTATTTTGGCTGCTTCCGACGTATATTCCATTCGAAATTTCAAAACAATGATGAACGAAAGCTGCATAAACGCTTGTCTAACAGCGGCACGGAAGTGACGGCATTCACAACTGCTGTGACTTATCTCAAACGATAGTTAACACGTTGCTTAAAAAGATAAATTTCACCCCCATCTCGAATCCGGCTCCCGTTCCATTTATTACCGACAGCAAAAAAAAAAAAAGGAAGCCTCTCTCTTAACTATTCCGTCCCGATGCGCCTTCGACCGTCCTTGGCGCGTGCAGCTGAAACGCACCACAAATCAGCTTACCGATAATTGAATTACATCGCATCAACCGTTTGACATAAACGCGGAGATGGTTTCGCTTGCCTTGCGTTTTTGCTCTCTCACTTCTTCTTCTCCTTCGAACGGGAAGACAGACAAACGAGCTCTCGACGAGCATGTATTTAGCGAAAGATCGCCCTCCTTTAGCGTATGATCGATCGCGCTCTAGCCGCCATTCCTTCTCGGTGCGTAGAGTGTGGTCCTCCGCTTTCCTTCGCGGATTATCGACAATCACCAAACTTGCGTAAGAAATGAGGAGGAAAAATACACAACAACCCACATGTAGCTAACCCATTCTCGGCCCTCATTCGTCGTGGCTGACATCGCAAGGCAAGGCTCGCTCCAAACACACACACACACACAAACACCGAACACAACAGACCGGAACTGCATCGGCATAGGAAGGCAGGCGCGCAAAACTCATGGAAACAGTAGTTTGATTTGTTAGACAGGTTTACAATTTCCACCGACATCTTGGCTGCTGATCCATCCACCTCCTCATCCCCTCATCCGGGGCCTTCCTCGGTTCGGTGCGATTGTCCGAGACTCGTGTATCCGCATCTGCATCTGTGCTTTGATTCGATTTGTGCGTCTGTGCGATTTTGTTTTTTTTCCCCTTCCTTTCCTGCGCTTTTGCAACAAACCTACCTTCAGCGCTTGTTTTAATTTCCATTCTCGCCATTCGGACCGGGGTGAGTCGGGTCCCCGGTCAGCCCCGTTCGCAGCGCCGGAGCTGCATTTGATCTGCATTAAAGCGTGCCGAACAAGGCCGGACTTGATGGATTCTTCGAGCGTGGAGCGTCAACACGCCAGCGAAGTTAAAGAGGAAGAAAAAACAATCAATCCGTCGCAGAAAAAAGAAGGGAGAATGGCGGTCGAAGGCGGTTGAATTAATACAAAATATTTATCCATATTAATTATTGTTTTATTATGCACGTATCATATTTATTGGAAGGCAAAATGGATAAGATACGCGAGCTGGCAGCGAACGGGGGGGGGAAAAAATGCACGACAACGGAACGCTCGTGCGGAGGAATGTGCAGCCAGAAACGGCAGCATACCTTATGCGTCAAGCGTTCACGCCGGAGCGAAGCAAATGATCCGTTCACGGCTGTCAGGGCGCCCGTCGGAAAGCCGGAGCTGAGGAAGCTAGAATCTGTCCCGAGATCGGGCAGGATTTATCAATCTCACCCTCTCTCCCTGTCTCGGAACCAAGCAACCCGGACGGGATGGGAAAGCCGATGCCGGCCGGCCGGCCAGCGTTGATGCGCCGCGCACCGGAGCGTACGCGCGCGCCGCAGTATCGAATTAATCGCCTTTTTATTGAAGATGGCAGATTTTTGTATTCAATCACTATTAATCATGCTCCGACGGGGGTTGAGCGGGAACGGAACGCGACCATGGAAACGAAGCAAAAACGGCGACGCCAGCAAGAGATGGAGATAATCTGCTCAGATTTCAACAACTACTTGCGATCGCTGCAGCTGACATGAGCCGAAGCCCGTGTCCCACCCGATCGGAATGGTTAATTCCGGATGGTTGCGATCGACCCGGGTGCAGGAATAGATTAATAGACTGACGCCTGCCGCCATGCTGAGTTTGTACCCTTTTTTTTCTCTTCATTTCGCATACATGTGGTGCATCCTTCTCCCGTTGCGACAGATTCTTGTCTTTACGATCGATCCGGACGATGGCGATGGGAAGAAGAGCCTATGCATCGACCGCAAGCACCAAGTATGGCAGCGAAGATGTTTTTTGTATGATTTATGAATTCTTAACAGCTTCGGGAATGGGAATATGGTCCGTAGAAATACGACAAGCATTCTTTAAAACTGGTTTAGAAGAAACAAATCATCAATTACAATATTTTTCAGATGTTTGCACAGTCTAGACATAAAGTAAACTTGTTTTAAAAAAGCTGCAAAAGTGAATAAAAATACCAAAAACTTGACACCTTAAGAAGAATTAAATTGTCGATATAAAAAAGGAGGAAACCGAATGTAATACATTATTTCATTAATTGAATAAAAATAATTTTACAATCATAGGATAATGTTAAATCTCCAAATGGTAGCACTAACCAGTCTTCAGAAACTAACAAATACACATTGGTACGAATACAAATCTCAACGACATTAAAGGAAG